>NW_005871048.1:29416066-29444255 GCF_000147115.1 Myotis lucifugus
ATATATAGAGATATATATATATACATATATATATGTTAATTTATTTCTTAGCTCTTACTTTTTGTCAAGTTGGTCTTTTGTGTCTCTCCAGCTGAGTTTTCCATATCATCTCCACTACTTTTTGTTTCTTTTAATGTGCCTTTATTTACAAAATGGTTTTGCCTTCAACTTCCATTTCTATTTTTAGTGTTGTTGACACACTTTTTTTCTGGTGTCTTTTCTGTCTTCCTTGATTGTACATATCTCTTTCTTGAACTCTAAACAAACAAAGGAAAAAAAATTTTCTGTCTTCAAGCCATGATAGAGAAAGGTTTGTTCAAGGCTCTCTACTCTCTCTCATTGCATGTGTAATCTTCTGATGCCTAATCCCATGCTGGTCTCCTTGTAATTATTATTCCCAGTTGAATGGAAAGCATTCTGTGGTTCAGCTTTTTAACTATGAAATGTAAATAGAGGAGAAGGAGGCCTGGTGACTAGGATATATACTGCTTCAATTTGGACATTTTATTGTAAGCTCTGTGTGACCTCTGCATTGTTGAAATAACTGTACAGAGGGAGCCACTTTTTCTGTTTTGTGTTGGGAAAAATATGTGCATGGATCTTGTTCATACACTATCCAGAGTATTTGAACAATATGCCTTTCATATGAGAATGAATGATCTTAGGTAGAGGCATCCTGGTGTGCTGGTAACAGGCACAGGCTTTAGGACCAGATAGCCTTCTTGGGTAAAATCCTAACTTCATCACTCACTAGTAAAGATGTGGCCTTTCTTCTCTGAGCTGCTCACCTGAATCTACCTCACAGAGTTGTAATAAATGTCAATGACTAATGTGTTTAGCACTCACTACATAATAAGCACTCAGTCAAATTTTACTAACACTATTACTGAGACACAATGTACGTAAGGTTCAGGACTGTAGAGTCTGGGGGCACACTGCATGGATTTATACACCTGCTCTGCCACTAACTAGTTTTGTGATGTTGGATGATTTATTAACCTTTCTGGGCCTCTGTTTCCTCATGTACAAGAAGGAGAGTATATTAATACCTACTTCACAGAAGTGTTGGGAAGGCTTTCACACAATATGTAACATATAGTAGGGGCTCAGTAGCTTTATTGTTAATCATAATACTTTTACCCACAGGAAAGCTTAATTGGCATCGTATCAAAGTATATTTAAATTGTTATAGAAGACCAGAGAAAAACCAAGCAATGCTTAGAGAAATGGAGTTACACAGCTTTATTACGCTGGTGGACTCAGAGGAGGTTGCCTCTCAAATTCTGAGCAAACCAATATGGTGGAAGCCCCTCTTTTATCCCCTTTTGGTGTCTTTGTCCCCCAAATATGGATTATACTTCCGGACCTTTCGCAGGCTTTGCAAAAAGCCCAGTGGGTTGGGATGGGGGTCTTGAGATCATATCTAAGGGCCTGGCCTGGTGCCAGCACTGATAACCCCCTCCGGGGATTAATGGTTTATGGCCTCTGTAAAATGTGAGCATTTAGGTAACAGGTCTTCAAGACCAGTTTGTGGAGAAAGGGACAATGACTTAATTATAGGTTATCAAGAGCATAGGACAGGAATTCTTGTTCCAACCAGAGTCTGGATCTCCCTTCTAGGGAAAGTACCCAATAGCTATGAGAAGAAAGAAAGTACACAGGTGACACACTAACTTAGCTATGTGACTCTGAGCAAGTCATGTCCTCCTTCTGAACCCCACCTCCTCCTCTAGCCACCAAGAATTTGGGCCCAACACTTTGTAAGAATTTGTTGAATCTTTGGAGATAAATAGACTCACTTTTCAGCCATGAGCTTTGTGTAGAGTGGAGCTATTATTTTTCCCCTTTAAAAGGTCTCTTGAAATACAAGAACATCATTTAAAAGTGAGATCTTACTGTAGATGGATATGTTCCAGTATTAGATGAGAAGGGGAATAAAACCACATCCATTTAAAATCTGACAGAGGATCAGGGAGAATAAAACCCTCTTGGTCTAATGACAGGACTAAATTGGGTTCTGTTTCAAGTTGCCATTGAGTTTCTGAGTTCTTTAGAAGGAAGATAAAACAACCTCAAAAAGAATGATGTATATAACGGATTAATTTCCAGAGCATTCACAGATGCCATTTATGTTGCGAGTCTTCCTTCCTGAATTGTTTTCAGTTTTCAATTGAGGGGTTATTTTAAAGCAAATAGATGAACCTGGTGTTCGATGAATAGAGAAGAAAGCAAGAGACATGGCTGACAACCCAAGATTACACGTGGGAATGGAAGGAGTAAAATAAGACAAGCCCAACATCTTATCTGTTCCCACATGTTAATAGTGCTGAGTCATCACCCTATATGGTTTGGCTAAGTGGATAGAGCATTGGCTTGCAGGATAAAGGGTCCTGGGTTCAATTGCAATCAAGGGCACATGCCTGGGTTGCAGGCTTGATCCCCAGTAGAGGGCATGCAGGAGGCGGCCAATCAATGATTCTCATCACTGATGTTTCTATTTCTCTCTCCCTCTCCCTTCCTCTCTGAAATCAATAAAAATATATTTTAAAAAAATGAGTAAGAGACCTTCCTGTCCTTGAGGAGTCCACAATCTAATTAGAAAAGAGGATCAGAGTGATTATTTCCATCCAATATGACTAGAACCATGACAGAGATAAGCACAGGATAGCACTGGGCCCCAGAGGAGGGTACCTCGCACAGACAGGAAAAGGTAGTTAGAAAGACTCTCCTAGAGTACATGCCCTTGACCAGAATCGAACCCTGGGCCCTTCAGTCCCCAGGCTGATGCTGTATCCACTGAGCCAAACTGGCAAAGGCGCACATGTTTATTTTAAAAATTAGCTTGATGTGCACAACTTTCAGTTTCATATTTTTCACTTAATTTATTTGATTCATCTTTATTTGTTTGTAGCCACCAGTATATTTTTTATGCTTAATAGAAAAGTGACTTTCCATCCCCAAGCAGTCACCATGCTTCATTTCCCCTTCTGCAATAGAATGGCCAGTCTCTGTGCACGATCCTTGTCTAACCAGTTTACTTCGTTATTATCTTTATTATTGTCATTACTGTTCACTGAGTGCTGAAAACCTATTCAACACTTAAATACATAGATCAAATGCAGTTTCCTTCCTGGTAGCTCCTGTCCTGGATGCTACAACTGATACTGCAGAAAAAGAAAAAATAATATGAGAACACAATGAACTTAGGTCACCCAAGGTTAACAATATTTCATACTGGATTCATTCATTAATGTTATTTCTGAGTCTCTCTCTTGTACTGCATTAAGTTCCTTGAGGAATATGGAAAAAGAAAAGGGCATATCACTTTTATGAAAAAATTTACAATTTAGTTTGTAGGACCAAACATATGCTTGTAATATACTAGTAACTAGACAAAATTGTCAGGTACCCTGTGTCAGTCAATAATATGCATTGACCCTCTACTGAGTGAAGAAAAAGGCTCACAATGGAAAAAAATGATTATGACATACTCTCTTTGATTTTAAAGAACTAAGCGTTTGATGAGGAATAAACTGTCACTCACTACTACTACAATTGAAGGTTGTGCAGTTACTCTATTACATGCATTTCACAGACTAACTCACATAATGCCCACAATAACTTTGTCAATTAGGTATTACTGTCATTCTTATTTTAAAGTGAGGAAACTAAGGCACAGAATATTAAGTAACTTGCTCCAGATCCTCAAGACAAGCAGTATATATGTAATTAAATCAGATTGAAGGTGAGATAAAGTGGTATAGGAATTAGGAAAATCTTTTTGTAAGAGCTAACTTTTTTTGCACAATCTCAAAGGAATGAGGACTTTGAGGTGCAAGGGAAGTCAAGAATCAATGTATAGGTATAATGAAAAAACACAGGTATAGAGAGTGGGAGGTGGAGGACTAAGGGGAGACAAAACTTGCTTCTGGTCAAGATTTTAGAGGAATCGTGAATGAAATGCCTCTGAAAAGTCAGAAAGAAATGCTGAGTAGAAAACAAAAAAAAAACTGAGTAAGATAAGCTCTTCTTCGCAGTATTTTTCCCTGTCTGCTTTGGCGAAACCTGGACTGAATTTCCAGTTGACACTTAAGAATTGACATGACAGAACTAAACCTCTGTTGTTTTCCTAGCCTGATAGTGCTACCGAGTTACTATTCAGAGCCAGGCATTCTTCCCAAGCCATCACTCTTAATATTGCAGATAACACAAGAAAGAATACAGACTCAAACTCTTATCTCCATTAACACTTAGAGCCCATTAACTCATTTGTGAGTTTATTGGCTTACTTAAGTTATTAGATTAGTGACAGAATGCTAAGCAGGGCGAGTGATTTTAATGGAGGTGAGAGCATACTGCAGGACTGCTAAATCACAGGACACTAGCTAAGCAGTGGGAACAGCAAAGTGATGAAAAGTCAGGGAAGTTGAAAGGCACAGCAGAAGGCTCTGAGGATAAGTCCCACTAATTTTGCAAGTTTGCCTAGAGGTGGCCCTGAGAAAGTTATACAGGCAGATCTTTCAGTAATGCAAATAATTAGAAGGGTGGAAAGTGAAAGGAGTGTATTATTCCTCAAATTTTTTTTTACAGATCTTTTTGCAGTGTTATGCAGAAGTTAACTGATAACAGTTTATGAGAGCCAATTGTTAAATTTTCAAAAAATGTGGGTGTTCATAAAGTGCTGCTAGATTAAAGTTTACCATGGTGGGAGGAATTTCCTCTAAGGAAGTTCTCAAATGTTACAAATCAAGCTTCCCACCACCCCATCTCCTCCAGACTCCCACCCTTGAACCCCCACACCCCCAAAGCACACAGTGTGGGATTGAAAACTAAGGAAGAAATGAGGTTTGACCACCATGTCATGGACTTTGAGTGACAACATCTTTTCATTGTGGAAAGAGGAACTAAAGCTGCTCTTGGGAGGTGAAGAAAGAATGCACTTCTACCCTATCATTCCTTGGAATCACATAAGGAGACATAAACAGCCTGGCTTGACATTTTTAGTTTCCTGCTTTTCTAACAACACAAGGTACCAGGAGCCTGTAATTCACAAGAGGGAAGAATGTGTAAGGTGGAGGAAGGAGCAAAGATGATTGTGGTACTGTGGGAGAATAGCGGGGATGGATTTAGAAAGTTAAAACTTTTAGGAGCATTATTGACTCAATGGTTGTGTAAAACAACAGTGACTGAGGCGATCTACACTATATGTCATTGCAAAGTGGTTCCTTCTCCACCGTTCACTTGAGTCCTCATTCTTCCAACGCTTTTCTCTGCTCGGGATTGCATTTAGTTTCTGGAACTGGTTTAGATTGGAGAACATCAGGGGGAAAGAAAGGGAAAAGGAAAGGTTTGTGAGAGGCTGAACAAAAGCAGACTTAAGCAGACAGAGAAAAATAAAAGTTAGGTAAAAATATAAAATATTCCAGTTACTAAACTGAAGAAATCATTACTGAAGGTCGTCCTCCTTTCACTGAAACAGCATGAATAAAACTCGTTCAAAATGAATTTTTATCCTGCAAGCTGTTTGTAGAGTCAAGGAACCTGTCTCATGCAGGTGTTCCATGTGTGAAATGCCAAAACAGATCACAGAGGCCCCAAACATACCATATTGTGGTTAGAGGGAACTCTAAACCAGAAGACACAGTAAGAAGAATAGGTGGTTTTCAAAACAAAAGTATATTTGTGCTTTAGTGCCACACTTTAAAGGCATCGGTTTGTTTTAATCAGTTACACTTTTTGTGCCATAAATTCCATATATCAAGTAATTATACTAATAAAATTTGAGTTTTACATTGCAAGGAGAGGGCTTGTGAATTCTATAAGAAGATATGGCTTTTCCTAAAGGATAGAAACTCACTTCAGGACATTACAAATGAAATTTACTGTAGAAATTATTGCAGAATAGCTTAAGGGCTTGATTTGGCACGCTCATGCACGGAGAGCTCCTGGAGAAGTTGTGGAAACTTATAGCTCTATAAATGCCAGCTGTTGAAGGCAGGCTGCTCATGATCTGAATGATCTGAATGGAAGAAGAAAGAAAATGATGATATGAAGAATAAAATAAATGAGAGCAAAGAGAAACATCAGGCTACCTACTTGGTTTACTCAAAAGACTATGGAAAAACAGGTTGGATATTGCTTAGGCAATATGGGGGAAAGGAATAAAAAGGATTAAAAGTTCCTGCTGCCCAAGTGAGCTTGGAGTCCATGGACTTCATTGGTATATCTATCAATCAACATTAGTCATTGGTGCTTTAGTAGGCACTGTTACATATATAGGATAAACACATCTACACATATCTCAAACATTTATACATTAATATATGTATGCAATAGATACATATCTATGCACACATATGTGTGTGTGTGTGTGTGTGTGCGTGCGCGGTATATATATATATATATATATATATATATATATATATATATCTTATGTGTACACTAGAGGTCCGGTGCATGAAATTTGTGCACAAGGGGGGTTTGTCCCTCAGCCCAACCTGAACCCTCTCCAATCTGGGACCACTTGGGGGATGTCCAAATGCAGGTTTAGGCCCAATCCCACAGCCAGACATCCCTCTCACAATTCGGGACTGCTGGCTCCTAACCACTCGCCTGCCTGCCTGTCAGATTGCCCCTAACAGCTTCTGCCTGCCAGCCTGATCGCCCCCTAACTGCTCCCCTGCTGGCCTGGTTGCCCACAACTGCCCTCCCCTGCCAGCCATCTTGTGGTGGCCATCTTGTGGTGGCCATCTTGTGACGATGTGGGGACAGCCATCTTGTGATGACGTGAGGGCATCATGCGAGGTCCACTTAGGTTTTTATTAGTATAGATAAGTATGATAGAAAAGAAATGTAAAACCTGCCTTCTAGAAACTTATAGTTTAACTAGAGGCCTGGTGCACAAAAATTCGTGAACTTGGCGGGGAGGTCCTTCATCCCGGCCTGTGCCCTCTCGCAGTCCGGGACCACTTGGGGGATCTCCACCTGTCAACTTAGGCCCACTTGTGGCTGAGCAGAGTTCCCCCTGTGGGAGCCCACTGACCACCAGGGGGCAGCTCCTGCGTTGAGTGTCTGCCCCCTGGTGGTCAGTGCATGTCATAGCGACCAGTCATTCCTGGTTGTTCTGCCATTAGGGTCAATTTGCATGTTATCTTTTTATTATATAGGATTGAGGATACAAGATAAATCATCTAAGTCAGTGGTTCTCAACCTTGGCTGTACATTAGAATCACCTGGGAATCTTTTTAAAATCCTGATTTCTGGGCCTGATCCGGAATGAGGCCCAGAAATCAGGATTTTAAAAAGATCCCCAGGTGATTCTAATGTGCAGCCAAGGTTGAGAACCACTTATCTAAGTCATCTTCCTCTTTTAAAAATTTTCTCTAAATAATTCCCAGATGGATGAATAAATTCAAAATATGTCTTGATTTTGTCGATCCTTTTAAAAATCCTTCAATTTCTTCTAATCACCTGCAAATAAACCCTTAAATTCCTGAACATAGCATAAAAAGCATTTTATAATCTGTGCTCTCCCCAGATATCCAATCCCTTTTCTCTACTCCTCTTTTTACTCCTTTTACACGTAGCTCAGGATGCCTTTAGGGCAGTGATGGCGAACCTATGACACGCGTGTCAGAGGTGACGCATGTCAGAGGTGACACCTGAACTCATTTTTTTGGTTAATTTT
Organism: Myotis lucifugus; assembly: GCF_000147115.1. NCBI lineage: Eukaryota > Metazoa > Chordata > Mammalia > Chiroptera > Vespertilionidae > Myotis > Myotis lucifugus. The sequence continues at coordinate 29,423,754 of NW_005871048.1, forward strand.
TCTTTGTTAAATAGCATTTAAATATATAAAATAAATATCAAAAATATAAGTCTTTGTTTTACTATGGTTGCAAATATCAAAAAATTTCTATATGTGACACAGCACCAGAGTTAAGTTAGGGTTTTTCAAAATGCTGACATGCTGAGCTCAAAAGGTTCGCCATCACTGCTTTAGGGCATGGCTCAGATATCACTTTTTATAGTTTTCTTTAAAGTTCTTCACATATGTCCTCCTCGCACCTGAGAGTTGTCTCTACGGTGCTTTACTGTTGCATTGTACTCATTGTTTTTTCTTGTTTTTCTACTGCATTTGGAAGCTCTTGGAAGGCAAAGGCCATTTCTCATTTGTCTTTGTGTCATCAGCATGGAGCAAAATATCTGGCACATAACAAATGTCCAGTGCACAACAAATGTTTTGTTAGTGACTAAATTTGAGGCTAAATAGTGCTAAATCTGTTAGAAATTACATGTGGGTAAGAAAAATGAATTTTTCTTTTTTTTCACCACCAACAAAACTTTGGTGGATTAGACTAATGAGTGTTTTATTTCTCTTTTATGTAAAATAATTTCATAGATATTCATAAAGAGTTGCTATGTTAGCCCCACAATTATCAGATCTAGAATCCAGTTTTTCCCTCTGTGGTTTTCATGCTCCAAGGCATTTTATGAACCAGGATGATTATTGGATTTCCAGCCATCATGTCTGCATTCTAAGCAAGGAAGATAGAGGAAGGGGGGAGAAGGCAAAACAAAGCAAGCCCCACCTGATTCAGCTCCTTTAAAAAATTTCCTTGAAAGCCTCACTCCAGTTCTTATTCTTACTTCACATTTGGGACCACCATCTGCAAGGAAGATCAAGAACCATAATTCTTTAGGTGGGCATATTTTCTCTTGGAGTAAATTTAATATCTGTTCTATCATGAGGAAAGTAGATTTTTAGTAGGCAAATGTCAAAATTAACTGTACCAATGACCAATTCTATATGAGTTTTGAAACTATCCTAATAGTTGAAGCTTCCTTGCAGGAAGGAGGATGGGAATATCTATAAATGAGCTCTAAGAGGTGTGTAATTTTGGAGTATGCTGAAGTACAGGATGGCGGTTTGGTGCAGGAGAATGCCATGAATAAAGTTTAGAATTAAAGATCAAGTGTGGCAGGTTTGAGTTACTTATTGTCTGCTATTGGCCTTTACCAGAACTCTTTGATATAGAGACTGTATTCTAATCATTGTATTTCACCAGCATACAACACAGCCCCTGACACCTAGTAGATGCTCAGTCAATTCTGTTTCAGAATTGATGTGAATGTATTAGAGAACGTGTTTAGAGAAATTTTTTGAACACACATAACAAGTTGGACTTAAGAACATACAAGAACATTAGAGAATTTTGAGAGGAATGACATAATGAAAAAATATTTTAAAGGACCAATTTTATGATAAAGGTGCTGGAGAAGGCCATGGAGAATATTTCAGAAGTTCAATTTGAAGAAGTGAGGGATTTAAGTAAAAGGGAAGCAGTAGATTAGCAAAAACAAAGAATGGTTAAAGAGATTCTTTGATAGTAATTGTTAACTTTGTACCCTTTTTCCTTTCTCTGTTTAATTTTTTTTCTGTATCAATTATTACCTTCTAATATACTATGTAAATTACTTAATTTTTACATTAATATGTTTTGAGGAAAATAGGAAGTATTGTGATTTAGTTTGTTGGATTTACAATGCTTGCCTCACATCTGAGTTAGAGAGATAAATCTGGGATTGAGAAGTAAGTAAGTTCAGAGCTGGAGATAGATTTAAGAGTTATTGTAATGGAGTTGTTTATTAAAGTGGTAAAGTAGGAGCAGCACTACAGGAACAATAATGTACAGTGATAGAAACAGAAGGCAAAAGAAGAGGTAATAGAGATAAAATTTCACATGATAAAATGTGAAATCTTATCTTTAAATGTAATGTAATGATAAAAAATATTTGCAACAGTAAAGCCCCCTTTAGGAAGAAATGCATCTTGAGGCACAGCACAATATGTAGATCTTCTTTTTTCTTCTCATTTCTTCTCCAGTCAGAGGAACAGAGTTGGTTAAGACAGGATAGACTTTAGTCAGAGGTAGAAGTGCAATGAGACTTTTATTTTTATTTTCATGGGTAGGATCCAAGTTGATTTTTATATTATACTGGAGGCCCAATGCATCAAATTCATGCAAGGGCCTTGGCCCTGGCCCCTGCCTACCCACTGAGGCTTTGTCTGGAAGGAAGGACGTCTGGTCTAATTAGCATATTATGCTTTTATTATTATAGATGTGTGTGTAACTTTTATTAAAATTAATTAAATTAAAACATAAATGGAAAGTGATGCTGATTATGTAGCCCTGAATACTGCCATAAGAAATTCTTTAGATGCTCCAAGCCATGGGTTTTTGAGCTATTGCCTTCCATTAACCAAAATTCTGAGAATGAACTTCTCTGAGTGAGAGATTGTGGCTCTATAGAATCAGTTTCTCTTAACTTTCTCATTACTCTGTTGGCTTCTGGAAACTCGTTTTTCCTAACTCTCCCTATCAACTATATCTTTGGTGAAGTGGGTGGTAGTGAAGAGGGGTTTCCTGGGCTGTTCTCACTCTGGTAGAAGCATGGGTAATTTTATTTTAGGTTAGTTTTCTCTCGCATCCTATGAGCTGCAATGTAATATAATGTCTCCACGATATTATATTAAATTTACTCCAAGAGGAAATATGCCAAGTTAAAGAATTATGGTTCTTAATCTTCCTTGCAGATGATGGTCACAAATGTGAAGAAAGAATAACTGATAAAACTTTAGCTCCGCTGGTGTGGCTCAGTAGGATAGAGCATCCATCATCCTGTGCACCAAAGGTCATGGATTTGATTCCCGGTCAGGGCACATATCCAGATTGCAATTGTGATCCTCAGTTGGGGATGTATGGGAGGCAACCGATCAATGTTTCTCTCTCACATTGATTATTCTCTCTCTGTCTCTCTCTCTGTCTCTCTCTCTCTCTCTCTCTCTCTCTCTCTCTCTCCTTTCCTCTCTTTCTCTAGAATCAATGAAAAACATATCCTTTGGTGAGGATTAAAACACACACACACACACACACCCCCAAAAAACCCCAACTTCATATGGTATGTATGAATGCACATATGTATGTATCTCTCTATTATCATCTATTTATCATATTTTTGCTGATAAAACTTTATCATTTTCTAACTAAGTTGAATTATTTAAGTGATAGGAGTTAACAGTTTCTAGAAAGTCCTTTCCAGTCTTATAAAAATTAAACTTCTCATGTGATTCTGGTATGCATGAGAAAATGCAAAAGGCCATGTTGTGGATAAGATAGACTCAGAAGAAATGAGATGGCCAGATAATCACCATCCTGTGGGTGACTGTGCAAATGATGCTTCCATGACAAGAAGGTGCTATGTCTTCTTAAAAAATTATCAAGGGATTGTTTAGAAGTGCTTAATAAAGGATTTATTAACTTTCTCTGAAGCTGAGAAGACTAGGAGCAAGTACAACACTAGGAAAGGCTCAAAGAATTGGAACATAAAGCAAATTTAAGTTAACAAATATTTATTGAGGATTGTTTTGTTCCAGTTTTGGTAAACAAGACTGACATGTCTTTAAGAGAAATTTTCATAATAGAAATGTTAAGACTCTGACTATTTTTAAAGGGTTTCTGGTCTCTCCAGATGTAGTTTGTCCTTGAAAGAGAAACCAAAGCCAGAGTTGGTGGTGCCATCAGCTTGTAGGGTTGTTGGTATTTTTTAAATTAATGTTTTGCTAGTCTCATTGATTCTTGGCATAGCAACACTTATTCTTGGAGAATAATTAACTCTTTTAGCCATATTTTAAAGAGTGAAGGATTTTGTGCTGTAATATATATATATATATATATATATATATATATATATATATATATATATATATATAGAAAGAGAGAGAGAGAGAGCGAGAGAGCACCAGGGGCCATCGCAACCGAATGTATGACTGAACGGACGACCAAACAGGCTGAGTGGGCGACAAGGCTGGCAGGGGGTTAGTGAGGGATGACCAAACAACTGAGCAGCAGGCTGTGTGGGGTGACCAGGCCGGCAAGGGGGGCAGTGAGGGCAACCAGGCTGGCAGGGGGGCAGTTAGGGGCAACCAGACCTGCAAGGGGGGGGCAGTTGGGGGTGACCAGGTTGATGGGGGGAGAAGTTGGGGGCAACCAGGCCAGCAGGCAGAGGCAGTTAGGAATGATCAGGCTGGCAGGGGGGCCAGTAGGGGCGATCAGGCAGGCAGGCAGGTGAGCAGTTAGGAGCCAGCGGTCCCGGATTGTGAGAGGGATGTCCCGGATTAGAGAGGGTGCAGGCTGGGCTGAGGGGACCTCCCTCCCCCTGCCTCCGTGCAAAAAATTTGTGCACCGGGCCTCTAGTATAAGGATAAAGTTTAAGCTAAAAATTAAGCTAATGTCTCAATGGCAGTTTGTCTATAAAGTTTATTGATTTTGCATAGTAGATCAGGTAACTTGTCACCTCTAAATTATTCATGCCTAATTAGAGTAAATTTGTGACTCTTTTTGGAAATAGAACTGAGTCATGTCAAAAATTACATTAAATAAGAATCCTTTACATTGAGCCCAGAAACTTAATTCTACTATTAGGTTTTGCAATGAAGACATCTGCAATTCTGCAATTCTAATTCCAATTTGTAATATTTCATAAAGTAGGCTTCTGAATGTTAGAGATTATAATTACCTCTGGATATCTCTCTATATTTCCCTTCTAGACTTAGTGCATTTTACAATTTATATTTAATAGAAGTCTTTCTCTCATTATCTGGTAAAGTAGCCTGACACAGAAATTCTAGAAGCAAACTTTAGGCAGAGTTTTTCTTGCTTTTTACCTTTGTTTACATTCTGACCCCAGTTTTATTTGAAGAAATTATTTATGAAGCTCTTTTCCCACTTCTTGTTTGTGAAGCAGCTCTTGGGTCTGTAAGCCATAGAGTAGTGTTCTCATCATGCATATATTTAGCATCCTAATCTCTGCAACCAGTTTTAGCTGCTTGTTATACTTTTTTGACATTTTTTGTATGCTTTCTGACATCTGCTTGCAAACTCCTGCAGCCTTTTCAATCCTGATATTCACTTGTTTCATCTGATGTTATTATCATTCTCCTTAGATATGCAGATGTGTTGCTTTTCTTTGAGTCCTGTCCTTTCAGTCTTGCTAAAAAAATTGTTCTGAGACACACCCCCATTGCTTATTTGTTTGTTTGCTTGTTTATTGTTATACTGCTTTCTGCCTCAGACCTCTAGCATCAAACTCTTGAGAACTGAATGCCTTGATTGACTTTTTAATGCAATCTATTTTAAAATGCACACACACACACATACACACACACACTGCAATGGATAATACTTCAAAGAAAGTAGTATTTAATATCAGCTTTTAGCAGTTCCAACAATATGCATTGCAAAACTGTTTCACAAGAGCTTGAAAAGCCTCATAAAATGAACACTTGTCAGAAATGATTTTATAAAATCAAGTAATTAGTAACCTATGGTGCTGTCTTATCACATGGCACTACTTTGTGTCAACAATTGTCCTTTCTGATCATCAAAGCTGAATTAATAGTTTATTTGCCTCTAATACCTTGTAGATCTACTACATTATCTGAGTGTTTGGTAATGAACCTGAATATAGTGCAGTGTTTTCTTCAGATGTCTGAATATTTCAAAAGGCAGAATCTTTTGTCTCTCTGGAACTGTGCCACACTTGTAATGCAATTGATATCTTTAGAAAAGATGTCTGCGGGGATGCAAGCACACCGTGCTCATGATTCCAGGTAAGCCAAAACAGGTCTTGCGACCTTGAAATCATCCCATGTAGTGGCTCAAAGAGTCATGAAAGTTTAGGTCTAATGCCACATTTCTAATTTCTGAAACAAAAGCTTTCTTCTTCTGTGTTCCAATTATCAGGAGACATTTGGGTAGTAGTTAATTGGTAAAAATCTGTCAGTGCTGAAGGTGAAGCAGTAAGGAGCTCAGTTTTCATCAATGCCTAACGGTGTGATGTCTCACACATAATATTTAAGTCAGTAGCTTAACCTCCCTTGTATACTTAATGAAAGATAAACTACCAACACAGCATTTTGAAGTACTTAGGTAACTATATTTAGATTAAGTTTGAATGAGCAGCAACATATTTTTTCTAGTAGCATTAATTTAAAAAAAATAGCTGTGTACATGATATAGTTGCTATTCAAATCACTAATAAAAATTGGCACATGATATTTACATTTTGTTTATGATATCAGACATTGGATTATGGGATATTCTGAATTATTAAAAAATTGTAAATAAGTTAGCCTTAAAAATATAATCTCCTATATCCATGATAATATCTTCCTTAAGGAAAGTGAAATAATATTTCTTTTATTGATCAAACTTTGGACATTTTCTTTACTATCCTGGAGGAAAGACAACAACAACGAAAAACAATTTAAAAAGGCATTGTTTCTCTGAAAAAAAATTGATGTCTCCCTGGAACTTTAGACATTGAGCGAAGTACATGAGTTATTGAGGTAAAATAAGTTGCTTTCAACAGTTGTTAATATATCATTAATAATCATACATGCAATAAATAACAACACGTGAGTTATTTCCTAAGAGATATATGACTGCAAATTGCAGTAACAAATCACAGTGTGCGTAAAGAATGCTCATTACTCTAGCGTGTACAGAAGCTGTTTTAACAACTGTATTCTTTATGGTGAAGCTCACCCTAATTAGCCTTGCAGATTCCTCAGGGAATGTGTGCGGAATGTTTGACATTGCGGTGCTCTAGCGAAAGTGGGGGAGGAGGTAATCATTTCTGCACCAAGAAAGCACCAGGCCACAAGCCTGGCTTTCTACTCAGTCACTTGTTTTAATGTATGCATTGTGGTGAAAGTAAGTAGCCCTTTCAAACAAGTAGATAATAAGGGTGTTTGGAATTAAATAACTAATTAAATTAAACTTAAACATGTGAGCTAGACAGCAATGTGGACTAACAGTTCTTTCCGCAATGGTGTCCCTTCTACCATAAAAGGTGCATAAACCAGCCACATATCTGTAAGTGCTTGAACACCAATATTTGTAGCTTCAAATGTAAAGAGGAACACACTTCCTAGTCTCTATTGTATTTGAAAGCTACGTGGACTATACATTTTGAAAAATAATAACAAGAGAAAAACAAGGTTGGGGCACACAAAAAAGCAGCATGTTTTGTTTTCCCTTTCAATGAAACATTATATGTGGATTCTGCTGCTCTGCTAGCTTATAGCTTGTTACTAAATCAGACCTTTCCTGCAGTGAAAAAAATTGCATCTTTTCGTTGTAATCCTTGACAGCTTAAAGTTTAATGGAGGCAGTTTTTTTTAAAAAGGTATATAATGGGTTGACACCATGGAAGGCTGCTGAGAGCTCACAAACTCAGAAATAGCATGAAATGCAATAAGAACAAGCTCTTGCTGATTTTTTTTTAATCATAATTTTCTATTCTTGATAGAGAAAGCAAGTGAAGGAAATAGCTTTTTGTTTTCTTAGAGTAAATTGTTTCTCTCATCCCAATCAAACCATTCTCTTCTACCCTGGAAGAGTTTTAAAGTGGGGATTTCTTGAAAAGGTAAGAAAGAGTAAGGTTATGCAGCTGTAAATGGAGAGAAAGTAGATTTCTGCCTGAGAGTGAGTGTAAGTACCATGGGAATTGCCAAGATGAGAACTCAATTGAAGGGACAGATTTTGCCTCTGCTGGAGAGAAGAGGCAGACAACAGTGCAACATCACTGCTGACAATATCGCCCTGCTTGAACCAAAGGTCATGCTTGGTTACATTTCAATGTACAGAGTCCAGAAGGCCATCTCCAGACAACACGTGGTCAGGAGTGTGGCTGAGGAGGGTTCAGGGATTACACCTGTAGCAGGCTTTAAAACAATCTTGACAGTTGGCACCAAGATTCCTCTCGGGGAGATATAGTACTTGGTTTATCTTGGTTTGGTTTCTCTTAGGTTAAGATAATTTTTTGATAAATGCTTAGAATGAGAGGGTGGGCTGGGGTGATAAATCAACTTTAAGGGAATATGATGGCTAGAGATAAGAAAAAGATAGATAACTATTTTATATAATAATCAATAGAAATGTGAGGGGTTTAAAAAGAGGGGAGCAGAGGAAGGAGAGGAGAAAGGATAGTTAAAAAATGTAACATGGCCTGAAGTTTTCCTTCTTTTACTAACAGAGCTGTGTACTATTTAATCGCTTTGGATGGTTCCAATATAAAGCCTGTTTTTCTACAACATTCAGGGAAATTTACCACATACATAGAAAACACCTTTCATGAGTCGTAATTTATGGAAAATAAAAAGGGAGCAATGGAAACATTCCTGAAGGAATTGACATGGAGCAAAGAGAAGGAAACATCCATAGAGGTGATGGATAATAATAACAGAATATTCAGCAGTGAGAACTAGAGTGAGAAGTAGCTGTGAGAAGGAGGATGTGAGAAGGTAGAAAAATATCTGGAGGTGAGCCAGAGGAATTTGTTTTCAACATGTTTTCACTTCCTGTGGAGAAAAGTATTTACTTTTATCTGAAAGTCTTATTTTATATTGTGCCATTATACTTTCTGACATTTTTCTCAGAGTTCTATTAATTTCAGTGGCAAAAGTTATGATCATGAAAATGCAAATAACATCAATTAATTTTATGTTGGTTTTGAGAGTAAACTACAATACTAGTTCACAGGTTGATTGATTGCTCTCTACAGCACAGTCAGATTGTGATCAAATGTTGAAATACCCAGATTTGAAATACTATTAATCATAGAATTTAAAAAAAAAATGGACTGCACAAAACAATAAGGAAACTAAAATTTACAATAAAAGGTAATCAGAATATATGATAAGATTATTTTCTAAACTTATACTCCCAATATTTTCAGAATCTTAAATAACTAATTCTGTCTTGAGAACTTAGTATAAACTAAACAATATTCTAAATACAAAGTAGGTGGTACTTATGGTTCTAGACTTTGATTACCCCAAATATGAATTTTTTAATTTAAACCTTGTTTTTTAAGCCTCCTTTAAAAATGCCTATGACAAAGTTTGGATGTGTTAAAATTTGGGTGCAACTTTGCACATATTTTTTAAAAACTGTATCAGTAGATGTAAATCGAGTCCTAAATCAATACACTGAAGAATATGAGCCCTAATTCAAATTTAGGACTCATGCTCTTCAGTGCATCTCTATTGAATGCCAAAGTTTGAATTTAAAAATATAGTTCAATATTTTTAAAGAAATTTTGAGGGTGCCCCTAAGTCTCTCATTTGCTGTATACAAATGTAAATTGATAGGACACAAAAATGTACTGAGCACCTGTGGTATTCAATGTATGCTAGAATGTTTAAAAAGGACATGGACTTTGAACTTAAATAATTTATAGTCCAGTAGAAGAAATCACTTACTTAAATGGATTATAGTGTAAGGCAGGAAGTAAGAAGTGCTTCAGGAGAGCTAAGAGAGTAGTGTCTTGGGTAAAGCAGATTAGTTCCAATTTTTGTGAAGACTTCCTGGAGCTGTGCTAGAAACTAAAGAACATTTGCGGGGACGAACACTACAGATGCTATGTGCATATGGAGGGATATGATAAAGAGGCATTAAAGGTATCCAGAGCACATCGAGAAAGGCAAGCAGGTGAAAATCATGATGCACCTAAAGGGAAGAATGGGTAACTTCATGAGGATGTTGAACCTTTGGTGGGAAATGATGAGCAAAAACATTAGGAAGGCAGGTCAAGGGATGAAAGCTCAAGTGACAAACTAGGAAATGGGGAGTCCTTGCAAGTTCATGGTCAGAGTAATCAACGTCAAAATCACACTCTAGAAAGGTTAGCTTGGCAGTAGATTGGCAGTAGAGTGTAGGAAATTGAGATGAGGTGGTTTATTTGTTTACTTTTGAAAGATTTTTAGTGGCACTACTAGTCTTTGTTTTTGGTGCAACCCATTTTGTTTTGATTCTGCAGAGTCAGGAGCCAACCAAGTATTCATATTTGACCAAATTTTTTACCACTTGTAAAAATCACCCCATCTTTTGGAAACGAGGAGCTGTCTTCCACTAGCATGAAGAAAAACTGATTAGAAAGCATCCCCTTTAAGAACTTACTACCATTTAAAACATATGTAATAAGAGATAAATAGCCAGGATTAAAATAGGACACTAAAGCTACCACTTCTTGAGGGTGTCCATGATTGTACTAAGCCATGTATGAATTGTCATATTTAATCATAAAACCACTCTAGGAGGCATGCATGTTATTATTTCTATCTTATACATTTAGAATTATAAGGCTTTGATAGGAAGATGGAAAAGACCAGCTTACAACTGTATTAACTACCTCAAAATAACATACTGGTAGAAATCCATAGGTGTGTTTTGAATCGGAACCACTATTAAAATAACTAGTGCAGAAAAATAATACAGGTCATACCTGTGACTCCTTGAGCAGCAGCACTGCCCGTGCACCAAGTGGGTGACAGGGATTGTCTCTGGACTGCTAAGTTAGACCTGAGTACCAGTGTCACATCTGCGGGATGACCGTGAACCACCAATAGAGGGCTGTTTCTCAGGGGGAAATAAAGACGATGTGGAATATTATGATGTGTGAGCTCTAAACAGGAAGCCTTCCACTTGGTGTTATTTCAGTCAGGCTGTTAGTGTGTCCAATTTTGAGAGCGAAAAATGAGCAGAATGTAGAGTAACTAGAGAGGGTTTTGAGAGGAAGAACTTTCTTTAAGTGATTAAGATGGCAGAACGAGAAGCAGTAAAACTGAGTCAATATTAACATATGTTAGTGCTCTTATTACTTGTTGGCTGCGTGACTTTGGGACACATTATTTATCTTTGTTTTACATTTGCAAGATGAGGGCATCATTAGAAGTTTCTTAGAGTTAATGTGAAAGTTAATTAAGGATTGGTATTTCCTTAGACATAACTGAGGTGGGAAGGGAATATTTTCTGCTAAGGGGATGATGTGTACAAAGAGAGCACAGGGAAGGGCAAGCATGGTGCATTCAGGGGACGGGAAGTAGGCAATTTGTTCAGGAAGATGTGAGTGGTGAATGTTGTGGAGTTTTGAGAAGTGAAGATGAAAAGTTAGCACTTAAGGAAGAAACTAAGAGGGCTTAGTGGTTAATATCATGGGCTCAGAAAACAGATTATCTGATTCAGAAATGATGTTAGGCAAGTTACTGAGTGTGTCTCTTAAATTCCATTTCTTTTGCTGTAAAATGGGCACAATAATGGTCCTATCTCTGACACTATTGTGAAAATAAAGTAAGTCCTTTAGAAAGAAGAGGCCATCAGTCAATATCTAAAACAAAAAAGCTGAATTATGGCATGGCAAACAAGGAGAACAGTTCTCATAAAACATAGTCTCTCTGAACAAACTATTATAAGTTTGAGGAAGTGTGGTGGTCGGGGATTGGCAAAATTTTAGAAACTGGAGTGTTTAGCCACGGAAGGGTGGCTACTGCAGTGTGGTTCTTCTGCATGGCTGAGCTCAGAAGCATGGTTATTGGAGTGAGGCTGCTGTTGATTGGACCGTCCTGACTTGCTGGGTTTCAGAAGTGTGCTTACTGATAGATTAGTATCTGATCGAAGTGTCTGACATTAGAATGGGCTCAAAATTAGTGCTAGTGCTTACTTGCTATTATGACCAAAGAATAATTAACCTTTTCCTTTCTTGAATACAGTATATATGATCATCATTTGGTTCTCAGTTCATTTTAAGTACTTAGAGTAGTGCCTACTCTAAGATTGGTAATTTTCCCCCCTGAAAACAGTGGAGATTATCTACTAAAAGATTTTTAACAATGGAATGACATGATTAAATTTATCTTAAAACAAAAACAAAAACATCTCTAACACTATGGGGGGTTAATGAGGAAAATACATCCATGAAAATTGTGTTTTATTTCTCTGAGTTTATATGTGTCAGGGGTGTTGATCTCAGATGTATTTTCTATTCAGTCATAGTGGTAAAAAATGAGGAAAAGGAAAAGAAATATAAGTTACTTTATATAGCCTTGTGGCAAAAACATCTCCCTCACCAATTTTTACCAATAAAAATAACTCACTTTGTATGTTCCAAGGAATTTTCACATTCAGGGGGTAAAAGGGAAATCAACTAATGCTGTAGTCTAAATTAAATGAGAATTCATTATACAAATTATTGTTAAATTTGAAACAGGTGTTCTCTTCCAATTTAGGAAGATAAGAAGTGAGAAAACTACCACAGATTTGTTATTGATTTAAAGTGTTCTTAAAGTGAATAAAAAGTTAAATTCTCAGTGCTATACTTCTACTTGTGAATTTTTCTGAGGAAGTGCACTCTAATAAAGAGAATTTAGGAGCTATCAGGAAGAAAAAAATAACCAAGAAAGATATGTGTTTATAATATTTTGGTCTGTCAATGTGGTTGGCCACATAATCAGGGAATTGTGATGCTACCTGTTCCAAAAGAAAATTTTGATTTATTAGTTGGCACCTCCCAAACAATGGTGTCTCTAGTGTCAATTTAATTTTGGAAATGGCCAGTTCTACCCTTAAAAGGAACACAGAGGTAAAAAAATCCAGGACATCGGCAGGGAGCCTTCTTAGAGGGCTCTCGTTCTACTGCCTAAAAAAAGGAAGCACAGAAAGAAAAATATTACATACAAATCTTTGGTAGGAATATATCTTCACAAAACTCAGTTGTTTTCATGTAACTGTAAGAACGCCCACAAAGTTTGAATAAAAGCAGACATTCCTCTTTTATACTGGCCTCACTTAGAAGAGATTCAGGGGATCAATGTATTCTTAAAAATCTCAATCTGACCACTTATAATAATACAGTTTGAAGTGGAATTCTCTGCAAAAGGATCACTGGTATATAACTTTATTTTCTTGTGCCATTCCACCTCAGGAAGCATAATGTTACCTCTTGATGCTCTCACGATAGAATAAAGAAAGATCAACCTGAGGAGGAGCATTGCATGGAAGTGAAACATACTTAATGTCCAAGTCTTAGTTGCAATAAGTAGACTCAGATCCAGCAAATCAAGTTTTCAAAATCAAATATATTCTGTAGTTGCTGCACAATTTTCACTTCCCACCCACAAATCAAGCTTAAATAAATTTATGTGCCCATTCTAAGCCCACCCTATATATTTCCCATCAAAAATCAACCATGTCTTACTGCCTGCCAAGGAAAGTAATATTTAAGTGGAAATAGTGGATTAATGGTGATTTGGTATAATTTTATATTGAATTTTGACAAAGTTTGGGCAAGCACTGTGACTTTGAATACTAGTATTTCACTCCAATAGTCTCTGATGGGTGTGTATGGAAATAAACAGTATTGAAATTAAGAAAGAATGGGTGCCTCATTTTGAATTAGCCATTACCAACACCTTTAGGTGGAGTTAGATAAATCCATCATATGCAAAATTTCAACTGAGACAAGTGGGTAATTGTATCATCACATAACTGCTATATGCACTACTGTTCAACATACAGTGAACATTTAACAAATGTTACAGATGTGTGGTGTCAGTGTAGGCAAGTAAATGTTAAAACAAAGGAAAAGTTCAAAGCCCTTAATATGCATCCTGGACTGACCCTACTTATCTCTCCAGCATCGTGCATCACTAATTTTCCACCGGCAAACTTGAAATGCCAGCCACAGGGATTACCATCCATTCCCAGACAACAACTCTTCACAATGTTCTCTTTCCTGTTCTCTTGTTGCCTTCTATTCATTCTTGATTTAGTTACCTTGAGTAGTCAGCCCTGATGCACTCACATACCCCTACTCCTGAGCTTTGTGACTCTCCTGTAGATTTTAATTTTAATTTGTAATTTCTTTATTATAACACTAGAGGACCAGCTCACAAAATTCGTGCGCAGGTACGGTCCCTAGGCCTAGCCTGTAATCAGGGCCATCTTTCTCGGCTGCCCACAGCCAGCCCTGCCCCCCACCGCCACCCACCCGTGGTTCCCCTTTCGCCATCAGGTGATCAGTGCCTGACGGCCAGGGGAAGGGACTGAGAGGTCCGTTGTTCCTGCCTGCTTGCTGGCCCTGCCCCCACCGCGGGTCACCCTCTGTGTGTGGGGCAACGGGCGGGATGGGGGCCTTGGCCTGGCACCACCCTCATCCCCCACCACCCAACCCTGGTTCCCCATTCGCCATCAGGTGATCGGAGCCTTCCGGCCGGGGAAAGGGACCAAGAGGTGGTCAGTGCACCTCATAGTGACTGGTCCAGTGGTTGTTATGGTCGTTCTGCCATTAGGGTCAATTTGTGTATTACCCTTTTATTATATAGGATAGAGGCCTGGTGCACAGGCAGGGGCCGACTAGCATGCCCTAATGGGGACCCCAGATCAGGGTGGGGGTCCCCACTGGGGGGGCTGGCTGGGGCCAGGGGCCATGGGCGGTTTGCAGGCTGGCCACACCCCCAATTGGGGTGAGGGTCCCTGCTGGGGGGCAGGGCCAGCCTGGGTGAGGAGCCGCAGTGTTCTGGTCCCTGGTCATTCTGGTCGTTCCAGCGTTTTGGTTACTAAGCTTTTATTATATAGGATTTATCCTATAGTTAGTAATTTCCATACTACATAACTATTTCCCCCAGGCGTCTTTGTCCCTCTGAAGAACAGGAACACAAACCTACTTACTCACCATTTCATTAAAGGCTTTAGTCCTATGCCTGCCGTATGATAAGTAACCTAAGAGTTATTGATTGAGTAAAGGCTTATATTTGAAGCATAGGTAACATCAAATGCTTTACAAATAGTGTATCCCTAGATAAATATTACATCATCCCCGTTGAGTTCAAGCAGACCAGGAGTGAGAAGACTCCACCTTTCTTCTAAGCACATTAATTAGATTATTTTTAAAAATATATATTTTATTTATTTTTTACAGAGATGAAGGGGGAAAGATAGAGTTAGAAACATCTATGAGAGAGAAACATCAAACATCGATCAGTTGCCTCCTGCACACCTCCTACTGGGGTTGTGCCTGCAACCAAGGTACATGCCCTTGACTGGAATCAAACTTGAGACCTTTCAGTCTGCAGGCCGAGGCTCTATCCACTGAGCCAAACCGGTTAGGGCTAATTAGACTATTTTAGAGAAATCTGAAGCAGTCAACTCAACCTATGGTATATTGGTATATTCACTTTAATGTTAGATTTCTATGAGCACTAAATATGATTCATTATAATATAATTCATCATTGTAACTATGGGGTATATCTATATCTTTCGTCAAATAGTGTCCTCTAAAAACCATAATTACAAACAAATAGAGATATTTTATAAGCCATATTAAAATATAAGCCTTGTTAATTTCAAAATCAAATGATAGGAGTATTAAAGCTAGTTCCATCCTGAATCTTTTATAGAGATCTTATTTAATGAAGTTCCAAAATGTTTTTTTTAAATAGAAACTAGTGGAACAAGCTTGTTTTTAAAATGATGTACAGTCAATTAAATCTGTTGACGTCATGAATACGATGTCATTCAGTAATCTCTCTGTATCTGGATGAAGTTTGGGCACCATAGATATAGACAAAAGCTTCTACTTTATTTTGATTTGAAGAAATATGAACTTGTCTGGAAATACATAATTTTCAAAAGAACAAATAGGAAAATACTTTATTTTGATATTCTGGTAGAACTTATGATATTTTAACCTATTCATTTTTTAAAGTAGATGATAATGAATGTAAATCATTCTACAAAACAATGTGAGCTTATTTTCACATTTGTTTGGGATTAAACTGCATCGTAAACTGTTTCCACATGTATGCTAATTAACTCTGCAGCAGAACAAACTACCCTACTTTGAGGATTATAGACCAAAGATTTACGAAATCCTACCTTTTCAGTTCAACCTTTATCACCACATTTTTGGTCATTAGGTCTCAGTTATGAGTAAGTCTATTTTGGGGCCTCTTTTGGCTCAGGGAATTGATAACAGGATATCGAATTTTTCCCTTGTAGATAAAAAGATTGAACAAAACCAGCCTGATGTAGACTGATTTTATTATTTGATAGATGTTAGTAAAGAATAAAAATGAATTAGTGGTTTTCTAGCAAATGAATCTCAAGATAAGAAAGGTCACCCTTGCATTGGCTTTAAATGGCATCATTGCTAGGAGCACCAGGAGGCCAAATTGAGTGGGCACTTAGCAACAGGCACTCCTCTGGGACTGGATATTTTAGGTCACACACTAGCAATATTATTTTAATTCATTCAGGAGGTTGTAATGTGCCCAAGCCCCATTTGCAAGGGCTTGTTTGTATTTGATATTAATTTGTAACGGCAGAAGAATAAAATTATTAACAGTGTTTTTTGTGAATTTGTGTTTGTTGTGTGCCAGAGAAAAGCGGGGGGGGGGGGAGGTGGGGGGAACCATGTTTTGTCAGAAAAATGGATTCTAGAATTTACTGTAAGAATTTTCTTTGTTCATTGTTAGTGCTTTGTTTCATTTTGTTTTGGAGTGAGTATGTATATATAAATTTTAAGAATATCTAGTTCTACTTTGATTGAAATATAAGTCAGATCCCCCAAACTAGCAATCTCATTCATAGTTTCCATCTTTGTAATGATTCTGGTAATAATTAGAGCACATAATGACAGTGATGATACTAACCTATAGCTTTCAAGTTTCTTGGACTAAAATAATATCCCAGAATTCCAATTGTTGCTTCATTGTTTTAGTCACACATTTATTCAACAAGAGTTTACTGAACACCAATTCTGTTCCAAATATCATGCTAGGCACTGGTTAGCAAAGGGATAAGTAAAGATAATATATATGTGTGTGTATATGAGTGTGTGTATATAATTTAAAAGTGTGAAAATTTTGTAAAGGAAGTTGAAAGGATCTATGAGAGAATTAAGAGGGCTTTACCTAATTTAGACTGAGGGCCAGACAAGGCCTCTGGGCATGTGCACTGTTGAATTTGTTTGCCTCACTACGTTAATGATATTTACTTAGCTTAAAGGATACTTAAACAATAATAAAGAAGAGAACTTTGTTCACAAAATATTGTCATCAAAGCATTGCACACTCTAAATGGCTTTGGGGTATTTCTTTCTGTATTATATTGGCCACTGGCTCCCAAAATAATTTAATTTGGGATCACCAAAGAGTGGAAAAAAATGGGAGTCAAGTTGTCTTGAGTAACTAGCTCTTCATGTGGCTCTCCCTCTCCCTGCCCCCAACATCCCTTTGTAAATACACAATATGATTAGCTCCCTCATATTCATTAGAGATCTGGGGTTATTGTTACATAACTCTAAAGTTAACCTACTTAGAAAGGGAATAATCAAAATATAGAATTGAAGATTCAACTGTATACTTAAGGCTTTTTTTGTTGTTTGTTTTGCTAAATTGCTGTTAATGGGATTATTGGGTTAATTCTGGCCCAGTTAATATTCTGTTCCAAAAAGCAATTTTTTCAATATTATTTTTCCTTTGTCTTCAGAAATACTGCTTCCGCATGAAAATACTGTGTCAATTATACTTTTTGAGAATAAAAAATAAATTAGAGGATTAAATATTTATAAATTGTAATAACCTAAAAAAAGAATCTTTCTTATTATCTCAAATATTTTTACATTTTAAGCAAAGTTTCTCTTTTGGTGTGAAAAGAATCTTCCAATTTACGGCTGATCTCTATGTTGTACAAAATTGTGAAGTGGATAATTATCTGTCATATTGTTTTGTTTAACGAATATTTTGAATTGAGATACAGGGAGGACTGTTGAGCCAAATTTCAGTTCCTGTGAGTTTCTCCACTTTATAAAATTATATACACCTATAGAATTAATGTGATTAGGGAGAAAAAAATCTGGGTCATAATTGCTATCATCCACACCAGAAAGAAAAGACATTTATCTTATCAGACCATAAGGATCCACTGAAATAGGTCTGAAAGGGTCTGAAGCTGCTGACAAAACCACAACACTGGGCCCAATTAACAATACCCATTTTTAATTAACAGTTGCTGACTCTTTGCCATTGAAATATTCACGCTCTAGGTGTGAAATGGCAACCCCCATTTGTCATATCTGTCAAAATTAATTTTGAAATCCCATGGTCTTCCTTCCACAGGATAAAAGTGAATAACTAGAGCATACTTCCTACCTGCCAAAGTTTAGTTCCAGGACAAAGACTAGGAAAATAGAACCTAGAAAACTGGTTGGATCAGCTTTAATAATCCAACTCCTGTAAATTATCTTCCTAGCATTTCTAGTGCTGCAAATGATGTCAATATTTATTCCATACCTTGGGAGAGGGCATGAGTGGTATTTTAAAGTTCTTATCCTTAATTCTTTTCAATTCTTTCATTCAAAAACATATTAAGTACCTAATTAGTGTTAGACACTAATTTTAACCATGAGGCCACAACTATGAACAAGACAATGTGTTCTTGGAGGATATCACAATCTAATAAAAAAGGAAAAACTGCCAGGTGTCTGTATATGTGAATATTAGGAATGAGAGTGTGATCTCTTTACAAAGCTGTGAAAATGTATCACCATCAGTGATGGCATGGTTGGGAAGAAAGGATAAAGAGCACACAAGCTGCCTAAACCGGAGTAAGACTTTTTGCAAATGAAGTCTTTTACACATAAAAAGTTTGGCTTCAGGGTTAAAGTTAGAATCGGAATCATTAGTGTGCATTCAGTGAGCATTTAATATAATTTTGGGAGTGGAAAAAAATAACACATCATTTGATCCTCCTAATAATATTGTGAAGCAGATAGTATTATTTTCATTATATAAATGAAAAAAATAATTTCAAAAATATAATTGACCATCTTAAAGTTACAGAGCTGGTAAGTGGCAGAGCCTGTACTAGAATGATTGATTGACAGTAATTCATGAATTCATTTATTGAATGATCACTATATATTCTGAGGTATTGGAGACTAAAAATATAGAGATGAGTAAAGCAAATGCTCTGACCCCAAAACATTTTTTTTCCTGGTAGAGGTGGGAGGCATGTAAATAAGAAATTATGACAAAGAGGAAAAAATATAATGTATGTATTTTACCATTTGACAGGACACACAGATAAAAGAACAAGTGCTGGGTAGGGTGGGAGTAAGGGGTAGAGATCAACTAAAAGACTTGTATGCATGCATATAAGCATAACCAATGGACACAGACACCAGGGGGGTGAGGGCATGAGTTGGGGAGGGGCAGGGGGATGGGGGGGCAAGGAGGGCAAGGAGGGAGGATAAGGACACATATGTAATACCTTAATCAATAATTTAAAAAAAAAGAACAAGTGCTAAATTCCTCCTGTGTAAAAGAGTATCCTAAAGAAAATGACATTTTCTGATCCATTTCATGACTTTTTTTTTTTTTACAGTGTCTGCCTTCCTTGTCCATTCTGTGTAAAACACAGTTATCATTAGAGAAGAAAAAGAATCTAAAAACACTGCATTGTTCCAGTGCTCAAGAAGCTTATTCTAATTAAAGAGCAAAATACCACCCTTGAAGCAGCAGAAGAGCAGTGGCGTGTTCAAGGTTGTAATCATTGCCTAGGTCTCCAGCTAAACAAAAGGGAGAATCAACAGTGGAGCACAGAGGAGTGGTCTGGTCCTCTACCACTGGGGAATTTACTACAGCTAAAGGGGGAAGTAAGCTGAATATATCAACGGTAAAAAGCTAACTGAAGAAGGTTAAATTCAACAAAAAATATCTGAAAATATGCTGGCTTGTTTAAAGCACTGTACTATGTTTCAGGAAGATAAACAAGACAAAATCCCTGGAATATTTAATTGACATTAGATCTACTGTTATACAAACTCTGACAAAGAAGCACAAATACACAGAAACAATACTCAGAAATTCGAGGCTTTCAATGAAGAAGGAACATGTTAATGTTAATTTAGCAATAATGATATGTTAATTATTGAACTTTTAGTAAATACTGGTAGGCAAAAGGAGAAAAACATCTCATTGCATACTTTTTCACTGTTAATTGGACATACACACTTTAGTGGGATTGTACAGTATATGATTTAGCACAAATATTTTCATGTTATTGACCATTACTATCATCTAATGTTTTATTTTTAATAGCTACCTATTATTCATTATATATGTATACTACACTGTTTAATCATCAGTCCTTTAAGGTACTTCCATTTTTTTTTTTACTATTGTAAACAATTAATATTCTCATAGCTAAACCTTTCATACTTTTATGGGTTTTCCTTGTGATAGATTCCTGGATAACTATTAGATCAATGAGTGATAAATATTTTAATACTTTAGTATGTGTGAACAATTCTGTTTTTAAAAGTGCATCAATTTATGTCCCTTTTGTTATTGTAAGAACTTCTTATTTTCTCTTATTTTCTCCAAGTTCTAAGCCTCATTAAATGTCTTTTCTAGCATGAGAGGC
>NW_005871048.1:29444355-29920608 GCF_000147115.1 Myotis lucifugus
TATATATATATTATTGTTTTAATTGCATTTAATAATTA
Organism: Myotis lucifugus; assembly: GCF_000147115.1. Classification (NCBI taxonomy): domain Eukaryota; kingdom Metazoa; phylum Chordata; class Mammalia; order Chiroptera; family Vespertilionidae; genus Myotis; species Myotis lucifugus. The sequence goes on from NW_005871048.1 coordinate 29,444,394, forward strand.
TTAGTGATGTGAATGTTTTCCTTTGTATTTCCTTTTTTATTAAATTTTGGTGTTCCTCTCTTGTTCAGGTTCTTACTGGAATCATCTTGATTTCTGAGAAATGCTTACATATTAATTTGGTTGATTCATTACCCTCACATACAATTATGATGGGGCTTTTCACTTTGCATTTTTGTATAGTGAAATCCAACACTCTTTTCCTTAATAATTTTTGTTTACATGGTGTCATATATAAAATTTTTCCATTCCAAATTACATAGTTAACATCTGTATTTATTCTAGTATTTTATTTAGAGTTTTTATTTGTCTAGAATTTTGCTATATAGTGTGACATAAGAATCCAATTTTATTTTTCCCAATGGTTAATAATTTCCCCAATACTATTCAATTCTTTCTTCACTGATTTGGCATACAATATTTATTATATCCCCAATTATTAAATATATTTTTATCTGTTTCTGATTTTTCTCATCTTTACCATTGATCTATTTCTGCTTTATTCTTTTATTTATGAAGTAGTTAAAGTAATTTTTATATGACATAATGTTGCTTCTCAAATATTTTATAGCTAGTATCATACATAAATCCTTAAAAAAAAACCCATTGAACAATTTTGTCAGATATGAAAAAACAAACTGTCATATTTTCTTTATAATTGTACTAGAGGCCCAGTGCATGAATTCGTGCATGGATGGGGACCCTCACCATGGCCAGTGATCAAAGCTGATTGGGGCCTGTCTGACCCAGTCCTGATTGGGTTGATCTGAGCCAGCCGGGGCAGGGGTGGGGGGAAGAGCTGGGGCGGGGGTGGAGGGAAGGACCACAGGAGGTTGGCTGTGGGAGTGCACTGACCACCAGGGGGCAGCTCCTGCATGAGCGTCTGCCACGGGTGGTCAGTGGGCATCATAGCAACTGGTTGTAATGGTCACTTAGGCTTTTATATATATATAGATTAAACTGATATTTTAATCTGGGGAGAACTGGTATCTTCACTGTATTCAGCCTTTTTTAAAAAAAATATATTTTATTGATTTTTTACAGAGAGGAAGGGAGAGGGATAGAGAATTAGAAACATTGATGAGAGAAAAACATTGATCAGCTACCTCCTGCACACTCCCCACTGGGGATGTGCCCGCAACCAAGATACATGCCCTTGACCGGAATCAAACCTGGGGCCCTTGAGTCCCCAGGCCGATGCTCTATCCACTGAGCCAAACCGGTTAGGGCTGTATTCAGCCTTTTTATCTAGATACATAGTTTCTCTTGTAATTCATTTAGTTTTTCTTTGTGTTTCTTTGGAAATTAGTAATGATTGGCCCCAGAAGAACTTGTATTAAAGAAAAATCCTAGAATGTATTATGCAGGACTGCAAAAATTACTATAATATCCCTGAATGAAATACATAAAGGCTAATTCAATCTTGAAAATGTTTACATATTTTTACAGAAGAGAAAAAATTGTTCATTAGAATATTGCTAATTTAAACGATATCTAGAGACATCGCATATATGGTAACCAAATGATTTTTACCACTTGTAGTTTTTATTAGTCTTCTTTTAAAAAATAAATACAATTTGATAAAATTTATGCTGTGAAATTTTTCTGTTAAACCATAAAACCATTAGGGAAAAAGTGCTAAAAATGAAAGCAACATTTGAACACAGAAAAACAAAATATCTCAAAATGTAAAATTGGTGAAGTTATACGTCTGAATTAGATATGTGCATGGGTGAACCCTGACCCTGTGGCCACCATCACAGGCCAGCACTAGTGTGAAGGCAATAAATAGTCAATTCTTACCATAAGTAAATTAACAAAAATAGGTGTTTATCATGGGGTTTTAAAATATCAGGTCAAAAATGAATATTTATAATAGTATACAGATGTAAAGAAAGGTTCCAGGGGCTCCGAAATGAAGAACAGTCTAGGAATGTGATTGCATGAGAAATGTTTCTAGTTATATCCCAAGGAACCATATAAGGACTCACTCCAAGTGCTGGTATTGGAAAACTTTTCTCATTGAGCCATGCTATGTAGAGACAACACATAAAGGTTAAAATAATAAAATTTTACTTTTTTCTGTATAAATTTCTAGTGGTAATAATTATTTTATGGTTTTTTTAAGTAACATATGAATACATGACTAAAGAATTTTGAGTTTTTTCTCTTTCATAGAGATGGATTTTTCTGAACCATATCAAGCTCACACTGTATAGTAGTATATGGCCAAAGACAATCATTAGTAATGTGAAAGAAAAAATTAAAAGGATATATCCAAGACATGTAAAAATCAGGGAAGTGTGACCCATACAAAGATAAAGAAAAGCAGGGAATAGGAACTGCCTTTGAGAGGCATGTTGGACTTAACAGACTTCAAAGCAAATATAATTAGGTTCAAAACTAAGGAAACTTATGTTTAAAGAATTTAAGAAGATAAGATACATGCTTTATGCAATAGAGAATATCCATAAAAAGGTAGAAATTATTCCTTTTGGGACTCTATATTGTTCTACATGTATTTTACAAGCTGTTCTTACATCTTTAAAGTAATTTTCTAATTGGGTTTCAATTTAGATAATTTCTATTGACCTATTTTTATGTTTACTGACATTCCTTCGACTGTATTCAATTTGCTATTAAGCCCCAGATCCAACAAATTTTTAATTTCAGATTTAAGAAAAACTTATTCTAGAAAGTTAGTTTGATCTTTAGAAATTTTATTTCTATATTAAGAAGTAGATTTTCCCTATTTTGTTTATCTTCAAATTTCTTTAACATTTACTAGTATAATGTAATTTCAGTCAATAATCTGCTAACTCCTATGTGTGATTCATTTGTGGATCTGCTTCTATATTTTGATTTTTCTCTTCCTTTCATGTCTTATCATTTTTGATAATGTGCAGATTACATATTTAAATAGCCAAGGAATTGGGAGCAAAAATTATTTTCCTCAGAGAGGACACATCGCTTTCTCTGTTAGGCACCTAAAATGAAGAGTTGGTTATTTCTATCTCAATAGGAATTCAGGTAGGTTGCACCTGGGTTACAGCCTGAGGTTCAGTTTACAAATGTCTTTAGAGGGAAATCTATCCTGAGTGGTTACAGGGACCTCCCTGGGGGGAAATTTGGGATTGAAGCTCAGCATCTGGAGATTTCCCTCTGGTCTCCAGCCCAGCCAATAGCATCCTATATTGCCATACTCTCAGCAAAATTCTCATGAGAACGCACTACCTGGCCAGAAGAATCAGCTCTAAGTTTGGAAAACTATAGATTCCAATTTGTCTTGCCAGCCCATGCAACTATTAACAACTCTTCTGAATTTCTTGCTACCCCAGCAGAGCTCTTCTGCCCACGGCTGGCCCATTTATTCCCAGACATGGCTAATGCTAACAGAGAGGGAAGTGACACCGATTTTTGCTCAAAAAAAGCCTCTTTTCTCTCTGGTAAAGAAAGTAGATATTTTAGACTTCTTTTTCTATACTACTTTCTGAAATCATATATGTCATATACATACATCTATGTGTATATATATTTATGGTTACAAAAATGTATTCCATTTGTTACAGTGGTAATCATATTCACTTGTACTTTCTAATTGGATGTAGAATACTCCAGTGCATTATTCATGTTCAGGTAATGTCTTAACAAGTAATTGATATATTGTACTTGTTTTTATTTCATATTAAACTAGTGTGTTTTATAGGTTACAGTAGCCTCCACAATAGTCAATAGAGTGTCTGTATCATAACAACAGCTATTGTGAAATTCTTACCCTAAGTAAATTAGAACATTATGTTCTAAGCGTTTTACATATATTACCTAATTTAATCCTCAGAGCAATTCCTTGAGTGAGGTACTATTATTAACACTATTATACACAAGGGAAAACTGAGGCTTGGAGAGTTTGGGTGACCTCTCAAGGTCATACACCTTATATTGGCATCAGCATTTAAATTCAAGCAGTTTTCCTTAGAGCCCAAACTCTTAGTCACTATACTATATTGTGGTCTTGAGTGAACACTTATTGTTTTTTGTTGTTGTTAATCCTCACCTGAGGATATTTTTTCCCTTGCTTTTCAGATAGAGCAGAAAGGGGGAAGCAAAGATAGATAGAGGAGAGAGAGAAAGAAAACATAAATATGAGACACATCCCAGGTATGTGCCCTTGACCAGGAATCGAACCCGAGACCCTTTAGTACATGGCTGATGCTCTAACTGCTCAGGCACATAGGCCAGGGCTTAATATTGCTTTTTAACAGGTTATCCTTTACTCCTCTCTTCTCTTCATACTTTGAAAACATTTGTTTTATATAATCCTTTAATTATATCATTATGTTCCATACCTCACTCTCTTTCCATATACTCTCCAGTCTGCTATGAATTACTTCTATTCCTTTTTATAGAACAAAGGTCTATTTTCCTTGAGAATTTAGCTTAGCTATCAACTCCTTCAGAAACTTTGACCACTCAGTTGGAATTTGAACTCTGTATTACATACACATACCTTAGAATTTAATCTATCGTACAAAATGTATTTATATATGTGTCTTATCCATTAGTCCATAAGATCCTTGAGAGTAGTAACCGGGACTTATCCTATCTTTCTACTTACACCCTAATGAGTCGTGACATGTGATAGTCACTGAATATATATTTACCAAATTGATTTCAATCTCTCTCTGTTCCCAAAATTGATTCTTAATAGGAATTTCAAAGGTTAAAATCTCTGTGCTGTATTACATTCATTTTGCTCCAAAAGGTAAAATATAATAGATCAAAATTTATGTTGTCATACATTTTGGAAGATCATCTTGGCTAAAGTTAAAATAGGAGAAATGTGGTTATTTAAAATTATAAAATTATTCACTTTAATTTTTATCTGTTTAATAGTTAAAAATAAAATTCAATCTCCTATTTCAAATTAAGCTACTATTCATTTTTAACTAATAATACCTTTATGTACCTGACACTTCAGGTGGAATGATTAAATTATGCATGTGTAGAAAGATCTCAGAACATAATGACAGGTACTACAAACCTACTATGTTCCCAGGTATTTAAAAAAGTACTGTATTTAAGACACCGATTTTAATTTATTGTTTCTCTTATGTATGACATTCTTCTTTTCCCTTTAATTCACATAGGGGGTGTAAATTTTTATTTCTTTAACTTGGATTTGTTTTTCATTGAATTTATACCATATAACATTGCATTGTTCAGCTTTGTTAGTTACATTAAGCAAAGAAGTAGACGTATAGAACCATTTCTCTTGCTCAAATGGAAGAGACTTTGGAAGGATATTTTTAAAAAACAGAGACAACAGTGGGCTGCACACAGATATATTAAGTCAGAGCATAAAGTCTTTAAAACTTCTCTTTTTATTCTTTACTTATAGGATATGTCTTGCTGTATTGAATGGATTAAATATACTTTATTCCACTGATTTTTAAAGCTGAAGTCCTTGAACAAAAATTTGAGCTAAGCAACTTCAAATAACTTATTTAGCTTTGCAAAGTTGTTTATGCTTACAACCCTCTTGGATTCCTTTTATGCTCTGCTCTGGAATGTATATAGCCCCAACTGTAAAAATTGCTGAGCGTGCTTGTCCTAAGAAGGAAGAAATAGAAGGGTTAGTTTAACCCCTATGGGTCTACAATTTGTGGTTCAGTGAATGAGTTCCATGCCATTCTTTGAAATTATTTCTATTCTCTATTTCTTTCTAATCTAGATGCATTGTTTTCTTATTAGATGTCTAACAAGGAAGACTATAGTCAAAAAGCATGTGAGCATTGTCTTCCTAAAACTGCTAGATGTGCTTTTTCAATTAACCATAAAAGATGTAGAGCAATCTCTTTGGATGAAGGTGTTTAGAATGGAAGGGGGTATTTTTCAAGTGTCTTGGGTAAAACTGTCATTCCTTTTCACAAGAGATGATAGTATTTTATGTTCAGACAATTTATTTCATCTCCTAAAAGAAATTGTTGCCTCAGTGAGACTCAGTCTTGGACTTAGATTTTAATGTTAACTGGAAAATATTTGTCTGAGGATGTGTTTCTCATGCCAATCAATGTCTTCTCCATCCCAAGGTCTCAGAAACACCTAACCTGAAACTCCCTTTCCCAAATCGTGTCTAAAATCAATGTATCATTATTGATTTTTTCCCTTTCCTTGAACCTTTATAAATAGAACTAGAGGCTTGGTGTATGAAAATTTGTGTACTTGGGGGGTCCCTCAGCCAGGCCTGTGCCCTCTTGCAGCCCGGGACCCCTCAGGGGATGTCCACCTGCTGGCTTAGGCCCACTTCCCAGGGTATTGGGCATAAGCTGGCAGTCAGACATCCCTCTGGCAGCCCAGGAGCCCTTGGGGGATGTCCAACTGTGGCTCAGGGAGCAGGCCTAAGCAGCAGTTGGACATCCTTAGTGCTGCCAAGGAGGTGGGAGAGGCTCCCACCACCGCCGCTGAGCTTGCAGCCGTGAGCCTGGCTTCTGGCTGAGCGGAGCTCCCCCTGTGGGAGCCCACTGACCACCAGGGGACAGCTCCTGTGTTGAGCATCTGCCCCTGGTGGTCAGTGTGTGTTGTCTTCTCATCTGCAACCACCTATACTCCCTGGTAAACTTTGGTTCTTTTTGAGTGTATAATAATTTTTTTAAAAGCCAAAAAAAAGAGGAGTCTAATTTCTCCCCTTGCCTCCAACTTAAATTTCTTTATACATAGTTTGAAAATTATCCTATCTAATAAAGAGGGAATATGCTAATTCACCCTCACACATCACAAAGCTGGTGGCACCCACAGCCAATAAGGAGAGAATATGCTAATTGACCATCACAACCTCAAAGATGGTGGTGCCCACAGCCACAAGATGGCAACACCCAGTCGCCTCAGCCCCACTGGGGCTTGCAGTGCACCTGCCTCCAGAGTCCCTGAGTCCCCTCATCCCCTCAGCCGCCCAGGGCCTCCCGAGGCTCAGGTAACCAGGGCCGGCTGAGGCTTGCGTTGCTGGCAGTGGCAGCAGCAGAGGTGTGATGGAGGTGTCGCCTTCCCCTGATCACTGGGTCACCTCCCGCTCCTGAGGGACACCCCCTCCAGTGCATGAATTTTCATGCACAGGGCCTCTAATGTATAAAGAAGAAAGGATAATAAAATTACATGGATATATATGAGGATGCATTTGTAGGTATTCATGCCAGTGTTTACACATGCACACATTTATTGCTTTATTTAATAAAAAAAATCACTATCTCTGCTCATTATTTAGTGATGATATTTGAGCTTTGGGAACAAATCTTATTTAAAATGTTGTAAGTCATGTGAACTTGGGTGGGCCAATTAACCTCCATGAAACTTAATTTTTCTTATTAAAAATGGGGATATTAATACTTGTAAGGTTGCAACAAGGAGCAACTGATATAACATTCAGCATAATTCATGGTACATTTTAGAATCTCTCACAGTTGTTATTTTAATATCTATCCTACTACTTTCTAGTCACTAGACTAGGTACTCAGAGATACAGAATTAAAGAAAACATAATCTCCCTTCTCAAAAGCCTCACAGTCTTGTGAGAAAGACCAAACTATCATCAAAACCCAAAATATAGTGTAAATGAGTGCTATTAAAAATATTAAGCAGGTGCATTTTCAACTAAAGTGGGCCAAAGCAAGAACATGGTGGGCAATGGTTGGCAATAGAATTTTATCTTTACCCACTTAATTGAAACTAGTTGCTAGCCAGAGAATTTTGTCTGTTAATTATTTTTAATTTGTTGACCATTTTCATGATTTAATTTACTTGTTTCTATTTCTATTCAGAGTTTATATATTTTTGTAAAGCTAATAATAGTGAGGTATTTTTTCCTTTGTTCTTCAGCATAAAAAATAGAGGATACCACTGAACACCGAAATGTTGTCTTGTCTTAGAATTGGAGGAAATCTTGTACCAACAAAGGATCTCTTAGAATATAATTAATATGTGTTGGGACACAAGCGTTGGTGTGGACTTTTTATAGAGTGAATGCCAATTGACTTTGTCAAAATAATTGCAGATGTTTAGAGATCATCAATATTTTCCTATCATTCCTATAATATTGAAGTAATTTCCCCAATTCTAAAGCTTCAATATATAGCAGTTTAATATTTAAAAAGTTCCTATAACACACAGTAGAGCAATTTGCAGAGAACTCTAAAGTTCTAGAGTATAGGAGTGAGTGTGATCTGGATCATAATAAAATGTAACAGCCCTGAAGGTTGTTGGGAGTCAGGATCAGCGGCCAGAGTTAGAGGATGCAACAAATACAATAACTCTCTCCATTACTCTGAAGGGTCTGATAAAACTTAAACTTGTACATTTCTCAGGATATCACTCAGTTATGACTTCTGAGAGAAAATTAAAAGTATGAGCCTTTAAGTGATACAAAGAGAAGGAAAATCTGATACTGTGAGAGTAGCTGGGCATGGGTAGGAAATTAAACAGAGATAAACATAAAATAACTAGGAATCAAAGAAAAATACAAAGAATTCAAGCATGGATTATAAATAGGAATACTTAGGAATGAAAATAGAGATGATAGGAAAGGAAACAAAATTGAGGATTTGAAATAGAGTAAACTGACATTAATACAATCTTTTTAAAGAAACAAAACAAAATTTTAGATGAAATAGTTTTATAGTTCCCTTTGTTATTTTTCTCTTTTAGTTTCTACATAGGAAAGAAACAGCAACCACCACTGTTTTGCTCCTTATTTGCCTGCTGTTTTCCATAGCTAGAAAAACCGGGAGAGAAGAGAAAAGTCACCTGAGGTGAGGCATCCACGGGGGGCTGCGGCAGGACTCTGACCCAGTTGTCCCTGAGTCTGTTACACCACCTGTCCTCTCTGAGTTGTAATTGTGTCTTTTTACAAATTTTGGGGAAATGTAGCAAATTAAATGTTTCCTATCTCAAGTCTTTTTTACTCTGACCTGCTCTATAATGTCTCGCACTAAATATTCGTCTCATTCTGCTGGTTTTCTCTCATGCTGGAGTTCACTTAAGGTTCAATTTTAGGAAGTTGGATTTTTAATAAGATTTCTTTAAATGGTTTCTATATTTAGCCAATCTTGCAGTTCTCAACAGTACATGGAAGAGCAAATAGGGAGCTTAAATGAATTAGCTTCTTTACTAGATGAAACCAAAGTTTGGGCTCTCTAACTTCTAAGACTTGGAAGCCGTGTTGGTAATCTAAATTTATCAATAGCCTAACATAAAACTCTTCTTAAAGGACTTCTTTATGCTGCTTATCATAGTAACGCTTGTTAAGTTTCCAAGAGTGGCCCTTTCCCTCCAAATGTTTCCAGCCTGACAGATCGCTCTTTTCTGAAGTGCACTCATTTGGGTCCCATGCTGCGACTACACGTCCATTTCTATATCTGAAGGAAGATGTCAAATATAGAAGAATTAATTTCTGACCCTGTTTTAAAAAGACAAAAAAAAAATCTGGGCTTATTTTTTAAAACTATGTAAAGCTTGGACAATTTATAGTACACGTGTAATGCCATCCTTCTTTTTCTTTTTTAATAGTGAACACAAACAAAATTAAAGATTCCTTTTTCTTTAGATTGTCCCTTGGATCCTGCCAGGTACTCAGTAGTGAGCCCTGTGACTCCGATGGTGTGGAGAGGAAGGTAGGCAGGAGGCGGAGGATGGCAGGAGACATTTTATGATTTATGCAGTTTTTCTGAAATATGTTCCCTGTACTTACTGCATAGTGTTACTATTATTATCATTTGGTGGGCCCGAGGCATGGGCCACACACATCATCTGCCTAAAAATAATTCTACAGCCTGTCTGGGTGTCATTATGGTGTTTGTTTCATAACAACTGCCTATGAATCTTTATTAAAATTCAAGTGGGCTGAGACTTGGAGCCAACAATGGGGCCCGTCCACAACTAATAGAGCACAGTCTGTCCTTGGGAGGCTCTGGCAGGATCAGAGGAGGGTGTGTCAAACATGAGGCACACTGCAAAGAATCTCAGGCCCAGGGACTCTGAAAGAGACAGGATGAGACCATGGAAATGCATTTCTCCCCAAAGAGAATTGTGTTATTTAGTTCCCTCCCAGAGAGAGAGTGAATAGATCTGCCGAGCTAAAAACCTAGTTGAGGGTCATGCCACCACTGACCTTGCTGAGTGACCTAGGACAGCGAATGCTGAAATGTCAGGGGCTTTTTTTTTTTTTTTTTTAGATTTCTAACAGCACAAAGGCAACAGCACAGGGTTTTTAGTAGATATTTTATAAAATCACAGGGTTTAGATGGCAGCATAACAACCTTTATAATTGTAAACATTCCTTCATATATTGAGATACAGCCTAGGTTTAGGAAACAAAATCTCCATAAAAATCAGTGACTATGAAGTGTGAAGTTCACAGATCAATCTCTAAATTAAATACCTATTATTTTTACAAGTATTTTTTTGAATTAAAATGTTTTTAAAAAAATAACTATGAAGACATAGATATAGGATTGGTTGTGAGCAAAAAATACGTAGTTGTAGAATTAAGACTGAAGACAGGTCTATATTTGACAATTAATGACTGCATATATCTATATAATAAAAGCCTAAATGATAGTTATGGTGGAAAGACCAGAACGACTAGTTGCTATGATGTGCACTGACCACCAGGGGGCAGACGCTCAATGCAGGAGTGCTGCTCAGCCAGAAGCCGGGCTCACAGCTGGAGAGTGCAGTTGCCACAGTGGGAGCCTCTCCTGACTCCGGGGCAGCACTACCAAGCAGCAGCAGCAGGCTCAGTGGGCCGGGATGAGCACGAGTGGCGTGGCACCCAGCCCTGATTCAGGCTCCTCCCTGGCTGCCTGCCACTTGGCACACTGCTACATCCCCCAAGGGGTCCCAGACTGTGAGAGGGATGTTCGACGGCCGGCTTAGGCTCGATCCCAGTGCCATTCTCTGTAGAAGGCAGTCGGTCTGAATAACTCAGTGACTTGGGGAAGCACAGGGAACTCAGGGTGAGCCTGCCTCCATGCTTGACTCACCCACTCGATGGTGTTCGCGTGACAGACTATGGTGGCCCAGCCCATGCACATTTAGCAGCTGCTGAAACTCAAGCAGCAGGCTGTGCAGCAGCAGAAGGCCATCCAGCCACAAGCTGGCAGTTGGACATCCCCCAAGGGGTCCCGGACTATGAGAGGGTGCAGGAAAGGCTGAGGGCCACCGCCCCCCCCCAGTGCACACATTTTGTGCACCAGGCCTCTAGTATAAAATAAAAAATCATAACATTGTATTTGAGAAACAACTTTTCTTTTAGTCTTTAATATTACTAAACATAATTCAAACTAATTTCTCATTACTTTAATTTCAATATAGTAAATGTGGGATATTGATACCATATGCAAAAAATAAAAATAAAAATCCTATTTTCTGTGATCATATTGGAGTGATAGCATTAGTATTATTTCACTGGTACTTTGGGGCTTATATAGTTAGATAAAACAGATAAGTAGTTATGGAATACTAGAGGCCTGGTGCATGAAATTCATGCACAGGTAGGGTCCCTAGGCCTGGCTGGCGATAAGGGCTGATCAGGGCCTTCTGGCTGCCAGCCAGGGCCTTCCTTCGTTCCACGATGCTTGCTAGTGGTCAGTGCACACCATAGGGAGCACTTGAACTCCCAAGGGGACAATTTGCATATTAGCCATTTACTAGTATTATATAGGATTCTAGTTCTATCATACTTTGTGTAAGTAAGCAAATATAATCATAATGTAGAATAAGTTAAATTAATTCCCCATTGTCCTGCATTTGAATTCAAAGCTCAAATTTGAACTTGAAAAGTATATCTTTAAATAATATATCTTACCTCTGTTTATATAGTATATGTCTTGCTATTTATATAGTATATGTCTTGCCTAGAAATAACAGCAAGTTCAGTATGATCTGTTATCTCCAAATTATAATCTGGTGATATCATTTTTACTAAGATAAATCAAGATGTTTTAAAGAAATAGGTGATTCCATGTCTCTGACAGAAAATGTGAATTTGGATCATCTTTTATACTAGAACGAATGAAAGCTACCAAAGACTACTAGTCATGTCAAAGGATAAAAATCCTGAAACACATCAGTTAAGTGATTCTTATTTTGTCCTAGCAAATGTTTAGGTGAATACTATGTATAGTAAGATAATTTTGAAATTTCGTTATTTACCTAGTAAAGGAAAAGAATAATTTTAGGGTCATAATCTTTTTGTAGGATTCAAAAAGATTATGATCATTACTAAGGTACATTATATTTTGAAATTAAATTCCTTTGTATATCTATACATATAAAAGGCTAATATGCAAAGTGTCCCTCGGGAGTTCAACCGGGAGACCGGGAGTTCGATCACTTGCTATGAGGTGCGCTGACCACCAGGGGGTGGCGTGGAACGAAGGAAGGCCCCGGCTGGCAGCCGGAAGCCCCAATCAGCCCTGATTGCTGGCGAGGCCTAGGAACCCTACCTGTGCATGAATTTCGTGCACCAGGCCTCTAATTTTTTAAGAAAAATAATAAACAACTTGTTTCTACTTATTGCTTTATTTTTTTTAATATATTTTATTGATTTTTTACAGAGAGGAAGGGAGAGAGATAGAGAGCTAGAAACATCGATGAGAGAGAAACATCGATCAGCCGCCTCCTGCACATCTCCCACTGGGGATGTGCCCACAACCCAGGTACATGCCCTTGACTGGAATCCAACCCGGGACCCCTCAGTCCGCAGGCCGACGCTCTATCCACTGAGCCAAACCGGTTTCGGCTACTTATTGCTTTATAAGTAAATCTGATTGAGCAGCAACTACAAAGTAATCTACACAGAATTATTGAAAGTATTTAGAGGTGATATCCCTTTGAAAGAATTTTTTTTTCTTAAAGAAAGGAAGATGGTTTTGAATTCTCAGCAAGAAGTCACCATCTCAATTAAAAATGGTTCTGAATAGGGAGTTAAAAGCTGCTAGTCCATTTTGTTAATGCTTTGGCCATTAGGAGCATATACAAACAGAAATTAAAGTGATGGGAAATTAGTTTGAATTCTGTTTAGTAATGTTAAAGGATAAAAGAAAAGTGGTTTTTCAAATACGTTATATTTTTTATCTTATATGTAATAATTGAATCTCATTATCAATTATGTAATCAAAGAGTGAAAAACTCAGACTGGTGGCGGTTTACACGTGAGGAAGACTGTCTTCATGAAACTCCTGGGAGCTGAAATGGCTACCAGCCTTTGCAGTCGGGCTGGTTTGTACCTGTGTGAGCAGAATGCAGATGTCTCTGTTTTCATTTCTCTGATATGACTCAGGGTCTAAAACAGATCGAGACACCCAGATTGGAGTAAACAGCTTCTCAGGAGTAGTTCTTTATGATCATTCACTATTCCAGGGAGACACCCACGTGCTCGTGTTTGTAGTTCTCCTTACTATTGAAGTATAATCATCAGTATGCTAAAAATATCAGTTATTTTTTCCATAGATCCCAATAACTATGTTATTAAAAATGTTTAGGGGTATGCTTTTTTTTTAGATCTTTAGAAATTTTATATAGTTTCAGAAACATATTATTTTGGTAACAATAATGCGTACATATACAACATAATTATTATTCCTTATTTGGCAATGCTTTCCATATAATAATAGCATAGCAAAAAACATTGGGCCTATTTGATATGCTAGGAAGGTGCTACATTTTGGGGCTTTCCAATACAAGCTCCCTTCATCTTGTTCATCCTGTCCCCAGGGCTGCAGTGCACAGAAGTGCCATTTGTACCTGAAGGAACTTAAGGGGTGACTTTTATATTGTCTTCTATCTGCATGGTATCCTCAAAATGGGGAACAACCAAACATGACAACCTGAAGAGTTTTCACATTCAAATGACCTATTTTTTGTAAAAATTACTGTACTACACCAAACTATTTAAAAATTTATTCCTATATTTTGAAAATAAAGTAGATCAAGTTTTGAGACCTAAGTAGAAAATGAAATTAACATAAATAACCAAAGATTCTGGGCATTTTTAGTATTAGACATCTCATTATCAAGATTTGCAAAGATCAGTAGCTGAATCCTTTTATAGTGAAGACACTTAAATTCACCACAGTGGAAGTATGCATCTCTGAAAAGTGGTAAAGACAAAAGGTAACACATAGTGGAACATGAGGGACTAGTGAAACAGGTACTATGATACCTAATATTCTGCTAAGAGAGGACCAGGGATAAACTAGGAACCTAAGGGAGGAGATATAGAGAAGTGGTTTCAAGAAAAGTAAAGGAAATGAGAGTCTCCACATTCATCTTCAACACCCAAGTTTATTATTAAGGTTGCATAGGATGACAGAAAAGCATATCACCACTGGTTGTCTCTTTCACAAACCCAAGTGTAAGTTTTGATTCCAGAGTGATGTGCTTGGGCACCTTATTCATGAACAAGTGAACTCAGTTCCTCATATTATTCTCTCTTTTTTTTATTTAGAAAAAGAGATCACGTCTAGTGCCTTTTCTTGTTTTCATTTTTGAGTTGGCTTTTTTTTCTTTTTCAGACAAGGTGTCACAAATTTCCTTTTGCTTAAGATCTCAAAACTGATTTTCACAGAGAATAGTATAGTAGTGACGCAAGTGTTCTTAGTTGGCAATATATTGCTACCAGCCTCACAGATAAACAATGTGTTCAAGAAAAAGTCTTTTCCCTGTACCCCTACTTAAATAATAGCCCCATGATGAGAATCTGATAAAGTAAATTTTTTTTTTAAAGAAAGAACTCATATATCCTGTACTAAGTAAAAATAAAATGTCTCTAGATTTTCGCCCTTATCATGTTCAGCACTCATACTTTTATGTTTATTTGATACCTGGGGAAAGATGACTTCAACTTCAGTCTCAAATGTGTTTTAAATTTATACTTAATTTTCTTTTTAAAATGCCTAAGTAGTAGAATAGAAAAAAAGAATATTCATGTATTTAATTAAATTCCAAAGTGTGTTTATATGTTTCACAACTTCTCTTTGAGGAGCTGGGTTAGTAATAAGACCATATATTTGGTTCTTTACTGTTTACAATGAGCTTTGTAGAGTAATGGTATAAAGATATCGATAATAATAATGTTCTCAGTTCTTGTATCTGCTGAAAGGAGGAGAAAATTCTTCTAAACACCAACTAATGGAAGGCTCTTGAATTCAATGAGAATGCCAGAATTCCATTGCTGATTTGTCCCGGCAGGAACAGTAGGCCATTTTCTCCATCTCCCAGATTCAGATCATGTATTATTACATTTGCAAATTGCCATGAAGAAATGGTAGCAGTAACACCAAATCTGAAACTGGAGATATGCGTTATATCTTGTACAGTGCCTTTTACTAAGTATATTTTCAACATACATATGCTCGCTATTTAACCCAATCATCTTTTTCACCTATTATTTTTTCTGAAGGCTTATATGTATATACACACACACACACGCACACATACATGCTTCCACACAAATACATACTTTATGAAAATGGTGTGTTTTTACTGCATTTGAGGGTATAGTTAGCTAGATTAAGTGAACTTTTTAAAAGAATGAGCTTAATTTATTGACCCTCTCGTCAAGAGGAATCTGATGATGCCAATACTGAACACTTTATTTCCAAATGAGGCATGGCATATTGAATGACACCACAGGATCTACAAACACTTTTAAAACATATTGTAAAGGACCAGGAAATATTTCTGTTCCCGGGGCCAAGCTAGGAACCACATGCTAGATTCTGAGGATTTCTGTGAGCCTTTTTGTCTTGCCCTTGGCTGACTCAGCTCTACAGCTGGGGAGGTGTGGGCAGTGTCTTCGGAGAGTTCCCACCACTAAGAGTCTGTACTGGATTAACCTGTGAATAAACCCATGCATTCCAAAAACAGAGGCAAAAAAGAAAGCATAAACATTTTTCTCTACATTTGCTTAACACGGGGAATTTGTGAAAAAAGTTTTGCTTTTGAAATGGAATAGAATAAATATAACTTTATTGGGGACGAATGTTCTTTGAATGCATTTCAAATGTGGTTTGCGTACACTCAAGCCTAATATGTTAGTTTTCCTTTGGCAGAAGAGTATTCTGCTATGCCCATTTTTGCCCAGTCATCCTAGCAATTCATTGATTGATATCTCAATTTACTAATCAATCACAATTTATTGGAGACCTCCTCTGTGCCAGGTTTGCAATACAGAGTGATGTCATCCAAGGGTAAGATTTCTCTTGCATGATGCTCAGCTTCCTAACTGCCTAGAGATGCAATGAAGAACAGAGAAATAATGTTTTCAAACATTGCATCCTTTTCTTAATGCAACAATGACAGAATGCCAAACAGTCTACTTTGGTCCACACGTGTGATTCACATTCAGAATATCTGCTGGGCCCCAAAATAATGGACAGGTATGTTTCATGTGATTAAAATGTTCAAAAGTGTCTCTTTAGCCATGCACTTTACTTGTCTGATCTATAATCTTTCCTGTGCAATAAGCTGATAAATATTCCGGCAGGTTTTTTTATTAATTCTTTTTGCTTTTATTTTGTAGCTTTTGACTGACATCTATTCACTTCAAGGGTGATTTTCCTGTTGGCAAGAGGCAGAAGAGACACACCAAGCATCACCTTCAGGAACAAGCAATTTAGGTACTATAATGAGATGGGTCTTTTCAGAGTCTATAATTGGTGACAAGGTATGGCAGCTTCATATCAGACAAATATGTACAACACAGAGCTTATTAATGAGGATGGAGCGTCATATTCAAGAAAGCTTCCTGTGACTATGAGACAGGAGAATATAACAGATAGTGTAGGTTGTTACTAAGTCCAATATCTCCAATTTGCATCATAAAACCTTCATGTAAGACAATTCAAGCTAATCCAGGATGGGATATTTCCCCCCTTTAGAATTCACTAGGGTAGCCAGCAATCCATCACTGTGGATCCCAGCCCTCACAGACAACAGCAATAATCATCTAAACTTGCAGATATGTTCAATTTAATTGGGTTAGTTTAGTAACCTTCCTCGTATTAGAGCCAACTTGCAAAAAGATGTAATATTTTCACAGTTATGAAGACATAGCAGCTGGCCATAGAAAGATTTGATTGTGGATCAAGAAATCAGATTTCCATCAAGTTAAGAACTCTTCATGGAAATATATCTGGAAAAAATAATAAAGTAAAATGATTAACAAGGAAACCTACAAAGATATTGGCAAGGCATACAAAACTGACAATGCTGAAATCTGTTTCTCAGCTTACTTTATGTTTTTACTAATATTTTGGGGGGGAAACATTAATTTTAAATAAATCCAAAATATTAAAAAGTAGATATTGAAACACTATATTATTTTTGAATGTTCTAATACTTACAAGTCTTAAGAAACTTCAAGATATTCATATTATTTTGCAAATATTAATTCATTAAGCTTTATACAATTTTCTCAGAGAGGTAGTAGTGTCTTTTTTTAAACATTCTTAAAACATTTAAAAGTAAACAAGTTTTATGCATTCAAATATAATTTCAAGAGAAGTCAAAAAGAGAACCCAGGTGTTAAGTTCCTGGTGCTTTGTTATAACAGAAATGACACTTTTTTGTGAACAATAGAAAAGTAGTTAGAAAATAAATCAGTCTTCTTAAATGTAACGCTGGGACTTCTTTTAATGAGGTAAGTGACCAAGATGCTGAAGAATAAAATGCAATCCTCTCGCCATCTGCAGCATATTAACAAGTTTCCTTGGTGAACTGTTTACAGTGTAATTACAAAGAAAGATAAGATTAAAATAAAAACAGAACGGAAAGGTTAAGGATTTTCTAACTTAAGGTATCCCTTTCCTGGTTCTCAAGCATTCATTTGTGGAAAAAGCTACCTTTAAGATTTCAGCATGTACTGCTTACAGAGGGGTCTTTCTGCTTATAATTATAAACCCTTTGTTCTATTAAGTTGTAGGATTCTCCCTTGGATTGTCACTCTATGGTAATGTTTGTAGGGAGTTCTTGAATTTCCCAAATAATTGAAAATATTTCGTGAAGTCCAAATTTGGCTTTCTTTGATTATAAGCTGGAAATCATAGCTTAATGAAACTTTTAAAAGCATTTAAAATTATAATTGTATATTGATGAAAATGTCCAGGACCACATTTGAAACTAGAGTGATTGCATGGGTATTATTCCTAATGCATCACATATGACAAGGTATGAAGAGCTAGAAATATTTTCTTCTGGGCATTAGGACCAGGGAGAGAGAGTCCAGTGATCAGAGACTTGCTTCTCCTGATTGGTCAGAGACAGATCAGGGCTAACAAATCAGACTTACAGACTTTAGGGAGGATGGAAAGGTCTGTCTTGTTTCACTCTCTCCAACTTAACTTTATTCTTACCCTCAGGACTATGATACACAAACTAGTTCAACCTTGGCCTGAGTGAGAAAGTAAAAGGGAGGGAGGCGATTCATTTAGATCATCCTATACCTTAGATGATAATATTTCAAGTAAGTGCCACAGGGTGTAATCTGACTTAGCCATCTCTAATTCAGTGAGTCCAATTGTGTAGTGCATGTATATTTCATGTGTCTGTTGTACTTGTTTCACACTTTATTTTGTTGGTAGATGAATAATATGTAACTGATTTTTAAAGATTAAAGTTTAAATTCTTGGGTCCTCCTTTTATTAGTCCATTCTCCCTAGAAACAACCTTATATGTAACCAAAGATGCAGCAGCAAAGTATGTTGAATAGAAGGTGGGCTTTGTTATTAGACAATTCTGAGGTCAAGCACAGGTAAGCCACGTACACAGCTCAGCTCCTTCTTGGTATTAGAAACATAGACAACCCTGCCTATCTGAGCTTCTCATTTATACGTACAAGTAATAACGTCCACTTTGTGGGACTGATTTATTGTTTAGAAATAATGTATGTAAAGTGTCTACTAACTAGCAGTTAGTAGATTCACAGTGTATATTATTGCTGTTATTTCTACTGCTATTATATGAGGGAGAAGGTCTTTGGGAAGAGGAAGCTTGTCTGGGTAAGGACTTGTGTGAATCATTGAGGGATGTCTTTTCTTTTTCAAATGTCTTGTTGTTGTCACAAACTATGTTTACGCCTTTTTCCCAAGTGATTCATCCTCATCTTTCCTGGCCACCTGCTTGCAACCTTGCCTCTCTTTTGCTTTCACTAAGTGCCCAGTAATAAACATAAGATGACAGTTGACCACTTCCAAGTGTGGTGACTCAGCCCTCAGTGTTTGGGAATTCACTTGTTTTCTCCTCATTTACATAGTAGAACATTGGGAGTAAGGAGATTACGTGACATAAATTGTATATTCTTCCTTATCCAGAAACTTAAAAAAAATTATTTTTGATGTATCTTAGCTTTTCTTTGAAATAATGTTCTGTTTATAAAAGATTAAAAGAGGATTTAGACAAGTATATATAAATTATCAACATCAAAACTCAAATATATTTTGTCTAATAAATAAGCCAGTATCTACTAATCCAGGATTATTGTAGTTATTGGTTTTATAATAGGTATATCAACAGTTAATATTATTTCAGTAATGAAATGTAATAGGAATATCAGGAATTTGAATATAAGAAGAAGATATTTTAAGAGTCTAGTATTAAGAGAAAAAAGGGCTATAAGCTAACCAAAAATGCCAAAAATGATTATCTTCAGTTAGATGAAAATCACATATAAAATATGTTCTTTAAAACGAATAAAGACATTTTATCCTATAATTTTTTCTGACAGGTGTCATTTTTCCAGGGCAAATGTTTGAATATCTCAGTTACTTTTAGAAAGTAACAGCTGCTAATATTTTCTGAAGTTTGAAACATTGACCACAGCCCATCAGGTGTTGAGTTGAGCTGAACCTTCTTTCATAATTGTTGGTGATTTTTATTCTTTCTGCCCCTCTAAGTGAGCTTATGTGCAGAGAGCCAACTCTCACACTATCGCGTGCTGAAAATAATTTTAAATTGGAGTTGTTAAAATCTACCAATCTTCTTGCTTGACTTTCAAGAGAAAAAAGAAAACTTTTAAGTCTTTATCAAACATTTAAATCTTAACTCTTTCCATTTATTTCTTCTTTCAGGTAGATCAGAGTATTTCTCCAAGATTTACCTCTGTGCTCATGAATAAATGTTTCAGCTCCTTCATCCTCCTATGTTGTATAGCTTATTTTTAGAAACTTTGGGTCTTTTGTTTCTAGAAATCTGGAAAGTGCTGCTTTTTATCTATGAGAAAATGAAAAAAAATTATAAATTGCTCTTTGTTTCTCAGTTTATTCCTTCTTCAAGTTAATATTGTGTCCCCCCTGGGCATTTTCTCTTGTGAGCAATAGGTAGCATAGAAAATGGTATGGTGTTCTGCTTCTCATTCTCTAAACGGGTTTAAACACTGCTGGCCATGAAGGAGGTAGCAGGTAGAGAAAGAGTCGCTGACAGTTCTTTGATGGCAATAGCAAGCAAATGTGTTGTCTTGATTTATAAAGGGTTTTAATGTCATCAATAGTAATTCAGCAAAGAGAGAGTTGTAAAATGCAGCTCAAAATGTAGCAAATTGCATCATTGTTAGTGCTTTAGAATTTTTAAATATCTGCAGCAGATGGTAGCGTGCTAGGAGCAATGTCTTGCTTTAGTGTCTAGGAAAAGTTTGTGTCATCAGAAACCCTAGCATGATTGTGGCTTCTCTGGCCTGCTGAAAAGGTTGTTATTTACTTTCCCTCAAATGATAATTCTGCTTTTAGGAATATTTAACAGAATATCAAGAAATCAGGATTACTAAGAGAAATGGTTCACTCTTCACAGGTATAAGAAACGTGATAGAGCGTCCTTAGAAAAGAAGTGCGTGCTTTGAAACACCTTCATAGAGACTTTTTGCTTGAGAGAAAAGTTCTCTGACATATATTGTCCAGAATGGTTTTTAATGTCCTGAGTAAGGAAGCTAGTTATATTTCTTTTAAATTTATTTTTCCAGTAATGTACAAACGCATCAAATTTTAGTTCTGAAGCTTTCTTAAATATTAGCTACTCTTACCCCATTGTTTTCAAATGGTGGAACTGAAGCTCTCAGAGTTTACCTGAGAACATATATCTGGTATTAGGCCACCAGGGATTTCTTCTTTTTTTCTCTTCCTTTAACTTAGATTTTTGTTTTACACTTTTCCAATATGCTAAGCTATAAAAAAATTAATAAACTAAATTAATACTTGTGACCAGTACAAAAACTTCCTAAACTGAAATTGATAAGTGTACAATAATTCTGGCTACCAATCTCCTGGAAACTTATTGAGCAATGGATTGCCTTATTTTTGAGAATCATGCAAAAATCAAAATGAAGAATAGGCTAACATAACATTACTTTGTTTAAAAGGAGCAAATCTGACCAAAAAGTACTTCAAAATAAGAACTATTTACCAGCAAATATTATATACAAACGATCTACTGGGACAGGCTTTGAAATCAGTCTACTTAGGTTGGAATCAGCTCGGCCAGTTGGTGCTGAGCTAAGACTGTTACTTAACCGTCTTGTGCCGTGGTTTTCTCATCTTTAAAATGAAGCTACCCATTCAAAACTGTTGTTGTGAGGATCAAATGAGTTGATGATGTAAAACACTTTAGTCTCTGGCAAACAGCAAGCTTATTACAAATTCAACGACTCTATTATTTATTGTTATTTTTATTATTACATTGAATTTCATGCTTTACAGGGTGACCTTATTTCAGGAAGACAACATGACAGTTGCAGGGACAGGCAGGAATGCAGAGGTTATTATGGGGAAAGCTAAAATGTGCCAAAGAATTAGGAGAAAAATAGGCTGGTTACAAAGCAGTTTACGAGGGAGGTCCTCCACAAATCATTTTCTGCTTTATCCGTCCTATGGAAGTATCTAGAAAACAATGTATAATTTCTCTTTTAACCTGTGCTTCAGCTCCCCCGACCTTTTGTGCCTTAGTTTCCTTCTCTTTCTCTGGATGTGTATACATTTTCCCCCTAAAATTAAGTGCGCTTGGGAGAGAGAGTATAATTCCAATTAAGGCTA
This sequence comes from Myotis lucifugus, assembly GCF_000147115.1. Classification (NCBI taxonomy): domain Eukaryota; kingdom Metazoa; phylum Chordata; class Mammalia; order Chiroptera; family Vespertilionidae; genus Myotis; species Myotis lucifugus. The sequence goes on from NW_005871048.1 coordinate 29,466,458, forward strand.
CTGAGAAAAGACACTTGAAGAAGAACAAAATAAGGACATCTACCCCACTGGCTTTTCTATCTTGCGCTCAGCCTGCCTTGATAAAACTCGAGAGAGAAAAGGTAATCTTGAGGGAGATGGGAGAGGAGCATTTTTATTCTGCCCCATCACATCACAAAAGCCCAAGATAGAGTCGACGTTAGTTGTTCTCAAGGTTCTGCTTGCCTCCAGGTACCAAGGGACCAGGTCAGCATCTTCACTAACTAGTCCTTACATCCCCCTCCCACACCAGTCTCCTCCTTCCTGAAGGCCACTCCTCTTGTGTGGCTCTCCAGCTCACAGAAGGGCAAGGGAGAAAGTAAACAAACCGTCAAAACAAAGGCAGGACATTGCTAGGCATGCTGGGGGAATATTTCCAGAGATCTTTTATTCTGAGCCTCAATACTTGATTTGTTGCCTTAGTCACCAGTCTGTAGAGATTCTTTTCTTTCGATGGTACATGTTGACCTTCACCTTACACCCTCTTTAGTTACTTGTAAAGTTAGCTGTTAGGATCTGGCATGCTTTTAGTCCTTACCCAGTGCTTGTTACTTTATGATCAAGGACAAAGGCATTGATGCCACTGGCTAATGTCCTTGCTGTGTATCTGTCACCACTGACATCCACCTTCCTGGCTGACACTCTTGAAAAACAATATATCATTTTTGAGGGTCATGTCTTTTCATAGATTTAGTCCTCAGTGTCTATGAAAACAAAAAAGCCAATCTTTCTCTGTCTGCCTTAGCACAGCCCTGTCCTGGTGCCTGTTTTGTAAAGGACTTTGTTGGAACTCGCCACACCCATTCGTTTTACATATTGCCCAAGGCCGCTTTGTGCTACCATAGCTGAGTTGAGTTGCAACATAGACCTTGTGGCTTGCAAAGCCTCAACTATTTACTATCTGGCTCTTTACAGAAAAAAAATTACCAACCCCTGTTTTAGAATTTAGCAAAGTCAAAATCTGGAAGGAGCCTGGGTCCCCAGAGCACAGAGAGGAGAGCTGCCACCAACCTGAACCCAAACTTCCCGGACTCCTAGAGGAGCCCAGATAAAACAAACAACACCCTGTTATGTACGATATATTAAATGTCACGGTTTATTTGTAACAATTATTTATCCCATGTTTACTCATGCATCTATTTACAAATGTAAAAAAGTAAGTCAGAGAATGTAAATCACTTAGCCAAGAATTTATTAGGAAGTGAAAAGGAAAGGATTTCAATGCAGGTCTGAGTGACTCTAAAATCTGTCCTATCTTTCCTTCTCAGTCAGTGTGGCTCAGTTGGTTGGAGAATCATCCTGCACACCAAAAGGTGGCAGGTTTGATACCTGGTCAGGGCACATACCCAGGTTGTGGGGTTTAATCTCCTGTTACCTGTAGGAGGCAACTGATCAATTTTTCGCTGTCACATTGATGTTTCTCTCTCTCCCTCTCCCTTCCTCTTTCTAAAATTAATTTCTTTATAAAGAGTGATCATTTTGGGATGTTGAGTTCACAGATAATTTTTTATTTTCTTCTTGGCATTTTCATGTATTTATTTCTAATAGTTTTATTGATATATATTCCATATACCAACAAGTTCACTCTTAAAATACAGGGTGTCCCCTCAAAATGTATAAGCACTTTAACAGTTAATAGCTCAATTTTGAAAATGAAATGTATTTTAATAAACACTGCTTTTATAATTATTCAAAGTGGGTGTATATATTTTGGGGGACACCCTCTATATAGTGCAATGGTTTTCATATATTCACAGAGTTGTACAACCATCTCCATCATCTAATTTTAGAACGTCAGCATTCCAAAATAAATTCTGTTAGCACTTACTCACTATTCCTTACTCCTCTTATCAACTGGGAACTACTATTCCTCAATTTTGTTCATAGTGGAGCAATGCTGAATATACCACTTGCGGACATTTTAAATAAGTGCATCATACTATATATGGTCTTTTGTGACTGTGTTCTTTAACTTGGCATAACATTTTCAAGGTTCATCCATGGTGTAGCATATATCAGTACTCATTCCTTTTTATTGATGAACTAGAGGCCCAATACACGAAAATCATGCAAGAGTAGGCCTTTCTATTCTGGCTGCCGGCACCAGCTTCCCTCTGGCACCCTGGGCCCAGGCTTCCCTTGCAGACCTGGCTTCATCTGGAAGGTCATCTGGAAGGATGTCCAGTCTAATTAGCATATTATGCTTTTATTATTATCAATAATAATATGCTGTTGTATGGATATATCACATTTTGTTTATCCGCTTTTTAGCCTAAGAATAATGTTTCTATGAACATTTGTGTACAGTTTTTATGTAAACATAGATTTTCATATCTCTTGGGTATATATCCAAGAGTAGAATTGCTTGATTGCATGGCAACTCTATGTTCAACATTTTAAACAACTGCCACACTGTTTTCTGAAATTTCTGCACCATTTTATAATCCCACCAGCAATGTCTGAGGATTTCAATTTCTCCATATATTTTCTAAGAGTTGTTTTGTCTGTATTTTTTATTTAGCCAACCTTTTGGGTATATAGTGGTATCTAATTATGGTTTTGATTTGCATTTCCCTAATGACTAAGGAGGTTGATTATCTTTTCACTAGAGGCCCGGTGCACAAAATTCATGCATGGGGGCGGATCCCTCAGCCCGGCCTGCAACGATGCCAGTGTCCCTCACCCCAACCTCCGGCCTGATGCGGTCACTAAGTCAAAGTTTATAAATGTGACAAGCTGTTGTTTGCTGATTCACCTGAGCACAAGAAATAACAAACGGGAGTTTGTCTCAGATAGGTATTTTGCTTATACATTTTGAGAGTTAACCAAAACAAACAAAAATGACTCCTCTGAAAATTAAGACATTTAGCAATCCTGAGCCTGCATAGAGGAGCAGCAACAATCACAGAGGGGCTCGGGTGAGTTGGCCCCTTTAAAGAGAGAATGCGCTTCACAGTTTGCCTCAGTATTTACCACTCCCATACATATGTGGGATAATAATCAATAATTAATAAGTGAACAAACATAGAATTAAAAGCATATATTATATAAGCAGAGATGATTTTGTGCTAATTCATCTATTAATTGTTTAGCTTTACAAACTTGAAAAGAAGTAGTGACATGTTTATTTAGTGAAATCTATAACACTGAGGGCAGGTTGAGGGAGGGCACTGCTCATAAACAACGAGATGTGGCTTTATTGTGCTGAGAAATGTAAGGACATTTTACCCAAGAATTGTAAACCACAAATGGAAGTTAAGGGAGGACCAAAATAAACACAGATGTATTTTTAAATTAGAACAGTTCTACCTCTTCCCACTTCTTCCCTATGATAATGAGCAATGAATCAAATGTATAAAATCCAAGATCCTCTAATTCCCTGCAGCCTAAGTGGTACAAATGACTACTGCAGTTTCACATTTCTGAGAATCTAACAAAAATAATACATTTTCATATAATATTGCTTTTGAATGTTTGTTCCAAAGTGAGCCGATTGCACAGTTTGGGATCATATTTTTAAAAAATCAATGCAGGTAATGAATTACCCTGATGTGTTTAAATTTACAACTATCGTTGTAAGACTATTTGTACAATTCCCTAAAACTGTTCTTCTGTGAACTTGAATAAATCATTAATGATTTCTCACTGCATTTCAAATTGTCACCTCTGAAGTACTTGTAAGGTCCTCTTTCCCATCCAATCACATGCCAGCTTTCTAGCCGCTAGAGAGAAAGGATTGGGACTTTCCTGTTTTGATTTAATAATTTTTTAAGTGTTTGATGCAATCACACATTTAAATCTGCTCACCCGCAATGGGTGCTGCCTACACAGTTTTCTTTAGAAAAGTGCACATACATGCGAAATGTGTCCTGCCCCCCTTCACCCATGCTGTAGGAATAGTCGTAAATGGAATGAAATCCTCAGGAGGAGGTGCAGAGGATCAGAAACATGTTAGATTTTTTTCTCTTTGCTTCAGCATCACATTCTCGCTTTTCTGGGTTTTGTGGTCTAACTCTAATGTTTCCCTCTATGGGACCACCCACAAGTTGTCTGGTTTTGTCTGTTGATCTCAAATGTGTCCCTTTTTTATAATCCTCCATCTGATCAGTTTGGGAGAAGTTGAGAAGAAAAGCACTGGATGCCAGCAAACCTCGTTTTTCTGAGCGTATCTAATTTAGAATCTATATAACATTGGCACATGGAAACAGGTATTGTGTTTTCACGTTGCCTTTTAGTCACTTATTCCCATCAAGAAGAGACAGACCTACATTTCCCAACTAAAGCTCTCCAAAAACACATAAATAGCAAGCTGTTCCTTCACATGAATCTTTACAAAACAATATCAATAACAACAAAGGAAAGAAGAAAACCACTCTAGTATTAAAGGAATTTTTTTTTTACATTTTTCCTCTAGTTGATTCTAAAGATAAACATTAAAAACAGAAATTTAAATAGATGCACTTCCGTACGAATGTACTCAAGCAAAAATTTGTTTATTGCTTTCCTCCACACCCACCACTTCCCAGGATGGGGAGGGAGGAGGAAGACCATAAAACCACAGATTTCATCATGCTTGGTGCTTGCAGCAGCTATTGCTATGGGACTGTCATCGTTTCGGTTAATACTTTCTGTTGTAGTGGTGTTTATTTTTTTGTTCCCTTCAGAATATAATTGGATACTTGAACATATTCCTGTTGTTATTGAAGTTGTTTTGGTGACATGATGTAACTTAATTGCTAGATTTTAAAAATAGGATTAGTGTTGTCTATCAACTTTAAATCAGTAGATATCTCTAAGATTTCAATCAGCTGATGCTGATGATTATGATAAATAAGGAGGAAGAATTAGAAATTTCTGAGAGGCCAGGTATGGAATCACAGCAAAGTTTTACTTCAGAGCATCTTGAAAATTTAAGCATGAAAACCGCTTTAGCCCATGAGGCTTCCTTTTGAAATAATTTACTTTGTCACAGTTACATTCCAATATTATAGAAATGAAAATTTCAATTCTCCAAACTTCTTTCTCCCTCCCTTTTTTTTCTCCCTTCTTTCCTTAACTAGCCGCTTTCTCTCTTCCTTTCTTACTAACTTGGATTTATATCAACCTATCTTAGATTGATAGAATCACTAGTTAATAGAGTACTAGTAAATTAATGCAGAATCTTCAATATTTTAAAAATAAAAGTTCAGATGCTTTTCGAAATTTTAAAGAAATCAATGATGTTATGAACTACTCCTTTTATTTTTAGGGGGATGTTCAATCTAAAATCTGTAAGTATTTATCATCTTCCAAAAACTTTGATGAAAAGTCTTGTATTCAAAATTCAAATGGAATATCAATGTGCTTTAATGTAGGAATTGCATTTGTATGACTACAAATTTATTTTTTAAATCCTTTTTAAAAAATGTTTTTGATTATTTTATAGAGAGAAACAGAGAGAAAGAGAGAGAATGAGAAAGAGAGAAACATCGATCTGTTGCCTCTCCTATGCCACAGATCAGGGACCAAACCTACAATCCGGGTATGTGCCCTCACCAGGAAGTGAACTGGAAGTGGATACTCAACCAACTGAGCTACACAGGCCAGGACTATATTCTAAATGTTTTAAAGTATTTTAACCACTGGTTTTTTACTTGGAGAAGAGAAATCACTATGTGGTTAAATCAATAAATGTATTTTATATAATTTAAATTATTAGAATTAGTTGCTGCTAAAGCCATCACCATCATTTACTATCAGCAACTTAGCACCATAGAAAGGAACTGAATTTTGGTTCCCTTCAGCAATAATAAACTACCAAAGGCATGATCCTAAATTGAATTTTACACTGCAAGAAATTTACTGCTCTAAAAATTTACTAAGAAGGATACCAGCACATCTGCCCCTATAGGAAATGATTTTGCATAGTAAGTGTTGATCTGCATAACCATATGATCATCGCAAGTGCTGATTACCAAATCTGAATCATCATTACTTAGCAAACTTCTATAAATACACATGGCACCATGTAATATATTCAGCTGTGCTAAATTAATGACAACGCCCTTACCCCAAGGAGCTTGGGGGTCTAAAAACAAAGAACGACACAAAAGACAAAAATGTAGAACACACACAGAGTTGGGAGAGATTTTCCATGATAGAAATTCAGTGAAGGATTTTTATGGTTTGTGGCAGCAGGGGAATTAAGTGTCCATATAAAGTTTGCCTTTTGAATTGCTCTCACTATAAGTTAAGTGCTGGCCTGTGAAAGAACTCCAGCATTTTAATGTCTTGACTTCTCAGGAATTTCAGACATATATTTCTAACTGCACTTTTAAAAAGTATCTTCATGTGAGTATATTTAAATAGCATAAAATCAGTGTATCCAAAACTCATTATCTCTTCTTCACTCTTACTTAGGTTTTATTGTTCCTTGAATAAGCTTTTGGCTTGATGAAAGGCGCGGTGTATTTCCAGTGATTACTCAAGAAATTTCAGAAGTACCTTCTCACCATTCTTCTCCCTCACCTGCCACCAAATGCCGTAGATTACCAAATTGAAGCTAAATCCTACATGTGCACCTTCTTACTCCTATTTTAGGTCATCTTACTTTATTTTAGACCATAACTGTGATCTTTCATCCGTCTCCTCCCTAAGCTGTCCCTTAAAGTCCCTTTTCCAAAATACCTCTTAGCCACTCCTGGTCCAGGTCATTTCTAATTCTTTACAACCCAAACTACACTCCTCTTTCTATACTTACTTCCTACCAGTCCCTACTCACCATACCCTAAAACTGTAGTTTTTGATACTCTAGTCACTTTACATAGCTGTATATATTCTTTGTCCTTACTATGTGAGACTTAGGAAAAATGGTTTTCTCTTATAAAACTTTCTAAAGAAGCCCAGGGATAAATTGTGCCCTCTGACATATATGTACCTGAATAACATGATATAATTTGCTTTTGTCTAGAACAGTGGTTCTCAACCTTGGCTGCACATTAGAATCACCTGGGATTCTTTCTAAAATCCTGATTTCTGGGACTCATCCTCTGGAAATTCTGTTTCTTTGTTACTAATGTTGTGGCCCTACCCCATAAAAAAGAAACGTAATTTCCGGAGGATGAGGCCCAGAAATCAGGATTTTAAAAAGATTCCCAGGTGATTCTAATGTGCAGCCAAGGTTGAGAACCACTGCTCTAGAAGATTTTGGTTGGCTGGCTCCCCAACTGTAATGTCCCCCTTACACCATCAGGAGCACCCAGATTTCCCTTCCTCATTTGGTTGGCATTATAATGCCTAAAGTTCTTTGATCTGTTTTCTTCCCAGAAGGGATCAAGCCTGTGGTTAGAGTCAAACTCTAGTAAGGAGAGATGAGAAATTTGTTGTAGGATACATTTTTGAGTTTGTTATCAAGCTGCTTCCAAAATTGGCTCCATCCACGGACTAATCTGTTATGTAAGTTCATTACCTTTCCTTTTTTTCTTAAGCCAGAGTTGGGTTTTCTGATACATGCATCTTGAAAAATCCCGTTTCTATCAATTTTGATTTTCTACACTTACAAATATTTTCTCCAGTATAAATTATAAATTCTATGAGGACAAGGAATGGCTAGGATCTCCAGTGTCTCCTCATCCTGCTGGAGCTGGCATATTGGGTTATCAGTAATTTAAGCAGATATCGTATGACCACCTGTCAAGAATGCTTCCAAAAGAAATACTTCAGGGATGAGAGATTGAACTATGTGACCTGAAGTGTCCCTTCCACCTCTCGTCATTTTTTATGACTCTATTAATTTTAAAGGCTCCAAGAGTATTTCATGTTGCAAAGTTCCCTGTGATGGTATACACAATAAAACAAAAATTGATGTTTTCTTTTCCTAGAGTACTCATAACCAAGTACCACAAACTGGGTGGGTTTGAACAACAGAAGTTTATGGTCTTATAATTCTGGAGGATAAAACTCCACAAAGTGACAGCAGGACCGTGTTCCTTCTGAAGGATCTAGGAAAGAATTTGTTCCATGCCTTTTTCTCAGCTTCTGGTTGTTGGCTGGCAATCTTGGGCTTCCTTGGTTTGTATAATTCCACAAGCCTTCTCACAAGGTATATTCTTTCTTTGTGTTCACATGGCTCTCTTCTTATAAGAACACCAGTCGTATTGAATTAAGAGCCCACATTATTCCAGTATAACCTAATTCTAACATAGCTGTTTACATCTATATAAACCTAATTTCCAAATAAGGTCACACTTTGAGGTGGTGGGGGTTAGGACTTCAGCACATCTTATTTTGGGAGGACACAATTCAAAACATAACAAATGCCAACAACTAGTGTTTTCTAGGAGGAGTTTAATTAGGGCTCCTTGTTCTAGAGAGGGGAATGGGATAATTAAGACTCTGAGGGAGAAAGCGAAATGATTTAAGGGAAGCAAAGAAAGTACTGGTATTACCCATAAATGGAACTGACACCTGGTGACCAAAGACCATTTTTTAACAAATAATTTTTTCTCTTTGACTGGCGCTTGCATGAAAGAAAAATAATCCCAGTGGACACTAACTCCACCAGGCAAAAAGCCATTCATGTTAACAACACAATCTTACTGGTGAGGAGATGCTTTTATTCAGTTTTGCTCATGAATAAATTATCTCTTTAAAAAATTCATAAGAGAAAAATACCATGTTAAGTTGTTTTCACTTTTATGGGGTTATCTGTTTATCCAGATGAGGGCATTATGTAATTTTAATGAATGAATGTAACAATATATTCTTTTGTTTCATAACAAGATTAAAATTGATTCTGAACATAATACAGATCATTCTGTTGAAAGGCGAACCCCAAGGCTTTTTCTTCTTTATGGAGGTATTATCATAGAACAAATTCACTTGTAACACCTGTTTGGAGTCAGGCATATCTTGGTTCAAATCCTGCCTTCACCAATAGAATTTTTAAGTGACATTGGGCAAGTTATTCAACTTCTCCAAACCTCACTTTTCTAAACTACAATCTCAAAAGATTGTTGTGATGATTGAATTTAGTAAATTCACGCAGGACACTTATTATCTTGCACATAGCATAATACATGATTATAATAGGGCTAGAAGAATTTCTGTTCAGAAACATTTGAGGCAGAAACAAATTATAAAAAAACTAAAACAAAGTAAAATGTTAGATAAATTGTTAGTTATGTGGACTTCTTTTTTAAATTATTTTGTTATATAATCACATGTAGGACTCATTTAATTTGCTATTCCTGCCACCCAGTGTTAAATGTACACTTATATGTGAAACTCAATTCACAGGGCATAGGCACCCAATAATCCAGAGAGAAACCGAAAGCTTACACACCAGAGTAACCTGGATTGACTCTACAGAGATCTAAGGAAGCAGGTGATAACTAGTCTACCATGCAATCAATGTTCTCTTCTTGTCTTCCTCCTACGTCCTGACCACTTCTCATTTTTCACTAAAGGCTTCTTATTGTCTATTTGCCTGTCATATGTGGTGTCTCTCAAAAATGTTTAACCTTTTTTCTTCTCCTGCTCAACGTTTTCTATGAATGATCTATCTTCTCCCATGGTGTCAGTATCACCCAGGTACTGATAACCTCCAAACCTCTGTAGTAAGCCACTTGCTTCCTAGATGTTTCTAACTAGCTCTGGAAATTAATAGAACATGAGCTACAGGGATTTACCTATATTATTTACCACTATATTCAGGGTTTACCACAATTCTCTGTGTTTCCCAGGCGCAGAGTAGGGGTTCAGTGAAGATTGTTTGACTAAGTAAAATGAAAGTATATTACACAGGTACCACTGGCCATTTTCCCTCTAATATGCTTCCTGCTCTTAGCTAATAGAACCAAGATCACAAGATGCCTAATCCAGAAACCTGGGGAACATATTCAGTTCTTTCTTGCCTTCACCTTCCACAGCCAGTCATTCACTAATTCTGTCAATATCATCCCTTTCAAACACGTCAAATTGGTCCACCTTATATTTTTGCTCAGGCTACCATAATCTTATGCCTCCATTACTGCATCAGCCCCTATGGCTTTCTGCTTATATCCGTTGTGCATAGTACTCCCAGAGTGAATTGGAGTGAAATCCAAGCTCTTCTTAATTGTATGCACATCCCCTGGAGAAATGTTCCAGCTTCATCTCAACACTCCCTGCTTTCCACTCTTTTCTCTAATCACGTTAAATGGCTTCCCATACTGTGCTTTCCCTTGCTCTTCAGTACAATAAACATACTTAGCCCTTGCTCCTCCTGCCAACTCCTTGTCTAACTAACTCTTTCTTAGCCTTTGATCTGAGTTTTGACATCACCCACTTTGGGAAACTAACCCTGATTTCCCTCAGCTAAGACAAGTGTCAAAGCTGCCCCCTATTCCAGAACCCAGAGCGCTCTGATGTCATTTAGAATTTGACTCCCTGCATTGCCATTGCTTCTCTCCCCAGGAGATGCTGTAGGCATATTGCATGCCAGGACTGTGTTTCAGTCATTGATATATTTCTAGCACCTAGGACAGTATTTGGCAAATAATCAACACTTAATAAATATTTGTTGAATGAGTGTTATGTAGACACAGTGCAAAGTAGCCTTTGGCCAAAGCCATGCTTACAGTATTAGCAAATCTGTGCTATTTTCTTTTCCTTCAGAACAGTTCACTTTGATTTATCTTGAACTGTTATGCAAGCTGTAACTAAAAACGACTGTGCTTGACACTGACTATAAAAATACCACTGTGCAGACTGTGTTTTTAAAAACCAGTATTGAAGCTCAAATCATTTATAGTGGTGTCCATATTAAATGCTCTCAACCTACGTTCACTAAGTGTTGAAAGATTTTTTTTTACATCTTTCCTACAGATTTTTCTTCCAGCTGCTACCATGATCGCTTCCCTTACTTGGTCCACACACTTGCTAAATGCAAACAAATCAGACTGTGTCACAGAATCCACCTGATTCCAGTCCTATGCCTCACCCACTGACTCACTCAGCATCGGCTGCTGTGAATCTAACCTGGCATTTGCAGGCACCTGAGGAGGTTGGTTTGACCCACAGAGTGCTGCCTGCTGCTTCTATACTTTAGAAAATTTCAGATTTGAAGGTATTAGGGTAAGATAGTGCACGTCTCATTGTTGTCTCTTTCTTGTCCTTGTATGAAATGTATTTTTAATTCCTGATACTTCTTCGCACTTGAGCATAGTTACTACATCAGCTGTGATCAGACTTTCCTCTCAGATTTATTGTTTTTCTTGGTTCAAGATTTTTTCTGATATTGCAGTGGACCATAACCCAAGTATACATTATTGAATTTTGAAAATTCTTATACTTATTCAAAGAGTTGTTATTAATCTTTGTAATGTATCCATTATCACCATTTACATATTTCTTTTACCATAAAAAAATAACAACAGAATTGTATTTAAAGTACTCTCTGAAAAACAGACTAACAATATGGATAAGGCCACAAGTAAGAAAGCCTGGTCTTAACAGACTGAATTGTGTCCCCCTGCAAATGCATATGTTGAAGCTCTGACACAGCGGTTCTCAACCTGTGGGTCGCGACCCCTTGTGCGGTCGAACAACCCTTTCACAGGGGTTGCCTAAGACCATCCTGCATATCAGATATTTACATTATGATTCATAACAGTAGCAACATTACAGTTATCAAATAGCAACGAAAATAATTTTATGGTTGGGTCACAACATGAGGAGCTGTATTTAAAGGGCCAGAAGGTTGAGTGAGAACCACTGGTCTAACACATGTGACTATATTAGGAGATAAGAAATTTAAAGAAATAATAAAGGTGAAATGAGGCTATAAGGGTGGGGCCCTAGTCAAATATGACTGGTGTCCATATAAGAAGAGACACTAGGGATGCACGCACACCAAGAAAAGTCCATGTGAAGAGACAGCTGAATGGCAGCCATCTGAAAGCCAAGGAGGGAGGCCTAAGAAGAAACCAAACCACCAATCACCTTGATCTTAAACTTCCAGCCTCCAGAATTGTGAGAAAATAATTTTTTGATGTTTAAGATTCTTAGTGTGTGGTATTTTGTTATGGCAGCTCTAGTAGACCTAGGTTTTTGAACCCACCTGGGTTTTCATCTTGGCTTAAATTAACACTTAGAACTCATGCTGATAGTGAAGACATCTAGTTCCTGAGTTTCATTGCCTTATTTGTGAAAAGAGTGTAACTAGAAATGCCATTTCTATGGGATCCTTGTGAGATAAGTCACAAATTATGGTGACGGAGCTTCGTAACTTTTTAAAGTATTACATCTTATTTTTAGTTCTCCTTATTGTATTGATATGTGCTAAATAGGAATTTTTATTTTTTTATTTAAATTCAAAGATATTTTGAGTCATTTTTCAGTAATACCAAATTTTCACTTTATTTTGGGACAATGGCCAGAATAGAAAAAAACAGCCTGTGTTTTGAATCTCACAAAACAAATCCCAGCTTTACTTAGGACTACCCATGAATCTTACAGCAAGTTACTTCTCAGAGTCCCAGTTTCTTTCTCCATAAATTGGGTCTGAAAACAATTAGAGCTGATGGCATTGCAGGAATAAATGAGAACACGTGGACCCTAGCACATGTTTGCACCTGGTAAAGTGTGTGCTGATAGAATGAGTGTGTCTCCCACAAGATCTGGGTCCCATTCTGCCCAGTGTGTAGGGAACTCTATCCAGACATTCTCGTGTTGCTTTCCTTTATTACCTGTGGAAAAGATAACAACAGCAGCACAAAACTTCATCATGTGTCAGGCACCATGATAAATATTTCAACTGAATTAATTTATTTAATCCTCACAACTCCTCATTATTGTACTTTTTGTACATGTCAGAAAACTGAGGTCTGTAGTAGGGTTGCCAGATTGAGGATGGCCAAATATGATATGGGATATACTTATACTAAAATAGTCATTGTTTATTTAAAATTCACATTTAAATAGACATGCTATCTTTTTTTTTCTAGCAATGTGGCTCAGAGAGGCTAAGTAACTTGCCTAAAGTTACACGGGAGCTAAGCTTAAAACGCTTGCACATAACCCATAGAGCCCCAAATCTTACCAATGGATTACTGGTTATATAATTTTAAAGAGAGACCATTTGGATAGGAGAAAAGAAATTAAACTGGGAATTATTCTAACTGATAACTGGAATATCTCCATAGATTGGGCTGTTTGTAAACAAGGTCAAGGCAAAGGCTTTGGGAAAATTCCTGTCTCTGAACTGAACTCAGGGCCTTACTTTGCTGGGCAATCTGCTTTGATATCAGGAGCAGAACAAAGTTTAAAAGCAAGGTTTCTTTTTGCAGAGTTGTTAAAAAGATTTCTCTCTTTTTTTTCTCTTGCATTGGAAAACATTTCCCTGAATTGGAAATAATGCTACAGCTGAATTAGATGCCAGCCAGTTAGCAAATGCTATTAAGCGTGCTTCTTTGTAGAAGATGGTACTCTATGACCGCTCTGCCAGTGAGTTGTAGTGAATTGAAGCTGGAGCTCTGCCCAGGTGCGGGCTGGTAATGAACTATCTAATCTGGTTTCTTTGGCCCTTAACAGTGAGCCAAGCAGGAGACCTTGTGCCTCATAATAACCTAGAGATCTGTTAATTATGCCAATTATGAGGTGTGCATATCACTTACACCTCACTGTTCCAGCAAGGAATGTAGCCAAAGAGTAGGCAGAAAAGAACATTTTGTAGGAGGAAAATATTGAATTTAAATAATTTTTTCCCATCACATAAGTTTTGTATTGATTGATTGATTGATTGAAGACCAGGGGGAGGTTTGACAAATATAACCAACTGCCTGCTGAGCATAGTCATATTTATATAAATGAAAGAGAACAAGGGGAGAGCTAAATAAAGCTTAAAAGAAAACATAAATAAAGACAATATGTAGTTGAGATGTCGAAGCCCAAAGTGGAATTGAAAACCATCAGTAATTGATTCTTGGGATGATTGAACATCATGGATTTAAAAAAAAAAACTTAAAGAAATGTTTAACTTTTAACTTTAGAGGTAAAAGTATTGATTGATATCAAGCAACTTAATTTTAAATATACTTAGTACTGCTAATATGGTCCCCAACACTATAGATTGTGCTTCTAAAGTTTTGTTTGTTTGTTTTACTTAATTGTTTAGATTTGGAATATGTTTTACTATGGAAACAAAATTAGAAATTATAGTGACTTTTCCAGTTTTGCCCCCAAACACCTCCTCAATCATTACTACTGCCTGAACTGATTTACTGACCCAAGAAAAGAGAGCTGTTCTGTGTTCAGTATGGCCATCCATAGCATCCTTGTCTTCTTCACGGCTGTCCTCTCAGGGGCAGCTGGCATCCTTTAGCTGTTGTTGCCTAACTGCTTACACTGAAATAGGAGGCCACAGGATCTGGCCCTTCCGAGCTCTTCAGCCTCATCTCGTGCCTTTTCCTGCTTTGCTTCCTTGGGCCCATTGGCCTTTTAATGATTATCATTACCATCAGGTTTTACCTGCTTCAGGGCATTTGCACCGGTTGTCTTCTCTCTTTGCTTCCTTGCTATTCACATTTCTTTCTTTCCTCATTGTGCTGCGGAAAATAATACAAAGGGAGCCTCCTTCAGAAGGAGTTGGAACTGCCGTCCAGGAGGAACTGCCTTGTGTGTCTCCCTTCTCAAACCTTTGGACTGTTAAAACCAAACTAAATAACCTTTGGACTGGGCCTAAAGCAGTGGTTTTGAGAGTGCTTTATTAAAGCTGGGGCAGTGAAATAAGGAAGGTGTAGGATAGAAGCAGCAGGAGATGGCCCAGGCAGGGCTGCTGGGGGCTCACTGGGAAGTCAGAGAAAAGGGGGCCTTGGAGACAGGTCCAGGGGGTTAGCCCAGCGTGAGTTGCCACTGCTCCCCTGATTGCAAGTCTCCTGAGGACCCTAAGCGTTTAGGAAAAAGAAAATTCACTCAGAAAGGAGATTCAAGTGGGCGTGCCCTAATGAAGGTGTGCACTGGCTTCTTTGTCTTGAGGGGTTTTATCTTCTTTCCAACGGTTTGGAGTTTAGGAGAGGTCTCAGGGGAGATTGCAATAGAACATTCATCAGCCTTTCTAGGTGTGCCCTTTCAGGGTTCTGGTCTGTACTTAATTGTCAGCACCAGGTCTGCACTGATTGGTCAGCACCAGGTCTGCACTGATTGGTTAGCACGAGGGCAGGGGCTTATTAGCCATTGCAGCTAGTCCTGGTTTGCTTGCGTGGTTTGGCTGCTCTTCTGGGCCTGGAGCTGAAATACAACTGAGGCCTGGATGTCATCTCTAGGGAGAAAAGGTAAGTGAACCACATGACCAGTGATGTGCCAGTGATATGCCAGGGGAGGAAAGGCCACCCTGGGGGCAAAGTCTCGCACCAGTTTTGCCTGCCGTTAGGCACCTGGGGCTTTCTGCCCTGGTGACCTTGTTTCTGGCTGTAAAATGCTGGGCCAGTTTGTCCAGCTATCTGTCTCAGTTTTCCCATTCCACTTGCCATGGAATATTTCTAGCTTCTTATTATCCTGCCTATGGATTGGAGATTGAGAAAAGTTAACAAATCCCAGAGTTGTTAAAAAAGTTAAATCAGAAGTCCTCAAACTTCAGCATGTATTACAGATTGCTGGGCCTTAAAGTCAGTTTCTAATTTAGAAGGTCTAGAGTGAGTCCTGAGAATTTACATTTCTAACAAGTTTCCAGATGATGTTTATGCTGCTGGCCAGGAGACTACACTTTAAGAACCACTATTTTAAATTCACAGGATTTACAATAGATTGAATGTTGGAAATGAAGGCAAGAGTAAAAATAATGACTTTGAGATTTCTGGCTTGAACCATGTTGGAGTTATTTACTGGGACGGGGGAACTGAAAATTTAGAGGAGGCATTCATGAATCCTTGATTTACCTGATGAGTTTGACATTCATTTAAGACCCACAAGAGAAAATGTTGATAGGGTGATGGATATATGTGCCTGAAATTTAGAAGAGTGCTCTGAAATAAACATTTTAATTTTAGAATCCTCAATATATTGAGGGCAATTAATATTGTAGAAGGGGACAAGTTTGCTGAATGGAAGCAAGGGGACTTAGGACCCAGTCTGAGGAATTAGTTCACAAAGGAAATTGAAACAGTATTGAAAAAGTATAAGGAAAATAAGAACAGTGAAAGGTCCCAGAATCAAAGCAAAGGGAACACCCATGGTTCCTCATTGTATGCATATGAACTTCATTGTCTATGTTAGTGGCTGGCAAACTGCGGCTCAGAGCCACATGCGGCTCTTTGGCCCCTTGAGTATGGCTCTTCCTAAGCCTTAGGAGTACCCTAATTAAGTTAATAACAATGTACCTACCTATATAGTTTAAGTTTTTTGTTTTTTATGTTATTTTTTAAATTAAATCTTTATTGTTCAGATTATTATAGTTTTTCCTCTTTTTTCCCCCCATAGCTCCCCTCCACCCGGTTCCCACCCCACCCTCTGACCTTACCCCCACCCCCCCATTGTCCTCATCCATAGGTGTACGATTTTTGTCCAGTCTCTTCCCGCACCCTCCACACCCCTTTCCCCCCCTAGAATAGTCAGTCCACTCCCTTTCTATGTCCCTGATTCTATTCTATTCACCAGTTTATTCTGTTCATCAGATTATTTATTCACTTGATTTTTAGATTCACTTGTTGATAGATGTGTATTTGTTGTTCATAATTTGTATCTTTACCTGTTTCTTCTTCTTCCTCTTCTTAAAGGATACCTTTCAGCATTTCATATAATACTGGTTTGGTGGTGATAAACTCCTTTAGCTTTTTCTTATCTGTGAAGCTCTTTGTCTGACCTTCAATTCTGAATGATAGCTTTGCTGGGTAAAGTAATCTTCATAGTTTCTGTTGAGAAAACAGCTGACAGTCATATGGGTACTCCCTTGTAGGTAACTGACTTTTTTTCTCTTGCTGCTTTTAAGATTCTCTCTTTGTCTTTTGCTCTTGGCATTTTAATTATGATGCGTCTTGGTGTGGTCCTCTTTGGATTCCTTTTGTTTGGGGTTCTCTGTGCTTCCTGGACTTGTAAGTCTATTTCTTTCACCAGGTAGGGGAAGTTTTCTGTCATTATTTCTTCAAATAGGTTTTCAATATCTTGCTCTCTCTCATCTTCTGGCACCCCCATAATTCGGATGTTGGTATGCTTGAAGTTGTCCCAGAGGCTCCTTACACTATCTTGATATTTTTGGATTCTTTTTTCTTTTTTTTTTTCTGGTTGGGTGTTTTTTGCTTCTTCGTATTTCAAATCTTTGACTTGATTCTTGCGATCCTCTAGTCTGCTGTTGGAACTCTGTATATTATTCTTTATTTCAGAAACATCGATGAGAGAGAAACATCGATCAGCTGCCTCCTGCACATCTCCTACTGGGGATGTGCCCGCAACCCAGGTACATGCCCTTGACCGGAATCGAACCCGGGACCTTTCAGTCCGCAGGCCGACGCTCTATCCACTGAGCCAAACCGGTTTCGGCTGCTTCTTCGTATTTCAAATCTTTGACTTGATTCTTGCGATCCTCTAGTCTGCTGTTGGAACTCTGTATATTATTCTTTATTTCAGTCAGTGTATGCTTAATTTCTAGTTGGTCCTTTTTCATATCCTCGAGGGTCTCACTAGATTTCTTGAGGGTCTCACTAAATTTATCGGCGGTTTCCAGAAAATTCTTGAAAAACCTTATAACCATGGTTTTGAACTCTATATCCAGTCATTTGCTCTCCTCCATTTCTGTCATTTGTGACCTGTTTCTTTGTCTCCGCATTTTTTATGCTTCCCTGTGTTGGTAGAGTGGCTTTGTGTGCTAGGTGTCCTATAGGGCCCAGTGGCTCAGCCTCCCCAATTACCTGAGGTGGACACTCTTGGTGCACCCCTTTGTGGGCTGTGTGCACAGTCTTGTTGTAGTTAAGCCTTGATTGTTGTAGGTATCACTGGGAGGAATTGACCTCCAGGCCAATTGGCTGTGAGAATCAGCTGTGTCTGCCGTGGGAGAACTTCTGTGCTGAAGACACCCTTCTGGGCAAGACTTGCTTCAGTGGGGCTTTAGTGCTCACTGAGTCTTCCCCCGGAGTGTGTCTCTTATGGATATGAGGAGTTGTAATCTGGATGGTCCCACTCTGACCACTGGGTACACTGGCTCTTGGATCTCTAAGGAGGTGCTAATTTAGCCTCTGCCTGAGGCTACCCAGCAGGAGCTACGGAGAGATCTGCCGATTCCTCTTCCTTGTTTGTGGTTTGGAGGTGCCCAGATGAGGCCCAGCTGTGAAGCAATGCAAGCTGCTGTGGGGCCTTGGGCCTTCTTTTGGATGTTCTGGTTCTCTCTGACCAGCTGCAGTTTGTTAGGTAATTTTAGATTGCAAAGGGCCCGGCCATTCATATGCAAATTCTCTGCACACAGCTTGAGTGGGGCGGGGTCTCAGGGAATCAACAGGGCAAAGCAAACAGCTATGGCTGATCCTCAGTCCTACCTAAGAGGCCCCACATCTCAGGGTCCCGGTACTCGCTGCAAACACCTCTTAGAGAAAGCCGCCCTCGAGTTCCGAAGGATGCCAGACAATCCAGTTTCTCCCCGTATGAGTCTGGGTCCCCAGAGACTCACCCGGAACTGGAGTTCAGAGCAGCCGGGAACTTGAGACTCCCTCCCGATTGAAAAAGACAACTGTGTCCTCAGTTGCCGGCCCTTTCCACGTGCGCCTCCGTACCTCTGCACTTTACTTCCGCACCTCCTCTGAGTCTCAGTGTGCTTTTCTCTTTCCTTCTAGTTGTAGAATTTCCACTCAGCCAGCCTTCCTGTGGTTCTGAATGATGTCCGTTTTGTTTTTTAGTTGTATTTTTGAAGTGGTTGTGCGAGGCAGCAATTTCCAGTGTTTACCTATGCTGCCATCTTGGTTTTTAAGAAATTTCAATCGTTGTACTGTTGATACTTGGCTCTGTTGACTAATGAGTTTGTCAACCACTGCCGACTCTAGGTGGTTCTGACAGTGCCATGTCAAAAGGCAGATTCCATTCACTTCACCTTACTTGAATTTTTATTACATTTCACTTCAATAGTTATTTTCCTACACATCTATCTCTCTGCACACACAGTATTTGTCCCCAATTACACTTGGCAGACATTTTCAGTAGCTCTTTGTCTTTTTTCTGATTTCAAGGTAAGCTCAATTTCAAAAAAACAGCTATTTCCTTTTTCTGAATGTCTGGAGCAGATTATTCTGGGATATTACATGGAAAACCCCCCTGATCATTTCTGGTTTATCTTTGGCTCCAAGGACAATTGAATCCAGGATCTCAAATGCAGTGGGCTTTCTCCTTGTCTCTATGTGCATCTGTTTCTGTCTGTCCATGTCTCTCTTCAAGTTCACATGAAGAAGAATCAAGATCCTTGGCAGTTTGGGGCTGACTTCTTTATGGCATCACAACAAAAGAGAAAGATGAAGGAGAACTTCTCTTCTCCATTACAAATAAATATTGAGGATTGCTAGTGATTGTTTAAGTTTCAATCATACATTTCCTATACCAATCACTTTAACTGGGAGCGTGAACTACTCCAGTTAACCTAGCTGATGTCATGTTTCCAACTCCACAAGGGCAGAGTGATCTTGCAAGCCTTTCTAGAAATCCATGTTTAGGTTGAGGAGGCATAGTTCCCCAAAGAAAGAGGATTTCTGTTACCAGGGGGAGACATAAATTCAGGAAAAATAAAGCAGATACCCACCTTAAACTTGTTACTTTCATTTCTCATTACTGACCTTGTGGTAAGTAATAATGCTCACTTCAGTTTGTAGTTTCATACGTATTTGAGTTGGTTTAATATGTGAATCCTATAGTAGGTTCTAGGAGGACAGGCATTGCATCTTCTTTGGTCTGTCTCCCCTGGTCCTGGCAGGGTGACTAACACAGAGTAGGGCCTTGATACATATAAGTCTAATGAATTAATTAATAAAATCCCCACAAATATTTTATCTGTAAATAAGTGCCCTGTCCTGGTATCTTTCCTCTCCATCTAGTTTTGTGGCATATTTTATTTATGTATATTCAGGCTTATTATTTGAGGATTCACTAAGGGTCTCAAAATCTGCTTCACAGGACTTCAGGAGATCTAGGGCAGAGGTCAACAAAGTGTTTCTGAAAGGACCAGATGGTAAATATTAGGCTTTACAGGCATTGTGGTCTGAAGTACAACTACTCAATAACTTTATAGCATGGGAACAACCACAGACAATATGTAAATGTTGGTATGGCTATGTTCCAATAATACTTACTTATTAATACTTATTTATTAAAAGTGCTTCTTTATGTGAAAATATAAAAGGATTTGTCCTGAGGTTTATTTGACCCCTGACTATCAGCAAAACTTTCTGCTGGTTACCATCGGAACAGCTCTGAGTTCACCAATGTATACACAGCTTAGGCACCTAATATTATGAATCTGGTTTTAGTGATATCATTATTTTCTTCTTCTCATAATCCTTAACAGATAGCTTTCTGATCCTTTCATTAAGTTTAGTAAAATGGGAAGTGACTCTATATGAGAATGTTATACCTGGAGAGAATAGGAATTAAATATAATTCAGTGTGTTTGAATGACCAGTAAATGAAGAAAAAAGAATGTCTCTGGTTTTGAGTTATATTTTCACTATATAATCACATTAGTACTAAATAAGAATGTATTAACATACATTTTATAGAGCAAACAAGATTGAGACATGAAGTTCACCATTACACATTTTATTTAGAGAATCAAGTTTAAAAGAGTGCCTTTGATACCTTAAGGTCCAGTTTTAATTTGATTGAGGTAAGAGAAAGAAAAATAGGAGTAAGACTCAGAAAGAAGGAAAAGGAGTGAATTAAACTTATCTCTCAGGCACTGTGTGATAATATTCCATTGGAATAACTCAAATGCTAGTGGTGCTGGCAGTGATATAATTTCTGAGGGAACTCATGCTGATGGTCAATTTTAATACAGAATTCAGAATAATATGATGACATGGGAAGTTTCCACCTCTGATTATGTCACACCCTGGGGTTGTTCTTCCTAACCCAATGGAGAAAAACAGATGCCTGTGGTCCAGGATCATGGCTCTGGAGAGCTTTTAATCATAGGTATGAAAATAGATTGATGTCTGAGTAAATACCTGCAACCATCCAAGAGTCTCCTCGCTAACTTCACTGTGAACTGATGAATAAGCATGGCATACAAACATTACAAATAGTTCAGAGAGAAAGAAGATTCTCAAATTATTCCATTTTAAAAATTCAATAGCATATTGAGCCACTAGAGTCATTGCTGCTCCAAATTTGAGAGAAAGAAAACAGACTACTTAAAACTTCTCTTTGCATTGAGAATTTTAAAGTCTTTAGATTTATAAAATTTTAAAAGGCAGAAGGGCAATTCCTTCAAAGACAAGAATCTCTCTGCATTCCTGACAAATGATGTCTATCTTCCGGTAGAAAAATGCTATAATGATGCTAATTTTATCTTTCTCACTTTTAGAAATTTCCCCTTTGTTCTTGTCCTAAATCTACTTGTCCATAGGGTCCATCGGTTGCTTTTACCACCTCTACTCCCAAGCAATATGCAAGGCCCTATCTCTCTTCTACATGAGAACTCATAAGTTAAAGAGAGATACAGTAGTGACCCCCATATCTGTAGTTTCACTCTCTGAGGTTTCAGTAACCTGTGGTCAACTATATTAAGTAAAATATTAAGTAAAAAAAATTGCAGGAATAAACAATTCATAAGCTTTAAATTGCTCACTGTACTGAGGCCCTCCTGTTCAGATGTGAATTACCCCCAGTGTCTCCATTAGTCACTTAGCAGTCATCCTAGTCATCAAATCTACTGTTGCAAAATCACAGTGCTTGTGTTCAAGTAACTTATTTTACTTATTAATGGCCCCAAAGTGTGAGAGTCCCGACATTGACAATTCAGATATGCAAAGTGCTTCTTTAAGCGAAAAGGTAAAAGTTTTTACCTTAATCAGGAAAGAAAGAAAAATCATATGCAGTGATTGCCAAGACCTATGGTAAGAATGAATCATCTACCTGTGAAATTGTGATGAAGAAAAAAGAAATTTGTTCTAGATTTTATCTTCCTTCTGCCCAATTGTCAGGTCAGTAGTAACCTAGCTCTCAGGAAACAGTGCTACATCATTTACCTCACTTCATCTCATCACGTAGGCATTGTATCAGCTCATATCATCACAAGGAGAAAGGTGAATACCGTACAGTAAGATATTTTGAGAGAGACTACATTGATATAGCTTTTATTACAGTATATTATTAAAATTTGTTCTATTTTATTACTAGTCACTGTTGTTAATCTCTTACTGTGCCTAGTTTATAAATTAAACTTTACCATAGGTGTACGTATAGGAAAAAACAGGATATACGTGGTCGGTACTATCTGTGGTTTCAGACATCCCTTGGGGGTCTTGGAACATACACCCCCTAGACAAGGGGGAAACTATTGCACATATAATTTCTATGATTCCAGGTAAAACGGTTCAATTTTACCTCCCTGTTCTTCATATTAGGTGATTTACAGTCATTTCACTTACCAGGTCCTTTACACAAGATTCTTCTTAATGTGAGAGCCTCAAATCAGGACTAAATTCTTCCATTGGAGTCTGATCTGTGAGACACAAACAGTGGTTTTCTCTGATCAGACCGTCTTTTCATAAATAACTCTCTGGCTCACTAAAATGCCAACTCTTCAGGGGATGAAGGTCTATAATGATATCATTGTTACTAATATTTTTAAAATTACTTATCTATATGTGTATCAGTTGTATAGGATCAAATGAATTATATCATCCCAGTTCATAGTATCTATCATCATGCAAGTGTGTATTGTTGTGTTGTCTGGATGCATTTTAATTTTAATATATAGTATTGTGTGTGTGTGTGTGTTTTGTTTTGTTTTTTTCTTACTCAGTACTATTTTTTAAACGTCTGTGGCTAGGTGGATATTTAGTCTGTTGCTTCTAGCTGCTTCATAGAACTTTGGGGTGTGCATTTATCTGAACTAAGATGTCTGTTCTCTCAGTGATGGATATGCTGACTGTCTTTGACACCCTGACAAAGAATATAATAGTTGATAAGTTTCTTCAACACTGTGTAAAGGATTTGGGGATTACTGGACCCTGGCGTGTAAATATATCAAATTTGATTCAGTAATGCCAGGTTACTCTTCAAAAGGACTACCAAAGTTTGCCTTCTGCATGAGGGTCTCCATAATTTCACATCCTCAACAACTTATGGTGTTTTCCAGGTTTTTAAATTTTGCCAGTTTAAGAAGATAGGTTGTTGAAATCATATTGTTTTAATTTTCATTTTCTAGTTACTAATGAATTTGAGCATCATTCTTTGTTTGTGTTTTTAAAATTTCCTATTCTGTAAACTGCTTATTATTTACTTTGTATTTATTTTTCCATTGGAATTTTTAACTTTTTTCTTGATTTCAATACTTATTTTTAAACATTGCAAATATCTTTCCTCAATGTATCATATGCCTTTTATTTTTGCCCATTCATAATTATTTGGCATATAATTAGTTTTGTTTAAAATGTTTCCTTTTTGCCCATCTCACAATGATATTTTCTTACATTTTTATCCCATTAACTTGATAGGCTTTTAATCTATTTGAGTCTAACTTTGTATACAGTGTTTTGAGCGAGTTTTATTTGCTCCACAAAATGAGCTTCTATGCCCCACTCCATTTAAAAGCAAATTATCCTTTCCTATTGGGTTAAATCTATATTAAGTTCCCAGATATACATTTGTTTATATCTGAATATTATTTTTTTAAAATTTATCTTTGTTGAAAGTATTACAGATGCCCCCCCTTTTTTTCCCATTGATCCCCTCCACCCCACCCCAAGCCCTTCCCACAGCAGGCCTACTGCACTATTGTCTGTGTCCATGGGTTATGCTTATATGCATATACATATCTTTGGTTAATCTCTTCTCTTCCCCTTTACCCCTCCCCGTCTCCTTCACTCTGATATTTGTCAGTCTGTTCCATGCTTCTATGTCTCTGGATCTATTTTGTACATAAGTTTCTTTTGTTCTTTAGATTCCACATGTAAGTGAGATCATGTGATACTTGTCTTTCCCTTACTGACTTATTTCACTTAGCATAATGCTCTCCACATCCTTCCATGCTGTCTCAAAGGGTGAGAGATCCTTTTTTACAGCTGCATAGTATTCCACTGTATAGATGCACCATAGTTTTTTTATCCATTCATCTATTGATGGGCCTTTGGGCTGTTTTCAAATCTTAGCTACTATAAATAGCACTGCAATGAACATAGGATGCATATATTCTTTCTGATTGGTATTTCAGGATTCCTAGAATGTATTCCTAGAAGTGTGATCACTGGGCCAAATGGCAATTCCATTTTTAATTTTTTGAGGAAACTCCATACTGTTTTCCATAGTGACTGCACCAGTCTGCATTCCCACCAGCAGGGTTCCCTTTTCTCCACATCCTGGCCAACACTTATCATTTGTTGATTTGTTGATTATAACCATTCTGGCAGGTGTAAGGTAGTACCTCATTGTTGTTTTAATTTGCATCTCTTTGATGATTAGTGACTTTGAGCATTTTTTCATATGTCATCTCTGAATATTCTTTTGATCCATTTGTCTATTTTTGTGCTATTGCATGACTTTTATTCCATGACCTTGTAGTTTATCTTTATATTGGTTGGGAGAGTCTCTTCATTATTTTCTCTTATTTGTCTAAGAGGTATTTGTGGTCTTGATTTTCTATGTAAATATTAAATGTATTTATCAAAACATCTAGCTGAAAATAAGAGTGAATTTATACATTAGAGAAAACTGACACTTTTATTAAAGTGAGTTGTCCTAGTTAAGAAAGTAAAATTTCCATTTATTCAGACCATGTTTATGTCCTTGATTTTAAAGTTTCCTTCAAATTGTTGTTAAATACTAGTTTTAATCTAATTTCTAGAAAGATATATTCAAAACTATACTAGTACTTCTTAATCAGTGATGTTTTTCCTTTTGGTTGCATTTCACAAATTTTGGCATGTGCTCTTACTATTATCATTTAATTAAAAATAGCACAGTACCTCAGGCCTGAATGAAGCTTATCTGAGGAAGGCACATCACAGCCTTCCTGTACGTGGGGAAACTAGATAGCACTTTAGCATTTGGGGGCCATTTTAAGCAGCAAAGTCACCAACAAAAAGCAAAAATATTTGAAAACTGTGGCACTAACTAGACCACAAAATGAATGGTTATTTACAATATGAACTGAAAAGAGAAGGCAGAGCATCGCCTGCTTGGACCTCAGCCCATTAGGAGACTCAAAGTTTTAATCACTCTACACATGATTGCAAATGACCAAATATGCTACCAGTATTGATTTGGGGATTACAAATACATTTTAGCAAGAGGGAAAATTGCAAATAATAAATCCATGAATGAATAACGAGGATTGACTGTAGAAATTGTCTATAGAAATATATACCTCTCTCTTTCTCCTGCCTATGTTCCCCTCTGTACCCCCAACCCCAACATATCCCCAACTCTGGAATTATAATTCTTTCTCAGACCTATAATTTCCCTACATATGTTTTTTGGGGTTGTTTTTTCTTTGTGGGGGATGGTGGGGTAAGCCAACAGACCATGTTAGTTGTCTTGACTAGTATATAAATTAAGTCAGTCAGTAAGTAAAGTCATCAAGACAGATTACCCACTAGTTGTGGAGGTTTTAGGTTAAGGGCTTGGCAGCTGCAGTATAGCACAGGGAAGATAGGCCTGGAATTAGATTACATCACATTAGCAACCAACCTGAGGAGGCAGTAATGATGGGGAGGAAAGAGGAGAGAAGCTAGACAACTTGGTATAGTCTGTGAACAGAAATCAGAACTGCACAGAGGGAGGAATCATAAACTACTCCCATGACCTCAAATAGCACCTGGGATTACTCCTGAGGGTGTGGGTGTGGGTGGAAAGCTGAGTTTTATCCGAACTTACTTCCAACCCTGTGTGTGCCTGTGGCTTTCCTTTCCATTTTACTTCTTCAGTGCCCCACAGCGGTTGGTGGTTATTGTTATTTTGAATTATTTTTATCTAGTGTCAGTGACACAGCTTCTTTCTCCAGTTCAATCTAACTCAGTCTAATTCTCCCAAGAACACATGGTTCTCAAAAGAGGGCTGATAGCCCTGTCAGGGAATCCTAGTTCCTGACCTGGGACCAGATAATCTCTACACAGTGCTCCTGTCATTTACCAGAATGCTTTTGCCTACTGAATTATCGGTATTCTATTTCATTGAAAACAAAAATAAGGGAGGTGGGGTGGGTGGAGGGTGACGAAAGCGGGGGGGGGGCGGGGATAGAGACATCTGTAATAGTGTCAACAATCAAAATGAGAAAAAACACAAATACAAATGTATCCACTTACAGTGTTATATTTTAGTCTACTTTCCCCTTAAGGTCGCTATTAGCAAATTTAATTATTTTTGATGACTAGGAACAAGCATAAAGTTATATATTACCACAATACTCACTCATGGATAGATCAATGTTTTCTTTTTGGTTAGCTATTTTTTTCTTAAAAATACAGCTTTCAGCCAAGGTCACAGTTGGATTCCTGGCCAGGGCACATACCTGGGTTGCAGGCTCGACCCCCAATGTGGGGCATGCAGGAAGCAGCCAATCAATGATTCTCTCTCCTCATTGATGTTGCTGTCTCTTTCTCCCTCTCTCTTCCTCTTGAAATCAATAAAAATATATTTTATAAAAAGAAACAAAATACAGCCTTCACTTAGCATAACTGAAATACACTTATGGAATAAATTTTCTGACTGATTGTTGTTTTATTGGAGTTGTCCCCCAGAAGTATTGCCAGCCAAAATACTACTGTTTTAAAAAGCCATTGTTTCTACAATGAAAAGGATATTGGAGAATTTATTTAAGGATTTTCAAAATCAACATTAATAATTACTATTTGAAACTTGGATTCAGTTCTGGGTAGGTTCAATTTAATTCTTTCTGCCACACTGAAAATCTGTCCCTCATCTCACCACCCTTTGGACAGTTCAGTGAAACAAATTGTCTGAGGATGAAGTGGTCAGACTCTATGAGCAAGGTCATTTTTCAAATGCACCTTTAAGTGCCAGATGGAAGGACACTGATCAGAATATTGTCTTTAAAAATAGGTAATTTGTTGCAACCACAAATGTAGGTGGCAGTGGAATGACTTGAGCCATCTTACAAGGATGAAAGGTAACTAAGCACAGAGCAGTTTTTCAGTGAAGTATTTTGGATGGAATTGTTTGTCTGAAGGACCATTTTTGCCTGAGCAATGGATACATTATGTCTCAAATGTGTGCAGGTTATGTTTTCTCTAGCATTTCTTGCTCCATTTCTGAGCCATTTTTAATACTGGTGTGAAAAAAATTTATTTTTGTGGCCAAAAATCTACTTTTCATCTCTGCAGAAAGTTGAGCTTTTGTATTTATTTTTCAGTGCAAGAAATGATAATTTGAATTCTGAATTCATGAAATTGGACTTAAAAAACAATTGGATTTTGGAACTTCTAGCAGTAGAATCCACTGGAAGGACCCAATTTCATCCAATTTGTAGCTTGATTTCATCCAGCAAGACATACTTAAGCACAAAGACCTAAAAGTGGTAGGTGTTGTATTGAAATAGCATCACACTTACGGTGCAATGAGGCGTAAAGTAATGCTGAATGCTTTACATTCACTAACACGACATTATTCCAGCATGACACACAATTCAAAGCTTTTGCAATTACAGCTGTGACCCCAAATTAGATTTAAAACATGTACATATGTACACGCATTTTAAAATTTCCCTTAGTTTTATCTCCTAATAGTTTAGAAATGCAAATGCCTGTGGCTTCTTAAAATAACTCTCTTCACCCTGAATATCATCCTCCCACCTCAACTGGCTTTTCTTTGGACAATGACTTTTCTTTTGGGGGGACGGGCAGGATTTTAGAGAATGGAGTTAGGGGCTGAGGAGCTCCTGCTTCTGTCACAGCGAAGCTCCACTATTTACCTGAAATGATTCAATTCCTCTCTCTCTCTTTCTCTCTCTCTCTCTCTCTCTCTCTCTCTCTCTCTCTCTCTCTCTCTCCATATAAATTAAAAGCAAGACTCAAAATCAGGTTTTGAAAGCTACAATGACAGTGCCAGCTGAGCTGATAAAATTCCCCCTCCCTCTCTTGTGTCAGTATTAAGTCGCAGGGGCTCCTCTCTGCCTCCGGGCTGTAATTCTGAGCGACATGAGCTCAGAGTGGCATCTTCACATTTTCCCTGGGCTTGTGGAAGCATTTCCTCTCCACCAGAAGGCACTTTACATCACGAGGGGTCCCAGACAGGGAGGCTCTCCCCACTCTGCTCGCTGATCCCCACAGTCCCGGCCACAGAAGGCCTGGATTGACATGCACATTGTCTAAATATGCTCGACGTGTGAGCATTTCATTTGTGCCTTCTGTCCCACAGCTTCCTGCCTCCCTTAGAAGATTATATAATCACTTATCTTTTCTATTTTTAAAGCAGATTAATTTGGGAAACTGAGGAAGTAGCTGGCATAATAGCATCCAACGATCCAGGGTCTGTGAGCCAAGCAGCAACGGTTGAGACCATGAGCAGTATTCAAGGAACTTCATCCTCTGTACCTGAGCCGCCTGAAAGCTTGAGTCCTACTTCAGACGACGAACTGCAAGAATTAACTGAGGTATTGAAGGCACCTCCAGAGACACTAATGACAGTACTATACCAGATAATTGAGTTCCTCCGGAATAATGAGAAGGAGATCAAAGAGCTACGGGAGGGTGTTGATGACATTAAGCGAAGATTTAGTCAGCTGAATCTATCATCATATGAGTTGACATATCCTCAGGAAGGACACATACATCTGACTTTATGCTTAGGACTCCAAGCAATTGCTCCTGCACCACCACCTCCAAAATCTCCAACATCCAAAGAGCCCAAGCCTAAGAGCACAGAGGCAAAACAACCAGTTGTAGTTAATTACAAAACCATGAAAATGTCCACCAATAAGTTTCCTGAGGTTAGTCCAGAGGACACCATCATCCCTGGATATGCATCACTAATTCTTCAAATTACATTGAAATATTCACAATATCACATACAGATTGCATTAGCAAGCATGCACAGTGAAGTTCTACTTACCCCCATAACCGCTTACCTAACATTGAACTTAGAAACCACTGGGCTATTCTCAACATGCTTGTATTTTACATGGAGTGATGAAGCGTATTCTGTCCTACAAGCAAAGCTCGTTGCACCACAAGCACTTCCGCAGCAAGGAAGGATATCGTTGCCCCCGGACGTTGGACGACAAGTGTTCAAAGCACAATTCGAGATAGAGGCATATTGCCTTGATGTTGTTGAACCCGGACCACTGGTATCATCTGTGTGATGGCAACGTACAGGACTGATCAGGTCCTTAAATCTCCTCTGCTGGGGACAGAGGTTTACCTTGCACTTAACAACAGTCAACTGAGATCCCATCAGAAAGTGATCAGTTTGATTCCCAACCGGTCACTGTTGACTTCCTCACGTGATTATTTTTAAGTTCTTCCTGATTCATTTTTTTGTTCCCAGATCGCCTAACCGAGATCTCTCACCAGCATCTAGCCTGATTTGGACAGCTGTACCAACAACCTGGAGGGCATCTAAGGACCTAATCGAAAAAGCAACCCAATCCATACCTTCCATGCTATGTGACAGGGTCTTATTGGAGACCTTAGGGAAAAAAAATAAAGCAGATTAATTTGACTTAGTAGGAAGGAGACAAGGGAGAAAAGAAAGGAATAATGGGAGAAAGCCAATATTATTTCTTTCGAAGCAGTTTGGTTTAGAGTCATTTTAATAGGTCTGAAAAATTAGAATTGGAAAAAAAGAAAATCATTTGTGATGCTATATTCTAGTTTGGAAGGGAGCATAAATCCACACTGGCACCGACTTCCTCGTGCTAGATAATTAGGACTGCTTTGTTCTCATGTGGGAGAAGCAGGGGAATCTTCAGTTTCTTAAATCTCTTATTATGAACAATGTCATGAATACCAGGAATTCTCTTAGGAATGCAAGATGTTTGCAGGATGCATCCATCGTGGGAGAAAAGAGTAAGCAGCATGTCTGCCCCTCACAAGGCTTCACCCATCCCTCTCCCACTTATTGAACATCAGGTTCACTCCTATTTATCTCCTTTCTCCATGAATCCTTTAAAGATGTTATTCTTAAAAATTATTCTGGCTCTGGTAGTGTGGCTCAGTTGATTGGCTCATCACCTTGTGTATCAAAATGTTGCTGGTTAGATTCTGGGTCAGGGCACATACCCAGATTTCGGGATCTATTCCCAGTCCAACTCTGGTCTGGGGGTGTTTTGGAGGCAACTGATCAAGTTTCTCTCTCTCTTTTTTCCCCTTCTCAATTCTCTCTCTAACATCAATAAAAACATATTTAAAAATTATTTTGAAAGAGTAAAATAAATGCAATCTATACCTTGGATTTTTTTTAGTCCTCACCTGAGGATATTTTCCATTGATTTTAGAGAGAGGAAGGGAGAGAAACATTAATGTGCAACATTGATCCATTGCCTCTAGTATGCACCTTGACCAGGAATTGAACCCACAGCCTAGGTATGTGCCCTGACAAGGTATTGAACCTGTAAACTTTTTGGTGTATGGGATGACATTCAACCAACTGAGCCATCCAGCTGGAGAATACATTGGGTTTTTATGCAATGTGAAGCGTATTTCGGGCTTAGTTGAGTCTTAGAGTTGTTAAATGCTGAGGAGAGCTAGTGCAAAAACTGCTGGAGGACTTGAGGAGATTGTTCAATGTGATGAGGCCATCTGACTGCTAATTCTTGCTTATGAGGGTACACCCCTCTCCTCTCAGGAGATTACATTTCAGAAGGATGGCTCCCAGGTTCTTGAGAGAGACACTCTTAGGTTGTAAAACTGGCAAGAAACTGAGAGAAGAGCTATGTTTCAGGGGGACAGAGAAAGAATTCATAAGTTTTCTAAGAAAATGGAGGTTCAAAGGTCTGTATTTAGGAAAATAAGGTTTGGTTAAGGTGAGGGGAACTTTAAGGCTACAGTATTGGTTAAAAAAGACCAAAACTGTAAATGCAGGGGATTTTGCAAATCTAACTTATTATATAAAATAAAAATATATGAATCTGCTCCATGAAATTGATCTATGACTTAAAGAAATGTATATGTATAAAACACTTAGAACACTTCCTGAAATATAACAAGTGGTGAAAATATTAGCTATAATTGTTATTATTTATATTATGTGGGAAAAGAAAATAAAGGCTACTGAAATATAGGGGTCCAATTTTTTTATAAAAAGAAAGGGTCATTTAAAGCTTTATTCGGATGTTTTAAGTCATTAATTAGGAGTTATTTTGCATTAAAGGCAGAATAATTCATTGGGGTCAATATTTACCCTTTACCTCCAACTTCTCAATTAATGAAGTCTGACTGTGCATACAGATACAAAGGTATAAAATGCAAGGCTCACTTCCTGTTTTAAAGTAGGTCAAAGAGGAATAACAGATAGAGGATAGTTACAATGCAACATTCAGAGGCATTGATAGAAATGTGCATATAGTATTTTTCTAATAGTCAATGGGAACTGAATTGGCCTGGAATTTTCCTGAGTGGTGGGCAATGCTCTACTTAGTAGAATTAGATAATGAGAAGATCATACATTTACTAAATAATCTGCAGAAGTTTTAAGGCTGGATTCAGCCTTGGAACCCCTATGTCCAACATAGAATGCTATTTTATATACCAACATTTGATTAATTGCCTCTCTCCATCCCCACAGGGAACATGGACAAGTTTGACCAGGGGAGCTAGTGGGAGGACAGAAATAGTAAGCCCTTTAGCTCAGTGCAATGTTCCTCAATATACCAATGAAATTAAAAAAAAAAACACAGAAAAAATTTATTGCTATATTGGAAACAAACCCACAGGCACTTACAACACAAACCCTCTTAACATAAAAAATGGTGGAAAGTCTAAGGGAGTGAAGGAGTGAGAAAGGGAGTCAGAGTGGACGATATTCTATCATAGTGGTGACACTAAAATGATTCCCTCCGATCAGGCCAATTTCCAAGGACTGGCATGAGAACATTTTCTGAATTAGAACCAAGATTTTTTTCTTCTGGTTTCATGGTAATAAGAGAAGCCATTGTAATAACAATGGAAGCAACAAGTGCAGCCATTGTCTCTCCTACGTCTGGGATAGGCTCTTAATTTTTCTCATGAGCTACAGAAGGAAGAACGGTGCCCACTACAGAAACTCATGTCCATGGCTAGTCATCTGACACAACTTAACAGTAAAAGGACATAGGAGACTCCATGACCCTAGTGTCCCTGAGCTCTTGCAAGTGAGACATGTGAATAAAGAGATAAAAAATACCACATTATCCAAATGGGGCAAAACGAGACTCTCTTGGTCAGGGATCATGCACAGGAAGCAAAAGGTCCATGTCCTGTACCTCTGATTCCATTCTGAATAAGATTGGACCCCCCCCACCAGTGAGCCCAAGCTATTTAATCAATAATGGCCTGGCTAACTCATTTATTCCTACCTGTGCCACTGTCAATCCTATCTCTGTCACATTGACTAATGAGCATTTATCACTAACACTAATATGACCAAGGGGATGAATTAGCCATACTTGATTATCTACATAGGGTAAATAATCTTTTTTCAGGCTTTTGGCCTAAATCTTCTTTAGCTAAAGAACTTGGCCTTGAATCTCTGTTCTCTTCTGGAAATTGTTTAGACTCCCAGATCAGAGAACTCTTCAAATTGTCAAAATGTTTTCATTTATCTACCCTTTGTATGCTTTTAGCTCTGTACCTGTCAAAGCCATCCAAAGCAGGGGGGAGGGGGCACAAAAAAACTTGGAGAATACAAAATAAAGGAGCCCAGGTGAAGAATCTATTTTCCTAAAATCTACAAGTCTCTGAAGTCTGTGCTTCAGCTTACCTCTTGGCTAACAAATAATCCCTCTACATCCAAACTAGCACTGCCAAATCATTAATTGTAAAATGTTGAGCAAACTTTCAGCCATAAAAGGAGGCTCTAAGGAATACTTTTGAAGAGAAAGTAAAGGGGAGGGTTTGCCTTACTCTTGCCAAAATATTCAACCCTTGCATTTTCCTTACATCAAAAGCCAAACCTACAAGCATACTCTGATGCACTAACATTTGATGCTGTGTGAAAGGATACATATGTGTGGAAAATTCCAATATTAAGGACCTATGAAACATTACTTTAGTTTCATAAACTGATAAGCCTGTATGCTGTACGCACCAAGAATGAAGTTATCTTTCTCCACTTTTCCTTTATTTAATGTATGCTAGAGTACCTGGACATGTGCGCACACCATACACACACACACACACACGCATGCACGCACGCACGCACGCACACATGCTGCAGGGCTAATGCAGCCAATGCAGCCAATTACAATGCAGAAGACCAAAGTGCCAGACATGGTCAAGAAAGGCCATAGAGCACTTTATCTCAGTTTTCCTCTTGATTATCTTCTGCATTTCCATACAGTTGCTATGAAACCCCTGAAATCTATCTTAATATTTAAGCAGTATGGGTATGGAGCCCAGATAAACAAGCCCAATAGGAGTGGGGTGCAAAGCAGATGTTCTTCTTTAGGCCTCAGGAATGTTACTCCTTTGTGCTTTGAGGGCAATCAAGCTGATTAATTATGTATAGTTTGAAGAGAGAAGTTTTGCCTTATTCGAATATCTTCTAGTTAGCATTTTTTAAAATTTCCTTTACCATAGGTGTTTGTG
This sequence comes from Myotis lucifugus, assembly GCF_000147115.1. Lineage (NCBI taxonomy): Eukaryota > Metazoa > Chordata > Mammalia > Chiroptera > Vespertilionidae > Myotis > Myotis lucifugus. The sequence goes on from NW_005871048.1 coordinate 29,500,360, forward strand.
TCTTTTTTCTTGTCAGTGTGTAGTATATTTTCCAGAAAGGTGTTATAGGTATCTTGAAATCAGTATATAATAAATGGGGTGATATAGTTTATCTTCCACATTTGAAACAAATAACAGTATCTATAATTATTTCTGTAAGTCTTTTTGGAAAGGTAGTATTATGTTGATATATAAAAGCAAATTATACCTAAAATATTCAAAGAAAAAGTGGCTTTATGCAATGAGACGATCAGTTTGGACTAGTTGCTATAGTATCTTTAATATTGACTGGACATCATTCCCTAAAAGATAAACCTACTAGCCCATCTTTATATATGGGTTGTAATTCAAATAATTTTAGCTTCATCACTAATGTAAGCTGTTATTCCTGTTTTTTTACTGCACGTAGAGAATTATTTTAGGCTCCTCTTTTGATATGGTAAGAATATGAAAATAAAAGAATAACCTTTTCACACAATAGGAGGCTGTAAATAGGATTTATCTTTGATAGGCTAAATAGAAATTTCATGGGGCAGAGCCTGCCAAGCCAAAATTAAATACAACTCATGTAATATTGCCCCATCATTCTTTCTCTGAAGAAATAAGAGGATTTTATACCTTTTTAAAAGTTAGAAATTTGGTTCATCTATGTGTGAGCTTAAGTTGTTTGTAATAGTCTCTAGCACTTCATGTGAAAGGTTGAGCCACCTCCTGCTCATCTGTACAATGAGTCATAACAACCTCAACAACTTTGTCTAAAGCAGCCAGCTGTGGTAGCAAGTGTCCACAAAATTAATTATGTTGAGGGAAAATAACAATTCAAGAAATATACACATTAAGCCTCCATTAAAAATAAAGAAGCATCAAAATCTAATATACAATTATTTTGACAAGTTTGCACAAAGAAAATAAAGTATTACTAGTCATAGGAAGGGCTGATATTGATAAGATTACATTTATCATTGTCATTCAGCACTTTCAGTTATGTAGGATGCTTAAGCAAGAACAATTCCAATGTAAGAATGGTCATTATATGTTGATGATGCAAATAGGATGACTTAGACTAATTGTAAACCACCTAACTGCAACTTTTCAAGTTAGTCAATGTAACAAATGTGTGATTTGCTGGCATTGATACTCTACATTTCTATCTGCCTTGCAAACCATGGCAAAATGTTTTTCCCCCAAATACTTCCATTCTTCTATGAATAATCTGAGCAAACAAGGCTTGGAAAATACACAAAAAATATACTTATTAAAAAGGGGAAACTATTGAATATTGTTTATTTTTGCTATATCCTTCCAATAATATTACAAGGGTGCTTGAAATCATTGATCTAACTCATGGAATGATTGTCTGTGTATAAGGATGAGTCATAACCATTTATGAAAGGTCAATTTAAAATCTCATTTATTTTGGATTAAATAGTGTTTTATGACAAGGATGCATGTTCAGAATTATTCTAGTACATAGACATTTTTTATTTGAGTTTTCTGAGAGACTATAAAAACATCTTTATTGTCAAGCCATTAGCCATATTAATAACTGGCTAATTGATTAATATAATTATATAAATAAATGATCAAAATTAATAGAATTTATCAGGTAATTGGTTAAAACCATCACATTTTTCCATTTTTGCACTTTGAAATTAGCAGTTTAATTACCATGAAATATTTGCCCTAAACAAATTTTAAAATAAAAGTATTCTCATTCTTGTGATGTAGAAAGTTTGGGTGGCAATTAATAGCAATCACTAAATAAAATAACTAATTTTCATGGCCTTACCAACCTATAATCGTTATCTACAGCTTTGAGAAATGAGTTTTGGTAATTCAATTGTTTTCCTCCCAGGCCTATTTGCTCTGTGTTGAGCTTGCCAAAAGGGAAGACAGGAGTCATTCAACATCTCCAGAAATCCATTAATTTTCAAGTGTGTCTGTCTCCTGAGTGGTAAGTTTTTGCCTATTGAAACCCTCAAATGGCCTGCTTCCACCAATGGAAGCACGTGGAAGAACAGTTGTGAGAGGTAAGAGATGGGCTCTTTTCCTATTTCATCCTGCAGAAAGTGTCTGTATGTTTTCGGTTCCAGGAAACTATCTTCTTTCTCCTGTAATCTTTTCAGACTTTCATCTGTCTCATATCTGAACTTTGAATATCTTAACATCAAAGAATTTCTCTTGAGATAAAAAGTAAATAAAGCTGATGCAAACAAATGCACATTTTCAGTCAAAGAATCCTACCCTGATTAAAGTTAGACTGTGATCCCAAAGCCATTAGTCCTTATCTCTACTACCTACCTCAACATAATAACATGTCAATGACCTGTTTTGGTGGATTAAAAAATGGACAACTTCAAAAAAGGGCTGTAGACAACTATTTAACTTATGAATGGCATTTTGCTGAGTTGAACAAATGAATAATTCACAATAAAATATTACTTTACCTTACACAACAGTTTCCTATTCTTTAAGCTTGAATTTTATAAGTACTTAACTAAACCTTTTTCTTTTCATTTGTTTTTAACCCTCACTTGAGGATATTTTTTAGAGAATGGAAGGGAGGGAGGAGAGGGAGAGAAAAACATTGATGTGAGAGAGACACATCGATTGGTTGACTCCAGGCGGGGGAGTACCTGCAACCCAGGTATGTACCCTTGATAGGGATCGAGCCCACAACCCTTTGATCTGTGATTTGAATGCTGTATTCACTGAGCCAAACGGGCTAAGGCAAGCCTTATATGTTTTAAGGTAAGGTGCTGCTATCTAACAGAACAAAATCTAAGAGACAGTAGAAAAGCATGGGTTTTGCAATCATAGTGTCTGATTTGAAGCTCAGCTCGACCACTTACTAGCTTAACAATACTTAGTACTTCAGAGATTTCACAGGTGTATAATGCAAAGAAGAACAATATTTGCTTCAAAAATATAGAAGGATTCAAGGCATTGATATATTCAAAGCACTTAGAACATTGCCTGGCACACTGTTATGTTATCTCTTCTTAGTGCCTAAGTAGCTTGGAGCTGAACCCTTCTCTTACATCCCTACTCTCCACTACATGATTTCTTGACTGCATATGAGGGAACTTTAGAGCTTAAACTAAAAGAGAGACTGAAGAACAAACTTGCATGTTATTTAAATAATATAAGGGAAAGTTAATCTTACATTCTGCCAAGATACATTTAATGATTAGTCCCCAGGCTGATCCATCATCAGTAGTTTGTAGGTAGTTTGTTCCTTGCCCTAGAGTAAAGCTGAAGGGACGTCTTTCATTAACAAACTAGACATTAATTAAGGTAAGCAGGGGACTAGAATGTATAATTGCTATTTTAAAGTATAAAGAACATTACAAAAACCAGTGGACTGACTAATAAATAAAAAATACAATTCGTGTTCCTAAAAGATAAAAGAGAACATCTCCTTTTGAAGAACTGGACTTAAGGTTGTAGTAGAAAAGAATTAGTGAGCCCAGCTGGTGTGGTTCAGTGGTTGAGTGTTGACCTCTGAAACCGGAGGTCAGGATTCAATTCCCAGTCAGGGCACACACCCAGATTGCAGGCTTGATCCCCAGTAGGGGGCATGCAGGAGGCAGCGGATCAACGATTCTCTCTACTCATTGATGTTTCCATCTCTCTCTCCCTCTTTCTTTCTCTCTGAAATCAATAAAAATATATTTTTAAAAATAAAGAAAAGAATTAGTGTAACTCTATTCTCCCTTTTTAGCTATTTAATGCATATTTTTTCTTATTTATAGGGATTAAAGAGAAGGGTTACATACAAAAAAAGCAGACCAAAGCTAGTAAGGCAGATTCCAAATGCCAATCAACAGAAAATGTCAATATTCAGTAAATTACAAATATTTATAACTCAAAAATTAAGTCTGATAGGAGTAATTTGATTGTATGAATGCATTACTAGACATCTGCCACTCAGAAGCTCATCTTTGAATTCTCACAGACTTTTGGAAGCATTTCTTTGATGAGAGATGTAATGATGTTAATCAAAGTGGAAACTGTTTAACAGCAACTATCTCTCTTAACTATCATCAACACAGACTAAAATGACATATTAGCTGGTAGCAAAGGAATGTAGAATCTAAATTATTTATGACTTTTACCCACAAGCAATATTTTATGAGCTAGAAATTGGTGTATCAAACCCTTGTTAGTTGTTTATTGTTTTCTGGATTTGTGATTTGAGACTATAGTTTTATTTTATTCAGAACATTGATTTGGCGTAAGATTCAGGAAAATATCTGTATCCTTCTACTTTTAGAATGCTTAAGGTGTCATACATAGCAACAGGAATGTTGCATGTGGACAATATTATTCAACCAAAGCAGAAGTGGCAGATGCATTTCTCCACAGAAAATTCCTTAAGAAGAGGCTAAATTATGAGGAATCTACAACTAAAATTACATTAGTGTTCTGAAACTACAGGAAACTCACTAATAGCTATGTTCATTAATTTTCTCTCCCTTGGTTCATTAATTTTATGTTGTTGACTGTGAAAATGACACTGTGCTTCCAGCCTGAAGATTGTCTTCTTCTGCAATTTTTTTTCATTATCACAACTAGTCCAAATTGGATTAAACTACATTCATGGCATCTGAGCAAAACTGAGTAAATACAATTTATTTTTTATGAATGAACCCAAAAGATTACCCATTGAAAAGAACAAGGCACTGAAGTTTCTTCTGTGGACACTTGCCCTCTTAATGAGGCCAAAACCAGGGGCAACAAGACTTATGTTTGATAGCAATCACAATCAAAATAAGATTGTTTGAATATGAAACCATAATATGGTCATGTTTTATGCACCAAGAGATAAGGTTAGGGTAAGTTAGACAAATCATTACTTAAGAGCCTATTTTGCTGAAGATCAAGATCTTTTGGGCACATAACATTATTGTCTTCATGTCATTTTCAAGCCTGTATCTATCTACGGAGGAAAAATGGATACCTCCCCCATAAAACAATGACAAAAATAGGCTGTGGATATGCCTCTATGTCCAATCAGCAGCAATATGCATAGTAATGTGTGGCACAGCTTGTGTAATGAAGTTCCCAGCGTGCAGTCTGGAAAGGTATCCTCCAGTGTGTAGGGTGATTTATTTCCTCTGTCAAGAAGCAGGACAGCCAGGACTTGTCCTTCCCTATTCTACCTGCAAAATACTCTGTCATCTTGGGAAGTGGTAATGGGTTCTGCCAGTGCTGTACAGGGGCATTGTTTCGAACCCTTTATTTTGCTGGGCTATTTCCCATCCCTTTTAATTCTGTGACCTAAACATTAATGGGGATTTCTTAAAAAACAAAGCAATCTCTAGTGAGAAGGGCTACCAAATCGTACTATTGCCTTGAGAGCAGTATTTAGAATGCTGAATAAAAACACTTTTGCTGTGGTAAACATATAAAGAAAATGAGAAGGACTAGCTTTGCATATAATTTAACAACTTTGTAGTCTGGGTGAAAGAAAAACAAAGTATGTCTTTGCTCCTTAAAATTATTGAAGTCCTTATATTTAGAGAAATCCTTATTTCTTGTGCTAAAATGTAGTTATTAATATAGTTTTCCATTACCATTTATATTAGATTTTTATTGAGAATTTTATTTTCCTTTTAATCTTTTTGAATATATGGAAATTTGACCAACAATAGCTATTTTTTCCCAAACCCAAATTTTTAAATAAATGAAACTAAATAAATTTACATAAGAAGTTTAATCCAAACACTTATTCATGTTTAAATTTATCATCTCCAGTTGTAACAATTATTAAATAATAAAATGTTCAACTTTTTAAAATATTAGAACAATTGATAGAATAAAATTTAACAGGAAATCTGCTAATATTGGTATACTTATTATTACTGTTACCAAAATTTGTGTATTCATTTGGGGAAAATAAGATCTGATTTGTCTAAAGGTAAAAGTGCTGGAAGGCTAATATGAGAAAAACCAAATCTTTTTATAGAAAAAAAAGAGAGAGAGAGAGAAGTGCCCTGGCCAGTGTGGCTCAGTGATTGAACATCCTCCTATGCACCAAAAGATTGCCTGTTAGATTCCCGGTCAGGGCACGTGCCCAGGTTACTGATTTGATTCCTGTTCAAGGTGTATGGGAAGCAGCCTATTGATGTTTCTCTCTCACATGGATGTTTCTCTCTCTCCCTCTCCCTTAAAAAATACATTTCAAAAAAAAATAGAATAGAGAAATTATCTTAATGTTCAAATAAAATACTACCGCAAAAATTTTATTTTAGACTTATTTCTAATAAGTTTATCTTAGAGAAGTTGGGCAGTTACTTGTTCAAATCTATTGAAGAAGCAGAATGTCAGAGAGAAGATCTTGGATGCCATGTGTTAGGTTCAGACTTAGTTGGATCAAGAGCTCAGCTAGTTACTAGTTGTATGCCTGTATGCAAGTTGATTAGAAAAGCAAGTTGATCAGATTTCCTAGCTGTAACACAGCAATAATAATTTCTTGGTTGTTATAGTCCATAAGGTTTTATAAGGTTAAATGTATTGATTTTGGAAAAGTTTTAGCACAACAACTAGCATCGAGTGAGTATGTATGACATGACATTCATACTACATTGAATAAGCATGTCTATGCCATTTTAAATCCTGCTACACAACAATTTTATACTTTGCCATTTTAGCCACTAAAAAATGTTTTGCTTTCTATAATTCAGATTCTAGGAGCTAATTTCTACATAGCTACTGTGTGGATCATTTTTATATTTCTCTATTTTTTAATTTTTTTAGGCATTTCAGACAAGAGGTATTTTATTTTCAACATTGACATTACTTACCTTGTAAGGCTTGGTAAGAAACTGTATCAAAGATTTAATCATCTTCCATTTGGACAGCTCTAGCCATTGCCTTTCAATTATAGAGATTTTTTTCCCTCAGTGCTCTCTTTTGTGTATGCTTGTGAAAAGGTTTTTATTTTTATTTTTTAAATCTTTCTTGTTGGGAGTATTACAAATGTCCCTTTTTTCTCCTCATTGTCCCCTTCTAGCCCCCACCCATGACCTTCACCACACTATTGTCTGTGTCCATGGGTTATGCATATATGCTTACAAATTCTTTGGTTAATCTCTTCCCACCCACCTACTCCTGCCTTCCCTCTGAGATTTGACAGTCTTTTCCTTGCTTCTCTGTCTCTGAGTCTGTTTTGTACAGCAGTTTATTTTGTTCATTAGATTCCACATATGAGTGAGATCATGTGATAGTTGTCTTTCTCTGACTGGCTTATTTTGCTTAGCCTAATACTCTTCAGGTCCCTCCATGCTGTCTCAAAGGGTAAGAGATCTTTTTTACATCTGCATAGTATTCCATGATGTAAATGTACCACAGCTTTTTGATCAACTCATCTCCCGATGAACACTTGGACTGTCTCCAAATCTTAGCTATTGTAAATAGCACTGCTATGAATATAGGTGGACATATATTCTTTCTGATTGGAGTTTCAGGATTCGTAGGGTATATTCCTAGAAGTAGGATCACTGGGCCAAATGGCAGTTCCATTTTTTATTTTTTGAAGAAACTCCATACTGTTTTCCATAGTGGCGGCAACAGTCTGCATTCCCATCAGTAGTGTACTAGGGTTCCCTTTTCTCCACATCCTCGCCTTGTCATTTGTTGATTTCTTGATGGTAGCCATTCTGACAGGTGTGAGGCAATACCTCATTGTCATTTAAATTTGTATCTTCCTGATGGTTAGTGACTGGTACTGAGCATTTTTTTCATGTGTCCATATGTGTGTCCTCTTTGAAAAAGTACCTATTTAGATCATTTGCCCATTTTTTAAATTGTATTGTCTTCCTTTTGTTAAGTTGTGAGTTCTTTATACATTAAAAAAATCTTAAAATAATATTCTTGTCACATTCTATATATGCATAAAGTTATAAAGGGTTTTTTAAAAATAATAAGAGGGTACCTCAAAATTATGTGCTTTTGTTAAAGGAATTAATCAATTAAAAACTTGGAAAACATCCAGATGGTTGAGTATAGAATTTGGGGGTGCCTTTGGAGTATATACAAAGTATTCCATTGACTTCCACTCCAAAGGCCACATGTTTTTGTGATCTTGCAACTATAAAGGCTTTATAATTAGATTATAGAAGAGAAGTCATAATTTCATGCTCTCAATATCTATTACAATGAAGCCATATTGCATAACAGATGCAGTCCAATTTGCTGATGAATCACTCAAGAGACTGCATTAGGAAGAATAACACCTCAATGGAATCTGAACATCTATCTACTCTATCTATCTATTATCTATCTATCTATCTATCTATCTATCTGGTTATTTGTATACATATCTAACTGTTCCAATCAGCCAGACAAACTGGGCATTTGTAGTTTTGTTCACCACATCTAAGCTACTTACAGTCAGGGATGCAATAAAGATATAGCTAATTGGTATGGAATATTTATGCTGACCCACTGAAAGGCTACTATCTTGTGACTTTTAATGTTATTTTAATTTTTATTTCTGAGGAGCAATTTTAGAAAATGCCTAATCATTTATCTTCTCATTATATTTCCTACGTATTCTCTAAGTCAGGCCTAGTGCTCTACTGTCTCATACTTCTCTAGAAAACACATCCTTGGGGACTTGTGCCTTGTTAGCCTTAATCCCTGTTAAATCCAATAGTCTATTTTTATCCCTGCTGCCTCACCATTTATTAGAAAAGGACAGCATTTTCATTTATACCTTAAGGAAACCATAGTTTCTGCATATCAAAAGATGTTTGCTTGCTCGGTTACCAAACCAGGAAAGAGCAGAAGTAAAACTTCGGGCAGAAAGAGGGTCTCTGGGCAGTTATAGAAGATGATACTATATTTTTCAGTTGGTTAAATATGATAATAAAACATGAATAAATACAGGCTACATTATTTTCAAAAGTGTTTTGACCTTTTATTTTTCTTCTTCAGTTTTTACTAGAGTCGAGGATTTTGGTAGATTTCAGTATATTTTCAATCTGGGACCCGAGTGGCTATATTACATTTCTATATTTATTTATATTGGCCCATAACTAATGAGTGCAGTTCTTACAGAAGTTAAACCAAAGCAAATCTCAACTGTATCAAGCTTACTTGATATTTTAGAAGACTTCTAAAATTTAGGTGGCTGTTTAGCAGATACAAAATAAAATAATAAAAAATGTGATTGAATCTCAATCTGAATTATGTTTGATTCAAGTCATGGCTTGAATGGCTCTTGAATTTCAAACTTAGGTCTCTTGTTCTGAAGTGACAGATCAATCCTTTCACTATCAGCAAGTGTTTGGATGGGAGGATCTGTATTTTCTTTCAGCCTGAAGTCAATGCAGTCTGATCACCAAAGCAAGGCAATACCAGCCCAGCATGCATGTTATTTAAATACACAGACTTGTATTCAAAGCACATTTAATATTCTCTTAGTTGCCCTCACATAAACAGGAGTCCTTAAATTCATTCTTCTGAGCCTCTGCAGGGATAGAATAATAGAAAATTAAAATGACTCCTCTGAATATGGACTTCAATCCTGGAGAGCTAGATGAGGATGCGATATATTGACCCCTTTCTCTCTCTCTCTCTCTCTCTCTCTCTCTCTCTCTCTTTGCTCCTATACAAGCAAAGCCCCAAAGTGAAATCTGTGGAAAATAGCTAAGTGTTCATCCGTTAGCATTTTACCACTCAGGTACGACTAATACAAATTCAAAAAATGCTAATAAAGTCTGAAATTTCCCAGTAGGGGAGTAATGGAACACTTTTTTAAAAAGGCACTTTCAGTTAATGACTAAGGCATTTTTTGCTAACAGCAATTTTGGCTTCTTATCCCAGGTGGAAAAAAATGCATTAAACCGGAGATTAAAATGTCCTTTCAACTGCTTGGTAATGCCAGCTGCTGCTGCAGGCTAAGGCATCCACGAAGTGGCATTTAGTTGATGGTGGTTCTCTGTTCCACGGTTGGAACAAGTATGAAAATCCCACTGGATGGGGGTCTCTTTAAATATGCTGTGTACGCACAAATAGCAAGTGTAGGAGCTGGGCTAGGATGGTAAACTGTACAATCTGTTCGTTGCATTTTGGTTGCTAATTAAGAGGTGACATACAGTATGAATGCACAGAACCTGTTGAAATTCTGTCAGGCTCTGTCTTTGCTTTCACATGTTTGAATGCTATTTAATAAGGCGTCTTAATTGAAAGCAGCGAAATATATAAAAGCAGAGGACAAATATGTTGGATTAGGATTCTGTGACAACGTGTGTGTATATTCATGATTTCTAACCCTTCGGTGCTTCTCTCTGAGACAGCTACTCTACTTCACAAACACAATATGCAAATTCCGTGATTTTCGTCTTGCTGTGGGGGACAGAGCTGGAGTGGAAAGTTGGAAGCAGAACTTGCAAACACAAATGTGAACTTAACAGTGACTCTGACATAAAGGAAAAATGGTTTCTCTTGCCAAGAAATACCATTTTTATGAGGAGTGTTTAAGCAAAGAAGATGGAAAAAAAGGGAGGGCACTTAACTTTTAACAATGTATTGTGTGTGTATATTTTTATAGTTAAATGCATACTTTCTCTCAGCCTTTCCTCAGTGTATGAAGCCAGATTAATACCAAACTTTATTTTTTGCAAATTGGCTTCCTAGAGTAAGCATAATGAAAAAAGAAAAAAATAGAGCTAGGGCCAAAGCCATTGGTCTTCGTGAAGTTGGAAATGCTAGAAGCAGAAACATCCTGAAGTATAGCATAAGGATAAAAAATCCCAGAATTGAAAATTTTATCTCAGTGCTTTAGTTTCGCCATTTATATAAAAAGTTTAATGAGTTAAGAGGTATGAAGTACTCAAGGTTGCCCGGCACATAGCAAGTACTCAAAATCATTTGCTCCATCTCTTGTGGTTGCTGTTATTTAGTTCTTGGAAATGCCAATAGACTTAGCAAATCTGATCATGGTAAGTTTTTTACTTAGATTTCTCATTGACCATGCTGCTGTGTTGAGATAAAATTATTTGAATTTGTTTTACTTATGTTAACTAAAGACTACTCTTCTTCCTTTGCAAATGATAGGTAAAAGCACTTAAACAAGTGTATATGTACCCACTTTAACAATCATTTAGTGATAGCTTAAAAAGGCAGGTTTTGAGTTTGAAGGTTCCTGTTCTCATCTTCCCAGTTTCCTGGTTCATTGTACTCATAGAGTTGGGTAGGACTTTCTCATTTGATCCCCAAAATCTGTTGACACTTTCCCTCAAATTCCAGCAATATCTAAGACAAAAAGACATATAAACTACTATGCCTGAGCAGAAGTTAATTTGGAGTATTTGTCTTCATTTGACATAAACCACCTGTATTGTGGACCTACAGTAGCCTCCAGTCATAGTCCACTGAAACTCTGAATTAACAATAGGACATTGGAAATAGCCATTTATTATTACATAAATGAGTGGTAACTTGAGTAGATAACTTCAGCAAATGTGTATTCAAAAACAATTTTAAAATCATTATATCTGTAGCAATAGGTCCTAATTTGTACCTTCATAATAAGCATAAGAAGTTCTGAACTTAGAGACTGGGACAACTGACTAATAATTTGTAACTATTTAGGTGAGTTTAGAGAGGGAGGGAATAGATGGAAGAAGAGTACAGTTCTCTTCTGAGATTTGATCCAACCTCTGGATCCAGACACTTTTATTCTAATATATAAAAACCCTGGGCCCGTCACATCCACAATGACCAGAGGCTCGACCTAATGCCCAGGCTGCATGTGCAGCAGGCTCTGGTGGGTGGGGACTTGTGGCAGTGGAGACGGGGACGGGGGAGGTGGGGCCAGTGCTCACACTCACTCCCAACCGCACACATGCACAGACACACACAGCGCCCACCAGCTCCCAGCCTTTTTTCCCTTTCTTTCCCTCCCTCCCAGCTTGCTCTCGGACCCTCTCTCAGAGTGAGGCCCCAGGGCAGGCAGAGGGTGGAGCTTCCCCCACTGGCCCCACCCCTTCCCAGCCAGGAAAGAGGAAGAGGGAGACAGGGAGGCAGGGCTTCCTGGAGGACTACTGAGAAAGACAAAGAGAGATAGAGACTGGGAGAGGCTGGGATGGAGAGATGGAAACAAAACAGATTGGGCCTGAAAAGGCCTGGATGAAAGGGAGGCCTGTGGGGGCCAGGACCTGAACTGTTTCACCAATCCCTCCCCAACTCAGGGAGCCAAAGCCACAGGCAGGGATGAAGAAAGGTGCCCTCCCAGTATCTTCAAACTGCCTCCCAAAGGTGTCCCAAGTCCCTCTTCCTCTCCGCACCGCACCGTGGCAGCAGTGAGTCCTGGGTCACCATGGCATCCACGGCGCACGCCTCTCTGCGGGGGCACCAGGAGACAGTGCCTGGCACTCACACTCACAGCAACACATGCACAGATACACACAGCATCCGCCAGCTCACAGCCTTTATTCCCTTTCTTTCCCTCACCCCCAGCTCGCTCTGGGAGCTTCTCTCAGAATGAGGCCCCAGGGCAGGCAGAGGGTGGACCTGCCCTCACTGACCCTGCCCCCTCCCAGCCGGGAAAGAGGAAGAGGGAGAGAGGGAGGCAGGGAGGCCTGGAGGATTTCTGAGAAAAACAAAGAGAGACAGAGACTGGGAGAGACTGGGATGGAGAGATGGAAACAAAATAGCAATATTGAAATATTTCCTCTAATTCCCTTTTAATGTGCACAAATTTCATGCACCAGGCCACTAGTATAAAGATAAAATATGTTAAAAAATTTATGCATCAAAACTTAAAATTGCCAGAAATTATGTTCTGATAATTCCCCATAGGTTTATTACTATCTTTTATCAATGCTGGACATAAAATTCTCAAGAAATATTTCTAGGGCATTTACAGGTATGAAAGGTATGAAGTACTGTCCTTGGGCTAAAATTAGGATGAGCTGAGATGACCCTTCCCCCCACCACTACAGCTTTGAAATGCCCTAGCTTCCTAACAATAGAGCAAAGTAGTTGTACAAAAAGTTTTATGCTGATATTCTCACATATTAGTATGAATGTAAATATTATTAGAGATTTCAGACTCCTAATCACTAAGAAAATAAAAAGCATACTAATGCCCTCAATTATAAGTCACTTAACAATATTACTTACCGTAAGAATTTAGTTTTCCTTGGTAAACGCCTGTTAAAAAACATAGCAATTACATGTTCTTACTGATTACTTGGTGACTCTATTTCTAAAGTTTGTATGACTTTCCCTCTGATTTTATAACCAAAATAATCTCTTCACCCTATAATTACTTGCTATGTAAATACCTGTCAATAGATGATTGACTCTGGCCATATCCATTTAATTAAAAGGTCAATGCCGGCACATAAATACTCTTTTATTTAAAGATAATATTTGTGCCTATAACCACACAGGTAGCTTAGTATCCAAGACAAATTTATTTTTTGCTGTGCACACTGAGATACACAATGTGAATTTGATGTCACAGTCATGTACCATCAAATTCCCCACATGGCAATTATGAGTGGTAGGCCATTTGTAGATAATAATAATACACAATAAATGCACATAGAAATGTTGTGTAAAGTTATTAATCACGTATGAATTCATTGAATTATTGCATACATTAGGTAATAATAAGAGAGACAGAATGGTTCCAGAGATTTTGTTTAGTTGCCCAAATGTACAAAACTACATGTTCTCATAATTCTTCTCCTTTGAGCACAACAGAGAAAATAGGAAGCAGAGATGAATCAGACTTACAAAATGTATTCCTCTGTTCCTAGGAGAATCTGTGGGGATAGCAGGGTGAAATGGAGCAGAAAGACAGAGGAGGTCAGATGGGCTATGTGACAGGAGTAAAGAGCAGGCTAATTGAATTTGCAAATGATATGAAATTGGGAGTTGTCAGTAGCAGAGGGGAAGACACAGTCTGTGAGTGTTAGTAGATGACTTACTTAAGTTTCAGTAAGTTGACATTCTGGAACTTTGAACATTTACACTTTGCATACTTTGGCTCTGCTTTGTTCTTTGCCATAGGATTTATTAGTTGCTGTCTTTGAAAAGAGCCAATGATTATTCCATCGTCCATTCAACAAATATGTACCCAAAATGTTCCAGCCCTTTTGCACCCCAAAGAAGGACACAGAGATGAAAATAAATATAATCATTATTTGTATAGCTTTCCTGGCTTAAAGACACACTCGCCCTGGAATGTTTTAGTTAAGTGTAGGACACATGGCGATTGGAGTTATTTGGCTGATAACCTAGCTCTTAATTTACATTTTTTTTTTTTTACAAAAATCAAGTTAGAATTGAATCTGAAGGAGAATGCCATAGACAGATTTGCAGAGCAAAAGCACCCTTTATATAGGCTATATCAAAGGGTTGGAAAATAGTGCCATTTTTGGTGAGTTGGTAGTTGGAAACTGTGTCATCCCTGTTACCATTACTTAGGATGAAGAAATAACATTTTACACCTCAAAGGGTTTGGACTCCTTTGCTCTATATGAAATGTCTCTGTATTACCTTAATGGAATGCAGCTTCATTTTTGAGTAATGCAAGGTGCCTGACCGTCCGTCCTGAAAGGAGGAGCCCCTAACCTGAAACGCCCATGAATGAAAGGTGGCGGGAGCCTAGGCTCTCACTCTCACCCTCATTAACCTTCTCTTGCTTCACCTCCTTTCCACACAGCTCTAGGAGCTCTAAAAAAATGCTCTGGGAATGAATATAGACTTCATAGTATAATACGAAGAAATGTGGGTCATGAAAATTTCAGGCCTGATAGAAATAGTTAATGCTCATTTGTGCAATGACCTATGTTGTTTAATTTATTTATAACTTCTAAATGTTATAACATTCTTTTAAAACTTATCTCCTGTCAGTTTTCTTACAGTGCCCCAGGGAAAATTTTAAACTTGAAAGTTCCAACAGTTCGGATTTATCAAAGTGAAAGTATTTCTCAGAGTCTCTTTTCACTGGGTTTCATGGATTTTTACATTAGAGAGTTAATGTAACTAAAAAAAAATCTTTCCGTTAAAAAAAAAATCACCTCTAGGCTGAGACCATATTTGGAGAGATTCTGCTCCAAAGCAATTTTGAGGCTATTTACATAAGAGGAGGAAACTGGAATTTATAACTGAAATTATTTAAATGACAAAATTTGCTAAACTTGATGTTATGATAATGACTGATGAATATACACATTTTCTAAAGGAAATCAGATAAACTCTCCTCTGGTTAAAACTCTACTTTATAAAGCAAACAGACTTGTTTTAAGGTGTTATTTTTAAAGTGTTCTACAGAATGTGCACTCTCAACCATTAAAAAAATGTTTATTCTTAATAGCAGTCACTGATAAAATTGGTGAAGCGGAGCAAACTGTTTCATAACCAATTTGCCACTATTGTAGCACTCAGAGCCAAAATAGAAAATACTGTGGAGAGATCATCTCCCAGTTCTTAGAAAAAAGTACTTTTTGCATACTGAATCACCTAGATGTCCATGGGTTTAATGTGTGCCTTTAATAGATCTGTACATGCCTTAGAGCTATAAATTCTTTCAAGTTCAACAGCAGGCCTAACTAAGTGCCTTGAAACCTAGAAATGTAGCCAAATGTAGAAATGATTAAGACTCAGAGTTTAGTAAATCATGCTGCCATACTTTCTCATACACCCATATATATGGGCATCTAAATTACCACTCACTGATTACTATTTAATTAAACAAGAAAAGTGCAGGTAAATTGCTCCTGTCACTATATAGGCTGTGGACAAGGTCAGTGATTGTCACTCGGCTAAACCAATCCTAAAATGATTAGGTAGCTGAAGGCTATACAGAATATGTCATTTCTTTCAAAACAAACCAAGAAGTTTTTCGGGGAGGGAGTTATTATATTTATTGTGCATTTCTCTCCGTGTGTAATTGTGTGATTTGGTTATTTTGAGACAACAGCTTGGTGTGAAAATCACACTATGCAGCAATTTTAGTCCACCTACATTGAGTGGCATTTTGCATTGTTCATATTCATATTTATGACATTTTAAAACATAAGCAAGTCATTTAAGACATTTGAAAACATAAACCTGAATACAGGCTACTTTGCTAATGATGAAGAACGTGTTTTCTCACTAAAATGCTGGTCCATGCTGTTTCCTCGCCCTCTGCTCCCACCTGTGTCCTCTGCACTTCTGCCCACTTACCAGCTTTGCTCTCAGAGCTCCTTCTTCCCTTGGACTTGGTCCAATGTGGCTACTGCTCTGGGTCCTAGTCTTAGGAGGCCTCACTGTGACGGTCTTTCCACTGACTTCTCCCAAGGTAGACAGAGTCCATTGGGCTGACTCAGAGGACAAGCTTAGTTGGAGCCCCAACTGATCACAATTAATGACCTCTTGGGCACTTGGGACCCCAGAATTTCCGCTCAAAAATGTCTGTGATCACTGCCCGAGGCTGTGCTGAAGGATCCTCCAGATCCTTTCTCCTGAGGGTGCCAGTGCACTTTTCTAGAGGAGGAGAAGGAGGTGGGTGTTGTGTCAAATGAGCATGAAGATCTCAGTGGTGGTTGGCTGCTCAGGGGCCTCAACAGAACTTATATCTGGCCATAAAAGGGATGAACCTGGTGTCACTTACCCAGGAAAGGTAAGTGTTCCTGCCCTCCCTGATAAGGTCAAATGCCTTTATTATTTTTACTAGGGGCCTGGTGTAGGTATTCGTGCACTGGTGAAGTCCCTCAGGTAGGCCTGTGGGGATCGGGCCGGAACCGGCTCTCCAACATCCCCCAAGGGGTCCCGAATTGCGAGAGGGTGCAGGCCAGGCTGAAGGACCCTACCGGTGCACAATCGGGGCCGGGGAGGGACTGTGGGAGGGCTCCAGGGCATGTCCAGCCCATCTCACCCAGTCCCGATTGGCCAGACCCCAGCAGCAAGCTAACCTACTGGTCGGAGCATCTGCCCCCTGGTGGTCAGTGCGCGTCATAGTGAGTGGTCAAATGGTCAAACAAACGGTTGGACACTTAGCATATTAGGCTTTTTTTATATAGGATAGGCTATCAGATCATTGCATGGCAGTCCTTGAACATTTGTGATTTTACATTTATTTGTGAAGTTATGTGCTTGATGTTCACCTTGCTATAAGTTTGTGGCCTCAATTAAGCATGAAAATGGGTTTGATTATGATCAATATTGTATCCTCTTGTCAAATACATTGGCAAGCTCATAGTAGGTGTCTAATCAATATTTGTAATGAATGAAGAAGAACTTTCTCACTATATAACATTCTTCTGAAGACTGGAAAGCCCATGACCTGTGTGAGCACAGGAGGCTTGGTATGTATTTGGCAGATAGGTAGGAAAAGTGTTTTAGCTAAGGTTTGGCCAGTCACATTGATGATCAGTTTGAGTGAACATTACCTGACTGGCATAGGTCTTCTACTAATTATTTGGTAGTCATAACTATTTTGATTTGCAAAACTATTTAACTCTGCCTTACTGATATATCAGTACATTCAACTAACAAGTCCAGAGCAGTTAATTGGCTTTAGGCACAATGGATATAGGAGTTCAAATGGTAAAGTAAGTTATTTGTCTCTTTCCATCTCTGAAAACTGTGTTGGTTTTGAACTCTGGCAAGCTCTTTACCTGACAATTGTCCTAAAAGTTCTAGGTCTGAATCTCACAGGTCAAGTCTGGCTGACATGTGCAACCTTAAACTACAGAGGTCAGATCATCACAACATAGGAATTGAAAAATGAGGGTGAAGTGTGTTTCTTAATAGAAAATTAAGGTGCTATTACTGTGATAAAAATACTGAGCAGGTAACACCACAGATACCTATCTACTATAACTATCAATAGACTCTGCAGAACAGAGATTCTCAATCTTAGATGAGTTGATTTAATGACTTACAGTCAATTGCTGCTGGCTTATCAGTTTATCACACTAGAAAGAGAAAGAGCAAAACACAACTTTGCCTTCTAAGCCTGCTTCCTGAAGGACTCTGCTTAAATATCCCAGGTTCTGCTCTCGGAGTGGCCCTTCATCACTTCCTCTGGGGGGAATAGGAGGGAGGGGGATTACTGGCCCCAAGTTTCAGCCCAGTCCCACTCTCCTGACGTCTGTTGGTTGTTGGCCCAAAACCAGAGTTAAGGCAAGCTGAGAAGAGCAGAAGGAACGAATAGGGAACAAGAAGAATGTGCGTTATAGTAGAGTATACAGATTATGATGCTTTTGAGACCAATAAACCACTTCTGTAGATAATTCCTAAAGATGAAATGCACTTAGTGTTATGGGAAAATACAGAATTATTTGAATAAGTGTTACTTCCCTAGAGGACTACTCTGAAAAGTCAAACTAATTTTTGGTATGTTTGTTTAGAATAGGGAAGTGCTTAAGAGATTCCCTGGCTCTCTGAGTCTGGTTTCCTGAGTTCAAACTGAAGCTCTGCCCTGCACTAATCTTGTGACCCAAGTCAAGCTTTTTAATCTCTCTCTCCTTCACACTCCGTATCTGTTATGTGGGAATATTAATAGAATCTACATAACAGAGTTGTGATGATAAGTAAATGAGTTGATATAAGTAAAGTTTTAAATTACAGATGGACACATAGTAATTCTTTAAAAGTTGGCATAGTTATTAGAATGCACTTGTAAACAAAATAGTTTGTCTATATTAGCTACTAGATTATTAAGATGAGTCTCAATATTTTTTAGGCATGTGTCATAAACAACCCATAAAAGTTTTTTAAATGATTAATAAAAGCAAGGGAAAAATAAAATAAGTGGTACTGACTGCAGTCAGTGTTATGGGATTTTGTAAGCTAAATGTGGACTATGCCCTGCAACAAGAAGCTAGATTTGTGCCTTCAGGACACAGACCAGCTCTGTGTGTGTAAAGGTTCAACCACCATTCAGTCTAAGCTTTGAAAGCCTTGGCCACTGTGAAATAGCAAAGTGGTAAGGGATCAAAGGATAAAAATGTCAGTGCCAATAAGGATCATTTCATGGATTTTAAAGGCTGGTATTACTTGTGTAACAATTAGTGTGCAGGAGACAGCCACAAGTACTGACAAGATGGTAGCTAAAGAAAACAGAGTTACTTTGTAATGGAAATCAGCATATAGATCAAGAATATCCACTCATTCTGCTATTTATTAGTTTTACACATTCATTCATTCATTCAACACATAGTCATTGAATACTTAAAATATAATAGTATGCCAGTGCTTCATATATATAATTGTGAAGGATCAAAAAAGGCTTTACAGAAGTTGTCACTAGGCAGAAAGAAGCATTTCAGTGGGCTAACAGAATGAAAAAAGCCAAAGACTCACCTTTGAGTATTTTTGTTGGGCAAATTCTTGAGTATGAATGAAACACAGTATGTGAAGCACAATAAGATTGGTCAAATGAAGCCCAGCCAGCATAGCTCAGTGGTTGAGCATTGACCTATGAACCAGGAGGTAATGGTTCAATTCCCTGTCCCAGGGCACATGCCCGGGTTGCGGGCTCAATCCCTAGTGTGTGTGTGTGGGGGGGAGGCATGCAGGAAGCAGATGATCAATGATTCTCTCTCATCATTGATGTTTCTATCTCTCTCTCCCTCTCTCTTCCTCTCTGAAATCAATAAAAAAATTTAAAAAATATTGGCCAACTGGAAAGACAGAAGGAATACACATTACAATAAGAATATTGTAATGAAAAAGGAAATATGGCCACAAACCGTATCCCTGGATCAACTTTCTGAAATACTCACCTGCTGGCCTAGGTTTTCTTCCAAATGGTCTCTTCCAAAATGTTGTTTGCAAAAACCTCCCCTAGTTTCCTCTGCTTTTCTAATAAATTATATGATCCTAAATGAAACAATCCTCTAATTTTTAGGATTAAAATTTGAGAGATATACTAATGAATTTATAAACATGCTAAATTACTAAATAATATTAAATACACAAGAAACATTAATTTATACAAACATTAAAGGGTTTTACATTTTAGCTATTCCTATGCAATCTGGGCACTAGTCAGGAGAATTACCTTTTATTATGCCTGCAACTCCAATGGGGGTGAAGGTCACCATGCTCCAGTTAAAATTAGCCTGTCCCTACAAGTCTGTGGAAAATCCAGTGTGCTTCCAGGAAAATTAGGTTATTCCTAGGGGATTTACATTGTCTGACTCCAAGCTTCTGCTAGGGTAGTGCAGTTATGGAGTCTTTCTCTCCTCCAGAGCTGAGATCATCCATGTTTGTTATGTCCATACTCACAAATACCACCTAGCATCTTGCGTGTCTTGCAGCCTTTGCTAAAGCTTTTGAGAGATGTTAAAGGTTCATAAGTTCTCTTTTAATTCTGGAAAGAAATTTACTTTCCTGATATAAAGTACGTAGAGATAAACAATTTGGTTCCTGGGTTCAAGGTTGGGAAAACCTTAAAAACTGATGAACTCTTCAAAATAGTATTTAGTGACTTAGATTGGAAAGTCATTCAGAGAAACTGAGAACAAAAACTATAATTTGCTTTCTCTTAGTATTTTGGTTGCTATGTGATAGCTCATATAATAGCACCTACACAAAAATGTTAATTATCATCTATTTTTTGACATTTAAATTCTTCTTTTAGAATTGGTTTGTGAGTAACATGACCAGATTTCATAATCTACAAAGTGATTTTGTTTCAGAGTCATATAATTTTAACATTGTTTTCTAAATATCAGGGTATTTTTTTTAATTTGTCTAATAGCCCACAAATCACTGGTGATGGATGAAAGATCTTTTGTAGGCAATTAGAATTAAAATTGTTTTCTCATCGTACGAACATCACTTAACTATTGTTTTAATGAGCTTCTAGAGGAAAAATATTAGAAAGGATATTCTGGTCCTTTTGGAAGGACAGGAGAAAGTAAAATGGCTTAATTGCCTATTGCCTCAAATGTGTAATGAATCAATTATAGATTCTGGTTATCTGTGAGTAAGTGCTGACATGGTTCTTCCATATATTTATTACTCAAATTATTTTCTGATCTATAATCTGATTTTAAATTGCATTCTTATGAACTTCTTCTATTAGTCGTCATCTATAGTTATTAATGCAAGGATGTGGCATGTTTTTGTTAAACTGGTGCAGTATGAAGTGTGAATTTTGTGATGTATTTTAAACTCCATGTTCATGAATTGTTTTCTTCTGAGTGGGTGTATCACAGCTATATAAAGACATGTTATGTTTCAAGGTCTGTCTCAGTTTGAAATATATATGTTTATTTACGAAGTATAAATAAGAAACAAAATGAGAAAAATTAAATTTGAAGAGCCTAATATTTCAAAAGCTTTGAGGGTTATTTAAAAAAATTAATTTTGAGGAGAGACTAATCAGTGGAACAAAGATGAAACAAAACTATTGGCTTAATTCTAATGAAAAGTAATAGTGTGGAGGAAAACTGTGACCAAGTGAGGAGGCAGAACCAGCAACCAAGCACTGTCAGGTAGAGGGTCTTGAGGGGGCCTTTTGTGTTCCTAGGGATGTCAGTGCTTCTTAAGTTTTATGCTGCATGACAAGTCTGGTTTTAAAGTAGATTAGTTGCTAATCAATTATTAACCAAGTGATTAATTTGGGATTTGAATGGATTAATCTACTACTTCATCAAATTTGGTCAAAAGAACCCAGAAATTTAACATGCTGTATGTTAATACTACATTCTCACTTTTGTTTGCATAAAATGTCATACAAGATAAAATTGGGACTAATATATACTCTATCGGTTCAGAAAAACATATTTGATATATACATGCAGCAAGTTTCCAATTCAGATGTAGAACTCTTCTATCACCCTCCAAAATGACTTATGTCCCTTTGTAGTAAATATTTCTGCACACTGTAATCCCTGACAATCACTGATACCTCTTTTCTCTAATTTTGCTTTTTCTGATATTAACATTAATGGCACCGTATACTATGTATACTTTTGGGTCGTTAGCATAGACGTTTGATACCCAACAATGTCATTGCTTAAATCAAGTGTACATTCCTTTTTATTGGTGAGTGAGAGTTCCTCTTATGAATGTGCGACAGTTTGTTTAAACTTTTACCAGTTGGAGGACAATTTTTGGCATTCATGAATAAAGCCACTGTAAAATTTCACCTACGAGTTTTTGTGTGAACACATATTTTCACATCTCGTGAATCAATACCCGACCATGGGTCATATGATGAGTGTATGTACAGTTTTATATGAAACTACCAAATTGTTCTGTGAAGTATTTGTATGATTTTTTATTTTCATCAGTACGGTACAAGTTCTCGTTGCTCTGCATCATTGCAAATTGCATTTGTTCTTAGTTTTTGTTTGATCATTTAAAACTGTGTGAGTGGTATTTCATATTAGTTTGTATTGCTGCATGACAAATTACCACAGACTTAGATCTTAAAGCAATATACATTTATTATCGCAACGCTCCTGTGGCTCAGGAGACAGGCGCAAGTTAGCGGGGTCGGCTTGCTCAAGGTCTCAGCAGACTGAAATCAAAGTGTCAGTAAGGTGGCAGCCTCCCTTGAGGCTCAGGGTCTTTTCCAAGCAAATTCAGATTTTTGCATTGTGGGGTTGATGTCTGTTTTCTTATTGCTGTTGGCCTGAGGTCTCACTCAGCTCCTAGAGGTCTTCCAGTCACTGGCACTCTCATAATATGGCAGCTTACTTCTTCTTTAAAGCCAGCAGCAGCATGTCTCTGACGTCCTCTGTTTCTGACTACTAACCCCTCTTTTAAGAGTTCATCTTTTTGCGTTTTGGGGGTATATACCCAGTAGAGGGATTGCTGGGGCACATGGTAGCTCTATTCTGAATTTTTTGAGGAATCGCCAGTCTGCATTCCCACCAGAGTTCCTTTTTCTCCTTGACCTCTCCAACACTTGTTATTACTTGTCTTGTGGCTAATAGCCACTCTAACAGGTGGTATCTCATTGTAGTTTTGATTTGCATTTCCCTAATTGCAAGTGAGGTTGAACATCTTTTCATACATCTATTAGAGGTTTGTATGTCTTCTTGGGAGAGGTGTGTGTTCAGGTCCTCTGCCCATTTTTTGATTGGGTTGTTTGTTTGTTTGGTATTGAGTTTTATGAGTTCTTTACCAGAGGGAAATGGGGTAGGGAAGGTATCATAGGGTAAATGGTGATGGAAGGAGACTTGACTTGGGTGATGAACACACAATACAATATACAGATGATGTATTATAAAAGTGTGCCCCTGAAACCTATAAAATTTTACTCACCAATGTCAGCCCAATGAGTTCAATAAAAAAGAATCCTTCCTAGTCATTTTTATTTTAATTTGCATTTCCCTGTGACTAATTATGTTGAGAAATTTTTAATATACTTTTTTGCTAACTTTATTTCCTTTCCAGTGAAGTTTTTGTTGAAATAGCTTGCCCATTTTTAAATTAGTTTTTTTGTTTTCTTATAATCGAGTTTGGGGAGTTTTTAAAATACATTTCAACACAAGTTCTTCAGTAGATAAGTGTTTTTCAAGTATATCCTCCCATCTGTGCCTTGTCTTTATATCTTCTTAATATTATATTTTGAAGAGCAAAGTTTTTAATTTTACTAAGGTCCATTTTATCATAATCTTTCTCTCATGGTTCTTGCTTATAGTTTAATATTTAAGAAACGTTTGCCTGACTCAATTTCACAAGGATTTTCTCCTATGCTTTACTGAAAGTTTTCTAGTTTTAGATTTTACCTTTAGGTCTATGATTAACTTTTAGTTAATTTTGTTTAGGGTACAAGTTATAACTTGAAATTAATTATTGTGATTATGAATGTCCAGCAGCTCCAGCCTCACTTGTAAAGACCATCTATTCTCCATAGCCTTTACAACTTTGTCAAAAATCAATTCACCATATATGTGTGGGTCTATTTCTGGACTCTCTATTCTTCACAATTGATTTATGTTTCTACTCTTTCTCCAATATAACACTAGCTTGATTACTGCAGTTCAAAAGTAACTCTTAAAGTCGGATGATACAAACTTTCCAACTTTATATTTCATTTTTATACTTTAATTGTCTTTCAATATTAAGTGTGATATTACCTGTAAGTTTTATTTTTCTAGGTGCCCTTTAGTAAATTGAGGGAGTTCCCTTTCTATTCCTAGTTTGCTGAGAGTTTTTATTATGAACAGACATTGTATTTTGTCAAATGATTCTTCTGCATTAATTGAAATTAACGCTTTTTTTCTCTGTATGATGAAATTGTATTAACATTTTTATATATTGCTGGATTCAGTTTTTTTAATTTTTGCATCAATGTTTATGAGAGATATTGAATTGTAGGTTTGTTTGTTTCCTTGTAATGGTACTGGTTTCAGGGTAATGCCATCCTCATAAAATATGTTGGGAACATTCTCTTAGATTTTATTTAAATTTTTATATTGAATTGATGTTTGTTAGAAGATTTTAAACTGCAACTGCAATCAGTTTAGTAGATATAAGACTATTTAGGTTATCTGTTTTTCCTGAGTGAGCTTAAGTGGTTTGGATCTTTCAAAAAATTTGTCCATTTCATCTGTTAACAAAATTAATGGGCATAAAGTCCATAGGATTTATTTATTATTTTTGTATCTGTGATTTCTTTAGTGATCTAATTTCTCTTTTACCTGATATTGCTATTTGGTTTTAATGGTTTTCTCTATTGCATTTTATTTACAAAATCATTGTTTTATGCCCTTATCTTTATTATTTCCCTCTATCTGTCTACTTATGTTTTTATTTCTTCTTTTTTTTAGTTTATTAACATGGAAACTTTAATTTCAGACTTATGTGGGGTTTTTTTTCTAAAGTTAGCATTTAATGCTATACATTTTTCTTAAAGTACAGAGTTAGCTACATCCCAGTAATTTTGAGATGTTGTGTTTTTATTTCCACTCAATGTCAAATACTTTATTTTTTTTAAATATATTTTATTGATTTTCCACAGAGAGGAAGGGAGAGAGATAGAGAGTTAGAAACATCGATGAGAGAGGAACATCGATCAGCTGCCTCCTGCACATCTCCTACTGGGGATGTGCCTGCAACCCAGGTACATGCCCTTGACCGGAATCGAACCTGGGACCTTTCAGTCCGCAAGCCGACGCTCTATCCACTGAGCCAAACCGGTTTCGGCGAATGTCAAATACTTTAAAAACTCCTTTAAGCTCCTTCTTAGCTCACAAGTTATGTGGAAGTGTGTTGTGTAATTTTCAAATACTTAGGTATTTTTCACATTTATTTTTGTTATTAGTTCCTAGTTAAATTCTGTTATGATCAGATAATGTACTTTGTATGATTTGTAACGAACATTTCTGCCTAGAAATAGGCCTGAGCGTCCTTGTCCTTGGCTGTTAGAGGGAGAGTAGGAGTGAGTCTGGTCAGAGGTTAGATGGGTTTACCTGGCACCATTGCTTTGATTACCTTCAGTGTCCCCTCTAACTTCAGATTTCTCCAGCACAACCTTGTTCTTAGGGTGAGACTGGTTTGCCAGAGGGTTTTCTCACTGTTTCTCAATCAGTATTAGGCTTTCCCTCTATGCCTACACCTCAGAGAGGGTCTCTCATCATGCTCTTGAATTTCTCCAGAGGTGTACGTACTACTGTCGTTCCTCTGTGCTTGCCAGCTAACTGGTGAGTGTCAGAAGGATTCTCTGTTGTCTTTATATTCTGTCAGTCCCTTAGTCCTTGGCAAGAGGTTTTCTCTGGTATTCTGCCCATCCCTCAGAGGTAGGAGACTTCTAATGATCTGGCCCTGCTACAGTTTCTTGACTCTCCCTTAGGAGTGAATTGATTTTTCCCTTCTTCCCCCAGTCACATTGGGTCTCTACCTGTAGCCTGGAGTGACAGGGGTTGTCTTTCTCACAACCTTAAGCTCTTTATCCATAGGGGAGAGGATCTGTACAGGGTTTCTGCCTTCTATAGTGAGGGCCCTGATTGTATTGTGAGGGAGGCTTTCTCCAGTCTTCCTCTCTGTTTCCAATATCTCTGTGGAACCTTGTGAGGATTCTTGGAGAAGAGCCTTTCAATTGACGGAGAAGCACCTGTGAGTGGATGTAGAACCCCTCTGTTTTCAGCCCCCAGGGTTTCTCATGTCAGCCCACACTTTAGCAATG
The DNA here is from genome assembly GCF_000147115.1 of Myotis lucifugus. NCBI lineage: Eukaryota > Metazoa > Chordata > Mammalia > Chiroptera > Vespertilionidae > Myotis > Myotis lucifugus. Next base: position 29,526,446 of record NW_005871048.1, read on the forward strand.
GTTCAAGTTTTTAGCTGAATTCTCCTTACCGGCCCCATCTCCTCTCCTGCTTTTCTTCTAGTGGGTCAGTGTTTCAGACTCAAAGCTCCTTGGAAGCTCCTGTCTTTCTTTAGATTTCAGGCAAGTTAATTATCATCCAATTTTACCAACCTCATAGGTGCAATAAAAGCTATCATTTTGTCTTCTTTTATATTGGTAGGATGGGAGAAACACTCCTTTCTGCTTTCTATATTTTAGGGAGAGGCCAGATGTTAACTAAAACATTTCGAAATATTTTATACACATTGACATTAACATTATCATATCTTTAAGGTCCATAAATGAGAAAGCCATGGATAGTGGCTTGTATATCTAGGGGTAGGTGCCAAGGCTACCACTATAGTCTGCACTTTACAGATGAAGTAATTGAGCTTGCAGGGGGAGGGGGGAGGGGAGAGAGGGTGGTATCCAATTCTCTCAAAGTCATACAGCTAGTCATGACAGAGCTGGACTTGTCACCAGGTTGGACATGAAAGCGTGTGTCCTTGACCTCTATAAGTTAGAGTCTTACATATAAAAATGCTCACTCACACCCCTGCACACCCACAGAGACTATTCATTGGAATAGAAACAGATTTTTAAAGATGAATTATCAAAGCATCCACCTCCTCCCTGATGGGATTGTTCTTAATCTTTTTATTACTGGCATTTAGCAGAGTTCTTCATAAATGTTTTCTGAATGAATTAGTTAAGTTACTAAACCAGTATAGGAATAAATTAGTTTCAGGAATTTAAAGTAAAAATTCACTAATACTTAAGTATTTCACTGGGTCTGGTTTCACACAGGATCCCGGTATTTTCATAGTAAAACATGGTACTTCCTGATAGCATTTATTTTTAGATAACTTGTATATTTTCTGTGAACTTTATTTTCAGGAAAAGTGACATGACCTCAGTTAAACAGAAAGCAGACTGAGAAATTTACAGGAATGATGAAATTATGATTCCAAAAACTCTCAGCTAGTTTTTCAACACAACTAACTGCACGTAATGAACTCTGATTCCCCAGGTTCATTTACGATAGTTGAAGGACCACATTCTAGGAAAACCAAAAAGCGGGAAGAACATAATTCCATAGAGATAGTAATTGCAAAGGAATAGAGAGAAAAAACAACAACAACAAAGTAACGGATAACATCTGAGCTTTGGAAAGTATTCCGGGGCCAGGGTTGGGGGTTGGAGGTGGAGGTTTCTTTACCTTTTCTGAAATAGATTCAATAAGATGATCTTATTTAAAAACTGGAAATAATAACTTTCCTCACACAGATCAGATGTTATCTTTTCTATGCACAATAGCTCAAGGTGGGTTCCTATGTGTGGGTGGTTTCTGACTTAAAAATGTAGTCTTTAAGGCTAGGTGTGTATTGACTATTAATGTGCACATGTATATGGACATCCATGGAGCATCATACAAACATTTGAGATCATCGTGATTATAAACAAACACTTAGATATTCTACTTGTTTTTAAGCAATCCTCAGAATAAACAAGAGTTATTTTAGAATGTATGCTCTCAATTCTTTTTAAAATTTTTATTGAATTTAATGGGGTGACATTGGTTAATAAAATTATATAGCCTAAAACCTGATGCTCTACTGACTGAGCTACCCAGGCTCCCACTAAAATTATATTTCTCCATAGTGATTCCTTTGTCAAATCTATCTTAGACTTGTGACATTAGACGTTACCCACAGCTTCTGTCTCAATTCTTGCTTTGCCCATCCTGGGGAAAGGTATTACATATTTTTGCAGTTCTTTTTCTTTCCAGATTATTTAATATTCGGGTGAAATGAATTTATACTCAAAAGCAATTTTTCTGTTAGAAAAAAATCCTTATAGGAATTCTAGAAGCAAATCTTTCAATTGGGCTATAACACAATATGGATAAAACCAAATTAGAAAATTCCTGAAAAAGACTTCAAGGAATTCTACAATTCCCTCTTTTGTTTTGGTTGTGTTTAATATAGTTACTCACTCATATGAAATTGAGAATTTGAGGATACAAATATCAGAAAACAAATTAGATGGTTTGATCTTCTAATAAAGTAATACAATAATACTTAGCAAATGATTATATCAGAAAATTATGCTTTGGAGATGTTTGCTAAGCCAGGCCACATATCACATAAACAAATTTTACTTCAGCCCTGTGATCTGGGCCAATGTAAAATATCCAAGCACATAACCAGGTTAGATATTCAGGGATTTAAAGAACCAGGAATTATCCTCCAGGTTTTGTATTACCTTAGGAAAGTCACCGCACATATTTTATTCTCTAGTTCTCCTCTTCTAGTTGACTGACATATAATAAAAGCATAATTAATAAAATATTCTTACATAAAATATCATTTGAAAATATAATATATTTGAAAATCATATTACAAGTTAGCAACACTTTGTGTAGTTAAATTTTCAATTTGGGTCTACTAAAAGAGATTTCTGAATACTTTTTCTTTAGGTACTTTAAACGATTAGAAGTTGACCTCCAGAGACTAGACATGCAAATTATCTAGAAGTCTGGAAACATTAGAAAGGCTAAAGCAGGAGGAAATGCTCCAGGGGGTGAAAGAAATTGAAGTGGAAGCCAGTACCTCATTGTATACTTTCTTCATGGAAAGGTTGTACTCTAAATCAGTCTAGAAGTTATTAAAGTTAGTGTCTATTGAGTATTCACTAAGTCCCAGATACTAGCCTAACCACTCTCTTTGGCCAATATTTTTTATCTTTTTAACAAGCTTAGGAGAAAGTTAATATTATCCAGGTATCAAAGGTGAGAAGAGTGAGGCACAGAGAAGTTAAGTTCCCTGAGTTCAAGTATTGTAAGTGGTGGATCCAGGTAGGGACCTTGTTAAAAATCCACATTTGAAACTCAAAACTCTTTACAATCCCAAATTAGGAAGGCCGTATGTTTATAAATAAAAGAAATGAGATTTGTAATGAATGTGAATTTTATACAGTAGTAGATTCATTATATCTAGAGATATATTTAATTTATTTAAATTATATCTTTAATGTTTATTTTACTTTTACTGATATTTGTTTTTAGAGCTATAAGCTTAGATACCCCTAATGATCACTCATATTTGATCAATATACAGTTCTTGGTTAAATAGCCATGTTGCTGAAATATTATCAGTAAATAAATTGTTGATTGACCAAATGAAAATTAAATGTTTTACACTATGTTAGTCTCTAGAGGAAGGTCTTCATATGTATCAATAAAGAAAATGTCTTATCCTATATAATAAAAGAGTAATATGCAAATTGACCCTAACAGCAGAATGACTGGGAATGACTGGTCACTATGACACACACTGAGCACCAGGGGGCAGACACTCAATGCAGGAGATGCCCCCTGGTGGTCAGTGCGCTCCCACAGGGGGAGCTCTGCTCAGCCAGAAGCCAGGATGATGGCTGCCAGCACAGTGGTGGTGGTGGGAGCCTCTCCCGCCTCCTCAGCAGCGCTAAGGATGTCTGACTGCAGCTTAGGCCTGCTCCCCGCTGGCAAGTAGACATCCCCCGAGGGCTCCCGGGCTGCCAGAGGGATGTCTGACTGCCAGCTTAGGCCCGATCCCCCGGGGAGCGGGCCTAAGCCAGCAGGTGGACATCCCCCGAGGTGTCCCAGGCTGCGAGAGGGCACAGGCCGGGCTGAGGGACCCCTTCAAGTGCACACATTTTTGTGCACCGGGCCTCTAGTTCAATTATAATTTGTCAACTAGTATAATTATAAATCTGAGACAGGGTCAAAATGTTTCTGGAGTTATATTCTTTCATAACTGCAACTGATCTTTAAACCTAATCTCATCATGAAGCCAGAAAATATGCTAAATCTTTGTGGTTTAATTTGCTGACTCTTTGGTCCTCTGCAAGTTTTATAACCAGTAGCAAATCTCATGGCTTCTTTTTAAGGCCAAACCTCATTCTGGCAAAGTGCCATTGTTGGGTCATTTCTATGGGAAAACGTGTTCTACTGGTCAACCAACTAATTTTATATTTTTTATTTTTTCCAACACCCTTTAATCTCTCCTATGCCCTCTTCCACCTCTACCCTCCCACCCCTCACCACCAACTCCATTCTGTTTTCTATGTCCATGCGTTCTCTCTCTTTTTCTTTTTGCTCAATTCCTCTATCCCTCCAACACCCTCCCCATCACCAGAACTGTCTGCCTACTCTTTATCAACCAACTACTTTTAAAACAAAGTTTCTGTTTTGTCAGAGAAAGAAGTTCTGGAGATCTACTATGCGGGATAGCGCCTATACTAACAATGCTGTATTGCATACTTAAAATTTGTCAGGAGGATATATCTTCTGTTGAGTGTTTTTATCACAAAAATAAATAGTAATAATGAAGGGGGTCAAGAGGAAACACTTTGGGATGTGTTGGATATATTTATGGCTCTGAAAATGGTGATGGTTTCACACGTGTATACTTATTCCCAAATTTATCAAGTTGTCTACATTAAATATGTACAGCTTTTTATATGTTAATCATATTTCCATAAAGTGGTTTTAGAAAAGAACAATATGATTACTGAAAGACGCTTAGGATTTTTGCTTTTTAAAATAATTAATTAATTAGTTAGTTAATTAATTTTTCTTTCTCCTAGTTCTTTTTGCCTTTAAGATATTTACTACCCGGGAAGGTTTGTCACTGTTTAAAGCGACTTAAATATATCTCTGTCAGGTTGTGTCATTAATACAATTTGCAATTTGGTTCATTTGTTCCATTTTGCTTTTTATTTTTAGGTATTGGATGTGTTTATTTCAGTGTGACTTTGTTTTGCAAGTTATGTTCAAAGATTTGCATGAACTCAAAGACCAATATTTAAAAATTAGGTTTATTTTGGATGTCTATCTCCTATTTCTATCCCTTTCACTCTGTTATTCCTCCCCCTTAACAATTTTTCTAAGTTTACTCTTCCATTTTTTAAGACAAACAATTACTGTATGTGCTTGTGTATACTAGTATATGTGAATATAACTAGAGATGGAGAAAAGAGAGAGAGCTGTATTCATCATTTTTTTTAAAGATAAATGGTAGAATAACAGAAGTTTTACTGAACAAATTCAAGGATTCTTAAAGAAATTGTTTTTCTGTTTCACTTCAGTGAATTGGTTCACAGAAGTCCATCTTAGGCTGCTGCCTATCAAGTGGCAACTCATATTCTAAATAAGGAGTCAAATAAATGGTGTTTTAGAAGCCACATTCTTCCTATTTAATTTGGATCTTATAGTTTTAAGTGTTAAAATATTCTATTTAAAAAAAAAACTTTGAGGTTAAGATGAATTCATTATTGGACAAGCTAAACTAAATGACCCACATATAAAATGAGTAGGTCTTTGCACTGGGAACAGGCAAAAATGACCCTGTGGTTTGCTCTGGTACCTACTGTGTCCACAGGTACTGCTGTTAATGGCTTTGAAAACAAGTTGTTCTAAAATTCTGAATCCTGGTATACAAAGAGATAAAGGAGATTAGCAGATGTTTTCAGCTACCACTCTATATAAGATATTATGTGAAATACTTTGTAGGGGAGATTCAGGGAATGAAAGATTAGTTGTTGCCCTCAAAGAATAGTCCAGTTGAGGAGATAATATGCTCAACCAACATAAGACCACTTATCACTTAAGTGCATGTGCAAAATGTGCCATGTAAGCTGAGTACAAAAGCTTTCATCTTTCTTTATTTTCCCCCAAAGATTATAGTTTTCAGTTGATTGTTTTAATGTAAAAGACTTTTTAAAGGAAGGTTACTATAAATAGTAGTTTTCAGGAAAGTTCTCCTTAATACAGCATGCAAATGAAAAATATTAATAGAAAAAACATTACTTTAGTAGTATTGAAATGAAACAAAATCAGAAAAAAGCAAACATTTTACATTACTACTAGAGGCCTGGCGCACGAATTTGTGCATGGGTATGGTCCCTAGGCCTGGCCTGTGATCAGGGCCATCTTCCCCAGATGCCCACAGCCAGCCCCGCCACCCGCCTCACACCACCACCCACCCCTGGTTTCCCGTTCGCCATCAGGTAATCAGAGCCTGCTGGCTGCAGGGAGGGACCAAGAGGTCAGCCATTCCACCCGCTCCCTGGCCCTACTCCCCATCCCAGTTCACCATTTTCCATTGAGGATCAGAGCCTGCCAGCCAGGGAAAGGAACCAAGAGGTGGTCGTGTGCCTCATAGTGACTGGCCATCCAAGGCTTGCCTGCACCTTGGGCCGGCCCTGGGTGGCTAGGGGGCTGAGGGGATTGGGGGACTCCAGAGGCAGGTGTGCAGGGCCGGCCTGGCCTTACCCCATGCCTGCTGCCCCAGTGGAGCTGAGGGGACTGAGCATCACCATCTTGTGGCTGTGGGCGCCACCATCTTTGAGGGTGGGGCAGTCAATTAGCATATTCCCTCCTTATTGGCTGTGGGCGCTGCCACCTTTGCAATGGCGTGAGGGTCAATTCGCATATTACCCTTTTATTATATAGGACTAGAGGCCTGGTGCACGACATTTGTGTACTTGGGGAGGACGGGGTCCCTCAGACTGGCCTGTGCCCTTTTGCAGTCTGGGAGCCCTCAGGGGATATCTGACTGAGCCCACAGGGGAGCGGGTCTAAGCTGCAGTTGGACTTCCTTAGCACTACTGCGGAGGTGGGCCACTGTGCTTGCCAGCTGTCAGCCCGGCTTGTGGCTGAGCCGTGCTCCCCCTGTGGGAACACACTGACCACCAGGGGGCAGCTCCTTCATTGAGTGCCTGTCCCCTGGTGGTCAGTGGATGTCATAGTGACTGGTCGTTCCACTGGCTGTTTGGTCGATTTGCATATTACCCTTTTATTACATAGGATTACCCTTCTTGAATGTTTGATGCAAAGGACATACATGTGGCTAAAAAGAATAGTAGTATGTGTATTGACAAGTAGAGGGTGGGAGTTGGTGGCCAGAGTTGCTAAGGGACTAGAATGTAGAGTATGAAGGGTAGGAATTCATTTAAGTGATTGGAGAGGCACATGTATGGTCAGCTGGAGAGGTTTAGACCAAAGAAAGAGAGTTGGAATTCTGATAGATACTTATCCCCCACCAATCTCTCCACCCATGACCCAGCTACATAGAAGATAAAATTATTTTTGATTTTTGAATTAGATGAAATAAATTAGAAATGCAAGTATTAAAAGTTCAGTCTCACTATGAAAGTTGTGAAAACTAAATTACAGTTTTGTTGTTCTTTACTGAATAAATATCATTTTTTTTCATTAGATAGATAAAATGTGAAAACAAAAGAACTATAGGGACTTTGTTATAATTAAACTAATAACGACATTTCATTAACATTGGGAAATCAAACAATTCTTTACCCAAAAGATAACCACTGTCAACGTGGGGTAGATTTTCTTCCATGACATTATATGAGTGTCTATTTCTCTGCTTCACTGGGATTATATAGTAGTTTATATTCTAGTTGTTGTTTTGTTTTGTTATGGCTAACATAATGATTTCCAGTGTTTTAATATTTGAAATAATTATTTTAATAGTATGATAATATTCCATATACCCTTTTCATTGGTTTTTATATTTCACCATTATCCTATATAATAAAAGCCCAGTGACCAAATGGTGAAATGACCAGAATGACTGTTCAACCAGTGGCTATGACATGCACTGACCATCAAGGGGCAAATGTTCAATGCAGGAGGTGCTCCCTGTGATCAGTGCGCTCCCTTGGCTGACCTGGATGAGCAGCTGCTCCTGCATTGGGCTGATCCCCACAGGCCATGCCCCCTCACCAGTGCACAAATCCCATGCACAGGATCTCTAGTATTATATAATGCTGCCAGTTTGTATGCAAACTCTTTTTATGTCTCATACTTTTCTTAAGAAAATTCCTGGGAGTGGAATTATTAAGTCAAAGTTATGAGCAAATTATTTCTTCCTTTCCTTCTTCTTCCCCTCATTTTTCTTCTTCCTTCTTTTTTTATGTAAGAAAGAGATTTGTTGGAAGAATATTGTATATCTCATAGAATAAAAGTAAATCATAATCTCCAGGCATTAACAGCAAGAGAAATCCCTGAGTCCTATGGAATATTTCTTAAGGGTTGGCCATTGAAAGATTCAGTGCCAATTGTTTTCTGTCTCTGTGTGTCTCCCTTTAAGATCCATATTCCTAGAAGAGAGCATATAACTCTAACTTTCATCATGTTCCTTTCAGAAGCTTCCGAATTATCAGAACTTTATACCATAGAGTAAGAGACACTTCTCCCAAATACATGATGCTGGTCAGCAAAAACCAAAAAACAAAAACAAAAACAAAAATAAAATAACCTTTCAATTATATTCAACAACTAATATAAGTGCAATATAATTCTTAGCTGCCCAAAATTCTCTTCTCCAACATACTATAATTGATACAACACAATCAACTATTCCACATTTTAACATTTTTTCTAATGGGAAATAATCCAAAATCATATTCTGCCCTATATTCACATGTCATGGGTATCACTTCTCTGATTCCATCATCAGTGACATTCATCTCTCCTTTAGTTTTGTTTAAATATCCTGATAGAATCTCTTCCATTAGAAAAACAAGACTTTACAAAAGGCAAGTAAGAACAATGGATGGCAAAATACTCAGAGAAGAAAAGAGGAGGGAATGCTTTTGTGCAGGTCCCCCCTTTTACATGGGAATATCAAGGCTTTTGGTATAAAAGGGCAGCTAACCTTTCAGAAAATTTGATCTAATTTGCAATCTCATCAGGAATATGTAAGAGTACCTGTTTCACTGTACCCTTGCCAACATGAGTATTAAAAATTATCAAAAATTATTTGTCATATAAAAATACTGTTGCTTTAACCTAAGATATTTTAATATCCTTGTTACCAATGAGATGATGAGACCTTGGTTCTTGTCTTCTTGAAAAAAAAGATTTCAATTAAGAGACAAAGTGTAGAAAAGCAAGTAAGAATTTCTTGACTGCAGCAAAAACATACTTAGAGCAATGAAACAAGGAAGGCCATAGAAGAAGCAACAGGAGAGCCTAGGCTGGCCTGCTCTGGCTCACTGGAAGTTGGAAAAAATGGGACCTTGCATATCACTAACCCTTTGAAAACTCCCAGCCTTTGCATACCTGAAGGCCTTTGCAAATCTCTAGCCTGCATTATTTCCCCATGTAATCTTTGTTCTTCTACCCAATGTAAGCAACTGGCTTATGGTGGGGTGCAGAGTAGATTTTTGTGGATGACTTGCTGCTCTCCCATACTGCTGGCAGTATTGGAATAAACACTCATATATGATTCAACCCCGTCTCTGCTTAATTGGCTCAAGTAGTGACAGGCAGCATGGGCCCATTGATTGTCCGGTTACATTACTATTCTATAACACCCTTATGATTGGACAGTTTCATTTATGAAGTTCCGTTGTGCATGAACATAATGTCATTTGCCAATCTTTCTTGTGGGGTATTCTAAAGACATCTTTAACATACTCCAAGTACTAGCTTAGATTACCACTAAGAGAATGAAATACAGACATACACATTTGCATATGGTTAGTAGCTCCTGAAATATTACAAATCTTATTTACATTTCATCGCTTATAAACAGTAGTTAGCTGTTATATAAGATTTTTATATAATGTTATAATTATCTGATTGAGAAAGGGAACAGAAAAAAATGTTTTTAATAAAAGTAAAAGTTAAAATGAACAAAGGCTACCCAACATATTGGTAAATTCAAAAGCACATAACATAAAATCAGAATTCTTAGTCTCTGAACTACACCTTATTAGAAGTAGATTAGGCACATTAGGAAGCTGCATCAGCTTGTTATCTACTATTTTCTAAGTCCTGCTTGTGAGTGACCTAAATACAGCAGTTCCCAAGTGACCTGAGAGAGGCAGCTTCCAATGGTAGGTAAAGTTACAACCAGGGAGCAAGCTTGCGCTGTGGGAGAATTACATCAGTAGGTCTTAAAAGCCTTGCCTTGGCAAGGATAGGGTGAGGTGGGGGAGCAAAAATTGTAAATCCAGCCTAGTCTCACTGTGTCTGGGAGCACATCCTGAACCAATGCAATGCTCTCCCAAGCTTTCTTCCTCTCAACGTGCCCCAGGTTATCAGTCCTGAAACCTGAAGCCACAGGATGACATTTAACTTTGAACTATCTCTGTACTTAGTGAAGTGAGTGCTAATGAGATATTGAAGCTAGGATAATAATTGCAGGAACTTTAGTTAGCACTCTTGGCAGTTTCCCACAGAGGGTAGAGAAGTTACCAAAGAGCAAGAGTTCACATTTGATCATAAGCTAATTGAAGAATTCTTTATGGCTTTTTAAAGTAACCAAAAGTAATGAAAAATCAGGGGATTAAATAGCAAAGAAAATTTGAGGGGCTTAATATCTGCTAAAAGTAGACTAAAAACATTATTAAAAAATATTTTTTTTCCCTGAACTCCGAGAGCATGGTGTTTGCACTGGTATTGTGGTGTTTTCCATATGTTATATTATGATCACTTCCCCACTAGGTTTAAGTTTTGTGAGAGTAGAGTCCAGGGTCCATGAGACATTGACCTTTACAGTTACGGTTGCATTTTGAATATGTCCTGGTCAGAGCTGAATAGATGAATACACATTTATCAATGGCTATAAAATTAACAAAAACAAACAACAGTGTTGCTTTGGTTTTTTGTTTGTTTGTTTTTACCAATTTAACTGCTTAAATATACTTGAGTGAAGTACTTCATAAAATTTTAAAAAGCTGTAAATACTTCAGAAATCACCAGTCTTCTTACTTTTACACTTGAAGGTTAATTTGTTATATCATCATAATATAATATCATAAGAATAATATATTATAGTATGATTATCACAACATAAGTTCATTATAAGGATATACATTTTTTAAATTTATTCTTTATTGATTAAAGTATTACATATGTCTACCTTTTCACACATTGACCTCTCCCTGGCCATTCCCACCCCCCAGCACATGCCCTCACCCCCCTGTGTGCTTATATGCATGCATACAAGTCCTTTGGTTGATCTCTTACCCCACCACCACTACCCTCCCCTGCCTTACATCTGAGGTTTGATGGTCTGTTGGATGCTTCTCTGTCTCTGGATCTATTTTTGTTCATCAGTTTATGTTGTTCATTATATTCCACAAATGAGTGTGATCATGTGATATTTATCTTTCTCCGACTGGCTTATTTCGCTTAGCATAATGCTCTCCATGTCCATCCATGCTGTTGAGAATGATAAGAGTTCCTTCTTTTTTATAGCAGGGTGGTATTCCACTGTGTAGATGTACCACTGTTTTTTAATCCACTCAATTTCTGATGGGTACTAGTTCTATATGTTTTACCAGTGTGTATCAACACTCATTTTTTTTCCTTTTAAAATTATTACTCTGCCAAAATTAAATGTGCAATTCACAGAATATTTCAAGCCTAGTTAATATGTTTAGATATATTTAGAGTCTCTTTGATTTCTGGATGTAGTATTTCTCCAATACACATTATAAAATGTAAAATTAATTTAGCATCTTTGTGTTATACACTATTTACTTGAGTCTATTATCTTAATTGTGACATTTAATATTCCTTGGCCATTTTGTTGAACAAAAGCTTTCCTTTAAATTATCTAACACAGATTTTTTTTTCTAATTCAAGTAAAATATCAGAATTTATTGCCTGTGACCTGCATCTTTTTGTTCTACTTGTGTAGGTGTTTGAAGTTAAAGGTCTATACCACATTATCTATGTTTAAACAGACTTATGTAATGGAAATAGTGCTTTATAACTTCAAAACACTATAAGAGAAGGGTAAAAAACAGGGTAACAGAAATTCAGAAGGAAACAGATTGTTCTCCCTGAGGGAAAAGTAAAAAAAAAAATTGCAAAAGGACTGGTCTCTTTTTTTAAACTTGGAGATGAAAATGGTAACCATAGAAATAACAATAAAACTTAGGCTTCCTTGTGAAAGAAGTTTTCTTGGTGAATGACAATCCTCCATATTACTTTTAGATCTTTGGCCTTATCACCCTTCCCAATATTTTTGAATTTCTAGAAAGAATACCCCTGTGCCATTCATGGACTAGTAACTTGGCCTGAAAACTAAAACAGAGCTGAAAATTTCGGCTTCTCACAGAGACAGAATGTAAATACAAACCACAACTATAGGGAATGGGAGAGAAAAACGGTTCAGACTCACTCCTCACTCATATTTTACCGGTTCAGTTCTTTCATTTCACAAGGCACAAAAACTCTCTGAGAAAACTTATGAGAAAACAGTAGAATCACAGAAAATAGCGTATAAAATTTAAGAAAAATAACTATATGGGATTTGAAAGAGGGAAAACTATAACAGCAGAAGTTTGTAGATTTTATTTCTAGAATGTTGTTCTTATTGAGGATTTGCTCCAACAACTCTTGCTTGGCCTTGGGGTTTTTACCTACCAAACATCCTGGAAGAGAGACTCTGAATGAGTCCAGTGCAATCAGGTGACTACTCCTCGATCAGTCATCTGTGACACACCAGTTCAGGAAGAAGGGCTGAAACCATTGAGAGGAACTCCCCCATTCTGCTTAGGAGACCAGTCCCCAGGGAAGGGGAAGCATTTTGGAGGGCCATCACTGTAAAAGGCACTGCCACAAAACCCGTATGATTAGGGTCAATATTCAAAACTCCCACACTCAGGTCATAAACAGTCTTAAGTATAGCAAAACCAGCAACTCGCCCCCCCGCCCCCACTTGCTAAAGATATGTTTTTGTTTATCTAGTCCAGGGGTCCTCAAACTATGGCCCGCGGGCCACATGCAAATACAAATATTGTATTTGTTCCCGTTTTGTTTTTTTACTTCAAAATAAGATATGTGCAGTGTGCATAGGAATTTGTTCATAGTTTTTTTTAAACTATAGTCCAGCCCTCCAACTGTCTGAGGGACAGTGAACTGGCCCCCTGTTTAAAAAGTTTGAGGACCCCTGATCTAGTCAATTCATTTACACAGTAATTGAGCAATTATTATGAAACAAACACTATGCTACATAATTAGGGTACAAAGATGAGTAAGATACAACCTTGGGTTTACTGTAAAGAGTTTATGGTTTACCAAAAGGGACAAAACATGTATGTATTAAAAACAGTTAACCATAAAACTTCAATGATAAGAACCATTAAAGATGCTAAACAGTGAATTTAAATTTAAGGGAACAGAATGTGCGTTATGTATTCAGATTCTCTTAAATTCAGTGCAACCAGGACTCTCCCAGGATCCATATTTAAAGCAGATCCGGTCTCTTGCATCTGTGTCTGTTTTCAAGTGCTATGGGTTTCCTGCCTCTCAGTTTCACTCATGTCATTTTTATCTTTGAATGAAAGGTCTTACTTTTCAGACTGGATTTCAGTGTCCTCCCAAAGACCCTTCCTTCTGATTTCCAGATCGTGTCCACTAAGTACCTACTGATTCCTAAAATTATTCCATTGTAGAATCTTATTTGCTATCCCTAGAAAGAGAATAGGACAAACAATATAATGATGACAAAGGCTATCTCCACATCTTTTCACAGCCCTTTTCAGGGCTTTACCTGGTAAGAAAAATTAGAATGCAAAGGAATTTTTTTTCTCCTTGTGTCCAGGATTATGCCTAGCTAAGGTTCATGCAGGGGTTAATAGAGGTAAGAGATGAGTGAATTCTTTCACAAATATGTTTTGATTAAAAAAAGTTATTAGGCCTGTTTCCAGCTTCTGCAATTAGATGCATGAATATAATGTAGCAGGTTTGCATTTATGTGCAATCATTTAATTCTATTTAAAGAGGAGTGTCCTATATATTTGAAACCATGCAGTGAAGTACTTTCATACTTAAACACATGCATTTATCCTTATTCAGTAATAATATTATGTCTATGAGACCATGTTTTTGTATAATAAGAAACACTTTCCTTAAAAATGTGGGGTTACATAAAGTTATCTTGTGTCAAAATGCTTTCCTATCCTGATTTGAAAAAAAAATAGTGATAGACAAACCACATATAAATGATGAATAAATGCAAAGGTTTTTTTTTCTTTATTGATTAAGGTATTACATATGTGTTCTTATTCCTCCATTGCCCGCCCCCCCACTCATGCCCTCACCCTGCTGGTGTCTATGTCCATTGGTTAGGCTTATATGCATGCATACAAGTCCTATGGTTAATCTCTCCCCCTTACCTCAACTCTCCCCTACCTTCCCTCTGAGATTTGACGGTCTGATCCATGCTTCTCTATCTCTGGATCTAATTTTGTTCATCAGTTTATGTTGTTCATTATATTCCACAAATGAGTGAGATCATGTGATATTTATCTTTCTCTGACTGGCTTATTTCGCTTAGCATCCAGTTCCATCCATGCTGTTGCAAATGGTAAGAATTCCATCTTTTTACAGCAGTGTAGCATTCCATTGTGTAGATGTACCACAGTTTTTTAATACACTCATCTGCTGAAAGGCACTTAAGCTGTTTCCAAATCTTAGCTATTGTAAATTGTGCTGCTATGAACATAGGGGTGCATATATCCTTTCTGATTGGGGTTTCAAGTTTCTTGGAATATATTCCTAGAAGTGGGATCACTGGGTCAAATGGGAGTTCCATTTTTAGTTTTTTGAGGAATCTCCATACTGTCCTCCATAGTGGCTGCACCAGTCTGCATTCCCACCAGCAGTGAAGGAGGGTTCCTTTTTCTCCACATCCTCGCCAGCACTTGTCGCTTGTTGATTTGTTGATGATAGCCAGTCTGACAGGTGTGAGATGGTACCTCATTGTCATTTTGATTTGCATCTCTTGGATGATTAGTGACTTTGAGCATGTTTTCATATGTCTCTTGGCTTTTCTTCTGTCTTGTTTTGAAAAGTGTCTATTTAGGTCCATTGCCCATATTTTGATTGGGTTGTTTATCTTTCTTTTGTTAAGTTGTATGAGTTTAATATTAGATATTAAACCCTTATCAGTGATAATATTGGCAAATGTGTTCTCCCATGCAGTGGGCTTTCTTGTTGTTCTATTGATGGTTTCTTTTGCTGTATAGAAGCTTTTTATTTTGATGTAGTCCCATTTGTTTATTTTCTCTTTAGTTTCCATTGCCCTAGGAGCTGTAGAGGTGAAGATATTGCTTCAGCATATATCTGAAATTTTGCTGCCTGCGGATTCCTCTAATATTTTTATGGTTTCCTGGCTTATGTTTAAGTCCTTTATCCATTTTGAATTTATTTTTGTGTATGGTGTAAGTTGGTGGTCTAGTTTCATTTTTTGCATGTATCTGTCCAATTTTTGCAACACCTTTTATTGAAGAGGCTGTCTTGACTCCATTGTATGTTCTTGGCTCCTTTGTCAAATATTAATTGAGCATAGTGGTTGGGTCGATTTCTGAGTTCTCTATTCTAGTCCATTGGTCTATATGTCTGTTCTTGTGCCAGTACCAGGCAGTTTTGAGAACAGTGGCTTTGTAATACAGCTTGATATCTGGTATTGAGATCCCTCCAACTTTGTTCTTCTTTCTCAGGATTGCTGCAGGTATTCGGGGTCTTTTTTTTTTATTCCAGATGAATTTTTGGAGAGTTTGTTCTAGGTCTTTGAAATATGCTGTTGGTATTTTAATGGGGAGTGCATTGAATCTATAGATTGCTTTGGGTAGTATGGACATTTTAATGATGTTGACTCTACAAATCCATGAACACGGTTTGTCCTTCCATCTGTTTATATCTTCCTCTATCCCCTTTATTTTTTCAGTGTCCTGTAGTTTTCCAAGTACAGGTCTTTTACCTCCTTAGTTAAGTTTATTTCTAGGTATCTTAACTTTGGGGGTCAATGGTAAATGAGATTATTTTTTTAATCTCTCTTTCTGTAAGTTCACTATTGGTGTATAAAAATGCCATAGACTTATTGGAGTTAATTTTGTATCCTGCTACATTGCTGAATACATTTATTAAGTCTAATAATATTTTTTAAATATATATTTATTGATTTCAGAGAGGAAGGGAGAGGGAGAGAGAGCTGGAAACATCAATGAGAAGAGAGAATCATTGATTGGCTGCCTCCTGCATGCCCCCTACTGGGGATCAAGCCCACAACCCGGGCATGTGCCCTTGACTGGTATCAAACCCAGGACCCCTCAGTCCACAGGTCGACACTCCATCCATGGAGCCAAACCAGCTACAGCAAGTCTAATAATTTTTTGATGGAGTCTTTCGGGTTTTCTATGTACAGTATCATGTCATCTGTGAATAATGACAGTTTTACGTCTTCTTTTCCAATTTGGCTACCTTTTATTTCTTCTTCTTGTCTAACTTCTATGGATAATACTTCCATTACTATGTCGAACAAGAGTAGTGAAAGTGGGTATCCCTGTCTCGTTCCTGTTCTTAGGTGAAATGGTTTTAGTTTTTGCCCATTGAGTAAGATGTTGGCTGTAGCTTTGTTATATAAGGCGTTTATTATGTTGAGATATGATCCTTCCATTCCAATTTTGCTGATGGTTTTTATTAAGAAAGGATGTTGGATTTTGTCAAATGCTTTTACTGCATCAATTAATATGACTATGTGATTTTTATCTCTCAATTTGTTTATGTGATGTATCAAATTTATTGATTTGTGGATATTGTACCATCCTTGCATCCCCAGGATAATTTCTACTTGGTCATGGTGTATGATCTTTCTGATGTAATGCTGGATTTAATTTTCTAGAATTTTGTTGAGGATTTTGGCATCTACGTTCATGAGGGATATGGGCCTGCAATTCTCTTTCATTGTGTTGTCTTTATCTTGTTTTTGAATTAGGGTAATGCTGATATAGCTGTAATAAGAAACACCATGGAAAGTTTCAACAGTAGACTAGGAGAAGTGGAGGACTGAATTAGAAAATTACAAGACAGGAAAGCCAAACATAACCAAACTGAACTGAAATTGGAGAAAAAAATTAAAAAAACAGGAGGAGAGCCTAAGGTAGCTTTAGGACAACATGAAACGAAGCAACATACAAATAATAGGGGTGCCAGATTGACAGGAAGATCAACAAGGGTTAGAAAACCTATTTGAAGAAATAATGTCAGAAAACTTCCCTGATCTCACATCACACAAGCACAGAGTCACACAAGGAAAAAAGTCACACAAGCACCGAGAGTCCAATCAAGATGAACCCAAAAAGATCCACACCAAGACACGTAATTATGATGGCAAATGTTCAGGACAAAGAGAGAATTTTAAAGGCTGCAAGAGAGAGACAGAAAGTTACGTACAAGGGATCTCCCATTAGAGTATCAAATGATTTCTCAACAGAAACACATTAGGCCAGAAAGGAATAGAAGGAAGTACACAAAGTGATGCAAAGCAAGGGACTGAATCCAAGAATACCCTATCCAGTAAGGCTATCATTTAAAATTGAAGGGGAAATAAGTAGCTTCACAGACAAAAAAGGCGAAGGGAGTTTATCACTACCAAGCCAGCAATGTAAGAAATGCTAAAGGGACTGGTATAAAAAGAAGAAATAAAAATAGAAGGTGGAACACAGACACAAAAAATAAAAATGGCTGCAAACAAGTACCTATCAATAATAACTTTAAACATAAATGGACCAAATGCTGTAATCAAAAGACATTGAATGGCTGAATGGATAAAAAAACAAACAAACATGGCCTGTATATAGCTGTCTATAAGAAACCCACCTCAGAACAAGGGAATACACAGACTGAAAGTGAGGGGATGGAAAAATATCTTTCAGGCAAATGGAAATGAGAAAAAAGCTGGGGTAGCAATACTTATATCTGACAAAATAGACCTCAAAGTGAAGCCCATAACAAGAGATAAGGAAGACCACTTTATAATACTGAAGGGATCGATATAGCAAGAGGTTATAACCCTGATAAACATATATACACCCAATGCAGGAGCACCCAAATACATAAAAGAAAACTCCTGGAAGATATCAAGGGAGAGATCAACAACAAAACAATCATAGTAGGGGACTTTAATACCCCACTGACATCACTGGATAAATCCTCTAGACAAAAAAATCAGCAAAGAAACAGCAATCCTAAATGACTCACTAGATCAGATGGACTTAATTGACATCTTCAGAACATTTCACCCCCATGCCACGGAATATACGTTCTTCTCAAGTGCACATGGGACATTTTCAAAATAGACCACATATTGGGTCACAGGCAGATTCTCTCCAAATTCAAAAAGATTGCAATCATATCAAGCATCTGCTCAGACCACAATGGCATAATGTTAGAAATAAACTACAATAAAAAAATTCAAACACTTGGAAGCTGAATCACATGCTATTAAACAATGATTGGGTTACCAAAGAGATCAAAGAAGAAATTAAAACCATCCTGGAAACTAATGACAATAAAAACACAACAATCCAAAATCTATGGGACACAGTGAAAGTAGTCCTGAGAGGGAAGTTTATAGTTCTACAGGCCTACCTCAAAAAAAAAAAAAAAGAAAAGAAAAGAAAAAATGGTAGTAAATCATCTAACTCTACAACTTAAAGAATTAGAAAGAGAGCAACAAGAAAAGCCCAGAGGAAGCAGAAGGAAGGAGATAATAAAGATCAGAGCAGAAATAAATGACATAGAGACCAAAAAAACAATACAAAAGATCAATGAAACCAAGGCTGGTTCTTTGAAAGGATAAACAAGATTGATGAACCTCTAGCCAGGCTCACCACGAAGTAAAGAGAGAGGACCCAAAGAAACTAAATCAGAAATGAAAGAGGAGAAATAACAACAGACCCCACAGAAATACAAAGGATTGTTAAAAAAATACTATGAACAACTCTATTCCAACAAACTAGACAACCTAGAGGAAATGGGACATATTCCTAGAAAAATACAACCTTCCAAAACTCAATCAGGAAGAACCTAAAAATCTCAATAGGCCGATAACTATGGAGGAAATTGAAGCAGTCATCAAAAAGCTTCCAGCAAACAAAAGCCCGGGGCCAGACAGCTTCACAGGGGAGTTTTACCAAACATTCAAAGAAGAAGTAAAACCTATCCTCCTCAGACTATTCCAAAAAAATTCAAAAGAAAGGAACACTTCCAAGTTCATTCTATAAAAGTAAACGTTTTAATAAAAGGAATAAAGGTATGACAGTTTTAACCTTCATAGTAAATTTATGGTAAGGCTCAGATGAAGATTGGGAGCAGTCAGTATTGAATATAGCAATATCTGTCAGGTAAATTAATTATTTTAATAGTTTTCAGATCATCTTTATCTCTTTTACTTCTATTATTATTTTATTGGGCTACATTTGACATATAAGGTTATATTTGTTTCAGGTGTACAACATAATGATTCAATAGATGTATATATTGTAAATTGATCACCACAATATATCTACTTAACATCCATCACCACACATAGTTATAATTTTTTTCTTGTGTTGCTAAGTTGTACTCTCTTAGCAACTTTCCTCCTCACAGCAAACTCTAGAAGATATAAGTAGAAGAATTACATAGAGTGAGTGGAAGAAATAATATTGAGCAGTTACTACGACCTGGTAGGAGATACTGGATGTACATTCAGATGCTGGATTTAAATATATTCACAGATTAATCAAATATAACCATAATATATTGAATATTTTCAAATATATTCATTTGTTTATGCTCATATCCCTGAACTTCAGGGTCATATATCTAAGTATTTCCTTTACATCTGTAGCTACCTCATCTATATGTTCTTCACAACAAGACAAAAAATAAACTTCAGTATGTATTTTCAATAGATAGGTAGATAGATATAGATATAAATGATGTGGATATAGTTGTAGATATAGATATAGATAAAAAGATATGCTCTATCTTTTTTAAAATATATTTCTTTATTGATTTCAGAGAGGAAGGGAGGAGAGAGATATGGAAACATCAATGATGAGAGAGAATCATCGATCAGTTGCCTCCTGCATGCCCCCCACTGGGGATCAAGCCCACAACCAAGGCATGTGCCCTTGGCCGGAATCGAACCCAGGACCCCTAAGTCCACAGGCTGACGCTCTATCCACTGAGCCAAGTTGGCTAGGGCATGCTCTGTCTTTTAACAGAATATTGTGCCAGGACATTGTGTGTGTGTGTGTGTGTGTGTGTGTGTGTGTGTGTGTTCACTCTGGATAAATAATCCTGTACTTATGTGCAAAAACAAAAATCTTTTAACTAAGGTTTATTTTTATTAAAAATAATATTTTACCAAAATTTTTAAAATGCAAAATATTGTTTTAAGAACACATAAACTTTGCACCAGAACAAGTTTAGAAATCATAACCAATTTTCTAAAATCCTTTAATTTTATCATCTTTGAGTTATTATTGGATGCAATGCAGACTTGGAATAGCAATAATTAAAGTTATATTTAGAGCTAATTGATTAACCAGCAAGCTGTGTCCAAGCTGTACTAAACACAATGATACAATAACCTATGAGATTGGGCATTCACATTTTAAAGATGAAAAACCTGGTATTCAAAGAGATTAAATTTTTTTTTCCAAGATGGTATCTGAGTGAATTTGAGCTCATTTCTTCCTACTCCTGATATTTGTTCTTTTAAACATGGTACTCTGTCTCCCAACAGCATATAGTGCCAGGATATGTAAAGTTGCACATAAGTACAGGATTATTCATCCAGAGTGAGTAATTTTTGTTTGACTCTGATAGATCCTAAGAGATTAATTTCATGAGCTATAGTGATTGATTCACCCAGTAAACAGTGAGAAGCATGTCTCAAAGTCAGGGTCAGTTACATACTAGTCTACTACCTTTCCCCTACCCTTACTACCTCTTCATCCACCTCCTACCCAGAGACACTGCATAGGTGGTCACTGGAAATGAATTGCAATAGATATAATATCTCTGGACAAAATTGGCATTGATTACAGATGCCAACAAGCTGTCATTAAACATATAAAATGCAGGAAAACTGGAAGTTTCATAAGATTAAAATTATGCTGCTATATTACCAAATGCCTCCCAGGATGTCTTTATTATCTGTACAGGAATTGTTTCAAAATATTACTAGCTTACTAAAGCCTCTACCCCATCACCAGCCTGATTTAAAAGATCAAATGGAAGCCATAAAGCCCTCTCCCAACCCCACACTATCAGCTTATCTGTACCCACATACACTTCATCCCTTCCCTAACATCTCAGAAAATATTGCCTCTCTTCCATCCAGTTGCAAATAGCAGCCTTTGTGACCTGGTTCATGTGGACTTCCACCTACTCAGACCCCATTCCTTTAATTATTCTCTTTTAAGTCTACCCAATATTGGAGCAAATAAATGAGTAAACAAATAATCATGTATAAAACTAAAATGCTGCTCTGTAAATCTTTTATGCCTTGTAAGCTTCTGAATTTCAGGCTCTAGCCCATGTCTATAAAAAGGAGTCTGTCTGTCCTTCACTTCCTAACCTCTCTATTTTCCAGGCCACTGACTACACTATTCTGTTTCAGCGTGGTTGACCAATAACCACCTAATTGCCAAGTCTGATAGACTTTTATTTTCAATATTTTTTTCCTGTCCTCATTTTACCTGATTTAATGTCACTTTTGACAGTGATTCTATTCCCCTTAAAATGTCTTTCATTTCTTTCCTACATGTTGTCCTTTCTAATACTCCTGATAATTCTTATTTAGATTGCTTTTCTTTCGCTGGTTATTCTTATTTCTTGGTGTTCTTCAAGGTTTCATCTTCATCCCTCTTTCATAATTTAATCTTCTCTTGTGACCTCACTTCCCTTTTCTATGTTGATAACTTCCAAGTCCCTTCTGTCATCCTACATCACTCTGCTCAGCATCACATGTCTTTCTTTCTACTGGCACTTCCACTTCTACATGACACTGGCATCTCAAGTACAACATGCACCAAATTAATTTTATGATTCGCCCCTAACAACCATTTCCTGTCAACCTCACCTTGTCCTATATGTCTATCTTGTTGTATGGCACCACCATCCATCCAGTCTTCCAATCTATACACTGGGAATCACCCGTAGCTCTACCAACACTTTCATCCCACCCCTAAACTTATTTCTCTTAATTCTTTCCATCATACTTCTTACATATCTCTCAAATGCATTTAAGTCTTTCCAACTCCAAAGCCACTGCCTTATTTTAGATCTGCAATATTTCCCAAGTGTATCATGTCTGTGGTTCTTCCAACTCATTCTACATACTGCAGTTAATACTCTTTTCATGTTCCCATGTTCCCCCAAATAAACTTTTAGTGTTCTCTTCAAATTAGTCATTTTTTAACTGAGTTCACATAGCTATTCAAGATTTAGTTTCGTACATACATACTTCTCCAGCCATTGGTTTGTAGCTCCTTCATTTGGTCAGTTCCTGTGAATCCTTAACATATTAACTGAGCCTGGCCGTGTGGCTCAGTATTTGAGTATCAACCTATGAACCAGGAGGTCATGGTTTGAATCCCAGTCAGAGCATATGTCTGGGTTGTGAGCTCAATCCCCAATGTGGGATGTGTAGGAGGCAGTTGATCAATGAGTCTCTCTCATCATTGATATTTCTTTCTTCTCTCTCTCTCTTTCTCCTCTCTGAAATCAATAAAAATATATTAAATAAAATTTATTTTTAAAATATTAACTGAGACATTACTTATTATGGGTACTTTTCCTGGTTCCTCTATTTTGGGTTGTTGATTTTGTCAAAATAACTGGCCATTTAAATGAATTCAATCATTTTAAAAAATCTGTGCTTCCACACCGTTTCATGTTTATACCTAATAGGGTATTTAGCATATATTATGATAATCTCTTTATCTTTTACTAGACTTTTAGCTTTCTTATTACAAAAAGCTTGTTTTGCTTGGTGACCCCAGAATCTGCCACAGCACTGGGAATGCATCATGCATATGATAAAATTTTATGTAACACCCGAATACGATATACTGGTATATTTGGTAGGGGCATGCTGCATGACAAGCACTGCTCTAGGCATTGAGCTTACAACTATGGAAAACAACCAAAGTCGCTGTCCTCAGAGAGCTTACATCCCAAAGGGAGTAATATATAAGTAAACTTGCATTCTAAATAACAAAGTAGAGCATTTAAAATTTCCAATCAATAAGTTTTTGTTAACAATCAGAAAGACATCTCTTTTTCAAATTGCAGATTTTATTTATAGTACCAAAATTTCTGGATAAAGTCTAAAAAATATGCTAAACTAGATGTTTTATCTGTAAATCTCATATCAAACTTCAGCATGTCTCCAGTGTCTATGATTTAGTGTAAGTATGATGATCATCTGATAAAAGTCATAGAAAATACTGTAAACAATTCCAATTACATTGACTTACAACATTTTAAATCAAACTTTGCATATAAGATTTTATTTTAGAAATCTCAAACCATAAAGTATGCAAAGAAAATGGGCTCTGAATGGATGAGAGTCTAAAAAAGTGTCTAATTTCTAATTCCAGCTGCAAGGAGAAGAATGTCAACTATGTTAGACTGTGGCTGTGTCTGCATCCACAAACTGATTTTAAAAATGATTGAATTCATTTAAATGGCCAGTTATTTTGACAAAACCAACAACCCAAAGTGGCCAAATCTAGTCAATACCTGGTTGTTTGCATTCAGCCCACTTGCCCCTCAAATTGGTGCTATGTGTAGATAGTCTGTGTATCAAGAATCCAGGGTGGGCCACTAATGTCACTTTATGAAAACAAGTTACCAAATAAGAGTGTTTTCTGGCCACTTGCTCTTGGCCACCCATGTGTCTGAGAATGCAGTACGCCAGGCTCAGTACCTTAGAGCCTTACATTTTTTTTCTCATCTTCCGAAGGTGTGGGGAAAATAGTTTGATTGGAAAACAGTCAACCTGGTGTTTGTGAATATAGTTACCAAGGAGGTTTGTTATCAATCCAAGAATCATCCAGCAGGGGCTGCCACCTCAGAACCCAGCAATTCATACTTTCTTTTAATTAACCTGAATAGGCTATTAGATAGAAATGTTTACTCAAAAGCACAGACTTGCATAATTTTTTTTTAAAGTGAAGTGACTTTGCTTTTGGATTGCATTTGTTTCTGTAACAATTCCCCAGCTTTAGTTTCTGTCAAATAAAAGACCAACAAGTATTTTTCTAAATACAAACACCAACAAATATGCTTACTGCAATTACTATAGCTGCCTTTTTACTATTGTTAGGAGATATTGAAAGGCTTAATTGGTTGTATTTCTTGCAATGCCGATTAAAAAATAAGAAAATGCACACACACAATTCAATGAGAACTGTGAGAAAAATAACATACGGCTGAAAATATAGCCTGATATTTCTGCTGATCCTTATCTAGGGTTATTCCTATATTTGTGTATAAAAGCACAATATAATTATTACTATATTGAGGATACTACACATAATCATTTAGTTAATTTTTCACAATGCCTGTTAATCTTATTGCTCTATGTGTCCAACAGTAAAAATGTATACTTGATGCCTAATGCATATTTGATCCTATCCCACCAGGCAGGTTGAAAGTCTTTTTGAAAAAACAGGTAGGACATCAACATTGTATTATTTTTATAAAATTAAGTTGTCCTGACTAATACTTTCCTATGGTTTAGATGTAGAAATAATAGAGATGGCAAAACTAGAAAAGGAGGTGCTAATTCACTCACTTATAGTCAGACATGAACATTGGGAAGAAATGACTAGAAAAACATTGATTACTCTCTAGGACACCTGAGTCAGCAAAATCACTTGCACACGGTTGAGAGAGGGTTCTCTCGCAGTGCAGATTTTGTGTTTGATTTTAAGGAGAACTCAAAAGCCATAATACAGTAGCTGGCATTTATATTTAGTAAGAGTGCAATATACGCCTTTGAAGTTGGGAGATGAGTATTTATTGAAGCAGCTGGCAAATCAGCAGAAAAATGCTGATTTTGAAAAAACTATTCTTCTTCTGTGGAATCAGACCTACTGTATTTAGCAACACTATTATAATTGAACACAAAAACTGCATTAAAATACCATTAAGAAGGAGACAGAAATCCAGAAAAATAAGAGAATTCTAAGTTAAAAGCTGTCACAGCATTCCTGAGTCAGCTCTTTTAAGCATAAATGCACACATGCACAAGTGATCTTTCAAGTATGACATGAGATGAACCTACTGGACGTTCTTCCCCCATCACTTCTGGCCTCTATCAAATGCAACCAGAATATTTTTCCAAGCTGACCTAATACAGCTCATCTATCTGTATTCCCAGCAGCACCAATCCCACCCTCTTAAAACCCCAAGAAATTGGTTGCAATTTTAATTTCAGCATGACACAAACCCAGCCTAACCTTTCCTTGAAAATAATCTATGTATTAATAAAGGATGTTCTGTAACTCCCACCAACCCTTGTGCCTACCACTTTGAAAACAGAGCTGTACTTTTATACACACATAAGGAACCCAAAGGTTCACCAGGTTATTTTTTTTTCCAAATGAGAATGGTGGGAACTGCTTAATTTATGTGATTTATTAAAGGTCACAAAACTTGTTTGTGGCTAATGACAAATTTTATGCCTTTCTTCAATCCAGTATCTTTTTCACCACATTCCTTGCCCTCCCTAGTTTATGTGCATAAAAAAAGATGGACTCTGTCCCAACCCTTGTCCTTAAAGGCAACTGGGAGGGCAGAAGTGGGTATGAACAGTAGGGCATTTTGTGAAGCACTTAACTGTTACTATTTTCTCCTCCCGCATTTAATAATGACAACAGTCAAGTAGAGTTCGTCCACCTCCCCACACAGGCCAGGAAAGTCTTGTGGCAGACCACTGTGCAGTTTCCAGGGCAACAGGCCATTTCTCTATCTTCTGCTGCCCTGGGAAAATCAGGGGAAAATAGGCCATGCAGAAGGCAAGGTGCAGATGCCAGAGAGCTCTCCTGGTGTAGCTCAGCTCTGGACCCAGGTTCATCTTAAAGGCAGAAGTTCATCTGATGCTTTCTTGGAAATGTGTTAATGCTTTTTCTTAGAAAAAGAAAGTCAGAAACTCTCTGGAGATCAACGTAACCTTCACTTTTATTTATATAGTCTAAGAGCAACCGAACATTAGCTCAATGGAGTCAAGCAGAGGTGTTGTACAAAGTGTGCCTAAATCTAGCTTTTTTTTTGTTTTTAATATATTTTATTGATTTTTTACAGAGAGGAAAGGAGAGGGATAGAGAGTTAGAAACATCAATGAGAGAGAAACATCGATCAGCTGCCTCCTGCACACCTCCTACTGGGGATGTGCCCACAACCAAGGTACATGCTCTTGACTGGAATCGAATCTGGGACCCTTCAGTCCGCAGGCCAACTCTCTATCCACTGAGCCAAACCGGTTAGGGCTAGATCTAGCTTTTAATAACTCTCTGTGGAATCTCAGCTGTTTAGGGGAGAGTAGGCTCCCAGGATGTCCCACTGGAAGGCCACATGGCTTGGGAATGCCTCTGAACTTAGATCTTAATATTTGTCAGAACTCAGGAGAAAGCACACGTGGTGCCAGTGGGTTTGTAGAATCTACATTTTTGTGCTCAGCTCTGTTCTTCAGAAGAATAATCCTGCCCTATCCCACACCCTGAGCATTAGAAATGGATTTACCTAGAACATAGCTTTGAGCTCTCACAAAATCCAATCATCTTTCACTTTTAGAGAAGCTTGAATTTGTTGGCTAAGATTCATGTCCTGACCCTGGGAAGTTTATATATAAAAAATTGGGAAACTTATTCATTTGAGTTCAGAGCCCAGTGATTGTCCTTATGGTTGAAATTTTAAATCTAACAAACTTTTAAATATTCAAGTTCATGCCTTCTTGGCAAAGCATGACCTTCCTTTCTTCATGAGGAAAAAGTTCTAAAAACTTCAAAAGTTACTTTTTAAATCATTTTAATTGCAAATGAATTAGAAACATAAGGATGATGTATCTGAAATTGCACTTAGTTGCTAATATTAAAAGGAAAAAGATTAAAACAATTTTTGAACGTCATCAAACCATAAATATTTAAAATATACTTTTGGAAAATTGGTGGGGGAGCATAAATGCTATGGAATGCCTTGTTTTTAAAATATGAAATAGGCCTGGCCGCCATAGCTCAGTGGTTGAGCATCAACCTATGAACCAGGAGGTCACAGTTTGATTCCCAGTCAGGCCATATGCCCGAGTTGCAGGCTTGATCCCCAGTGTAGGGTGTGCAGAGGCAGCTGATTAATAATTCTCTCTCATCATTGATGTTTCTATCTCTCTCTCCCTCTCCCTTCCTCTCTGAAATTAATAAAAATAAATTTAAAAAGATTTAAAATATGAAATAGAATTAAGGAAAAAAGTTTTTTTTGAATATCTGTAGTGACAACCTTAAATCTGATTTATTCTATTTCCAGGAGGATATTTTCTTTGATTTTCTATTCTGCATATTTTTATGTTAGCATATATTTTATCAAGAGAACCATTAATAAATCTTTATAGAAAACACAGCTTTGGCCTTACAGAATTTTGGGGATGAGTCTGTCTGTGGTTTTTAACATGGATTGCCTACAACCTTTGTTGGATCAAATTTGGTTAGAAGTCTAAACAATCCTGAACCATTACTATGTTATATTTAATAGTCCCATATAAATGATATCAAACTTTTCCTAACTTAGATTTTAGGCAGATTGATTTGCATGACAGGCTCAGTGTGCTATCCCAATCTATCTTTTAGTAATTTGTTTTCTATCTTTATTTAATTACATTTATTTTGCTATTTCATTTTACTTCCAGAAGTTTCTTTATAGATTATATTTTTAAGGAACACTTTTCACACACTCTTGGCATTGGATATAATGTTCCTTTTAATTTTGTTAAGGGCAATCATCATTTGTTGAGTGCTTACTCTACAGATGGATATGCAAAAGACAATATCTGTTGAGAACTTCAGTATGTGGCTTTTCATACAAAATTCTAAATTTAATAATAATTTATTTTTGAAATCAAATGCTCTATACCTTTCATTAACCTATGTCATTTCCCTAACCCCTGCCATGCTCAATAAAATTTTTTGCAAATCTTTTTATTTACTACTTATTGCAGTTAAATACAACATGGGAGACCAGGAAGAGATGCTTCCACAAAAGCATAGCTATACATCACCTGCTCATGAGTTCAAGGGTCGTTATAGTAAGGACACCCAGGACATCTTTATTGATCCGCATACCAACCTGCTCTGCTTCCTTGTGTATGAAAGGATCATGAGACCTATTCTTTTAACTGTCTCCCAAGATCAATATTTGAGAGATGCAAAGCTTGAAGGTTAAAGGAAGATGTACATATACTGCATATACCTGCATGCAGTGATTTGCTAGACAACTTTGGGGTGGGAGTGTGAGGAAGCCTGACTTACCTGATTCTTCAGGCTAAAAGGAATATGAGAAAGTAGGTTGAGCATGGAAGTGTTGATGCTAAAACCTCACTGTACCTCACTGATATAGCTTCAGTCTTCACTGGCCCAGAGAAAATCTGGACTGCCCAAAGCCAAACAAAACCCTTGAGTAGGGCAATAAGAAAATAAACAGATAAACAAACAAATAAATACATTTATTATTTAAAAATTAACAAATAAATACATTTATTATTTAAAAATTGGGGACTGACCTTGCTCCTTATTACACCTAGGCTGGGTTTCCTCATTGCTCTGTGGGTGTGGAGGGAGCCGGTCCTAGAACTTAACTTCCAGTGTGATTTGTGTCCATTTAGGTAGTTTGAAGGGGTAGGGAGCAGAAGAGGGTAAAGCCTGCCTCTGTCACAGTGCACACCTGCCATTTGTGAAAGGAGTCACAGTGCACACCTGCCATTTGTGAAAGGAGAGCGGGAAGAAAGAAGAGGATAGGGAACACTTTAGATTCATTGCAATTCTGAGAAATTCTCAGCCAGGCCCGAGAGGGATCTCCTAGCAAAGGTTGTTCACTAGATCACTGAATGACCGGGCTCGACTACCCCCTGTGCTTAGCCATTGGTTGGGGAAGCAAGCACTCAGCACAAATGGCTCAGTAGGTCTAGAGGTGCTAAAGCTGGAGGCTGTCAGCTAACTGTACCTGCCGCAGGGGAGAGCTTACTGGCCTCTTGTCACCCAGCATATTCTTGAATATTGATAAAGTGTGATCATTTGGTTCAGACCTGAAGTTTTTAAGCATGAATCTTCCCTTGGGACACTCGTTGCTTTGGTGTGATTCACCTCACACAATTATATGAAAGTAGATTTACCGCCCTGCTCTGTGCAAATACCTTTGAGGTTAGGTAGGCCTCCCTCATATTATTCTTGAATCCTTCTCCAAGTCTCTTTTAAGAAAATTAAGTAAACAATAATTATAAAATATCTTTTATTGTAACATACTCACCACAATAATTAATAAGGATCAAGGATTTCAATTCTTTGAGTCTTTTTGAGGAATTGTCTCTAAATCACATCTTCTATTGCCCTTTCTCTTAGGTTGGCGTGCCCATTAAGGGCTATATTGCTTTTGTTTGGGTAGCAGATACTTCTGGAAAAACTGGAGTTTATTCCAAATGGAAAGGGATTTTTAACTCCGTTTCTGCTCCCTATATGTCATTAGTTAGGGTTATAAATGCTAGCTGTCACAACAAACTCCAAAATCTTGGTAGCTTAACACATAAAAGTTATCCAACATAGTTTAGCAGAGGATTTTTTTCCATTTGGTAATTTAAGGATCCAGGTTTCTTCCATTTTGTCACATCTCCTTATCATCATATGACTTCCAAATTTTTGTAACAGGGAAAGAGAGTAGGAGGCATACTAGCTTGTAGAAAATGTTCTGAACAAGATATGGCACATAACTTCCAATCACATCTCACCTGCCAGAAATCACTTCCATGTCCCTAGCCCAACCGCAAAGGAGACTGAGAAATGTGAATGAGCACAGTGACCCTTGCTGAGCACTATCCGTTTTGCCCATCATGTCAACTTGGCTCTATCCTCACTCCAGGTGGGGTGACTAATCTGTTTTTTTTTCTTCCTGTGTCATGGCCCCCAAAGTATCAACATAGGCATATATTATCTCCCTTGCCAGGAAAACACCAGGGAGGGAGGGAGGGAGGGAGGGAGGGAAGGAGGGAGGGAGAGAGAGAGAGAGAGATTTATAGAAAGAATGAGATATTTCTAGAGATACCTTTAGAATATTTATCTGAGTTTCACATATTTCTCACTGCTGAACCACACTGGCCAGGCAAAATGTGAAGATTTTTTTTCCATTATTTTAAATTTTATTGGGGTGACATTAGACAACATAAACATATAGGTTACATGTGTGGATTACTAATTTACAGAATCTGTATATAGGACCATGTGCCCACCACCCAAAGTCAAATCTTCTCCTGTCACCTCATATTAGGACCTCTTTCTTTCCCCACCCCCCTCTCTCTGGCAACCACCACACTGCTGTTTGTGTTCATAAGTTTCAGTTTTATATTCCACATATGAGTTAAATCATATAGTTCTTAGCTTTCTCTGTTTGACTTATTTCACTTTGCATAATGTTCTTAAGGTCCATCCATGTTGTTGTAAATGACGTTATTTCATCCTTTCTTATGGTTGAGTAGTACTCGGTGGTGAAGATCTTTAGGAGACCATTATTCAGCCTATATACTGAGACATTTACAATCTTTCTTACAAAACTTTTCAATAGCCTATATTTTTCCATCAGCTGGATGAAGATTGGGATATCATCTATGGTCATGATACCATAAATTGAGGTTATGAATCTAAATGACTGATACAGTTGCAAAATACAGAGCAAATTTATATAAAGGCCAAGAAACCTTTCGGGAACAAAGAGATCAAGAGTGTGAAATAGTTGGGGACCATGGTACATGGTTTATATAGCACTCCAAAACAAAATAAAAGAAATACCTCTACCACTCTATATTGGGGTTCAAAGTTAAATTTCCTTTGATGGATTGTGGCAGCTAGACAACAGAGGTCCACAGGTAGGACAGATTCCCAAGGGGCACCATATTCTAGATGGCAGTGTATTCAGGACAATAAAAATAACTTATCTCATAGGTAATTAAATTTGTAATTTCAATCACAAATACCTCCAGCCATGATGACAGATTGGATAATCTATTGGCAAAGAAGTTTTCATAGAATTAAACACTAAGGTAAAACTTTATTAATAAACCTGGGTCTTTGCTGGATATCAATCTGATCTTTCCAAACCTAGACCTGGTTTTTCCTTTCAAGTGTCATATACTTTGATATTTTCTATGACCTAATTGTTACCCTTGTAGTGATGTTGCTGTAGAGCTACTCTGAAATCTTTTAACCAATGTAATGGAATTATAATGGCATTATAATGAGCTCCCCGTAATTTTTTTTACTATTATAATCTGTCATAATGGCATTGTAAGGGGTTCTCCACAAACATACACTGAAATCATTTTGCCACCATCATGACAGTGAAATGAGTCCCCACAGAGTTTATTTGAAATTGTTTTGCTCTTATAATGGCATTATTAATGCAGTCTTCATAGACTTACAGAGAAATTGTTTGACCATCATAATGTGGTCTTCACAGACTTACAATAAAATTGCTTACCAGTGTAATGTGGTTTCCATTAACTTGCACTAAAATCATTTTCCTACCATAATGACATTATAATAGGGTATCCATGAACTTGGATTACCAAAGTTTGGTTCTCTTGATGGCATCATAGCATCATTGCTACAAAGACAGTTAAAATAATGTTGATACTCTGTTGTGTCATAAGCAAAGACTGTAAGTAATGCATATCTACTTTTCACACTTAAGTATCATGTGGTTTTTTTCTTTAAAAGTAATGCCCTGACCGCAATATACTTTATAAACCAACAATAATCATTTCTCCAATAACTAGATGAGAGAATCCTAGATTCTTAGGGCAGAAGATCTCATTTCATGTACCCTTTATATAAATTCTAATGCTTTTTATTAATTTGATTACCTCCAGCCCCATTTTTTACGAAGGTGTAATACATTCTTTCCTCCTGTTCCAAAAACAGAAATATTATTTTTATTTTCTTTTTTGCTATAATTTGTGATTTTTTTTTAGATTTATATGAAGTACAATTATTACTGTCTAGTCCTTAGTATAGCATGCTAAAAATCCTGATATTTATATTTATATCAAGTCTTTTATAACCTTGGTGTCTCATATTTAAAAGAGACAACACAAATATAGAGAACTCACAGGCGATGAATGGATATAGTATAAAGATAGAATAAAATAATGTGATAAAGAGAGTAGATTACTAGTAAATATTTACTGGATGCATAGACCCAGTATTTGGTACATTATTAAGATATTCAAGCCGAGTAAAAGATGTGATGTTGAAGTTTCATGTTTGCATAGGGTGTGATTAGGTTTCCAGTAACGCAACTTTGCACACAGCTATCTGCTACAATTTACCAGCTGGGAAAATTTCAATCAATCCTTCTCTGGATTAGCAATAGCAGGTGAAGATACATATGATTTCAGGAAACACAATGTGTTATGTTTGTATTATTCTGGATTTTATTTCTGTTGTTATTAAAATCCTACTGTGCTCTCAGTCTTATTTCCTTTAGGTGCACTCATGTGCTCTCATATCAGAAAGCACGTCAGTGTAATTAGGGTATGAAATAGTCGGGAACCATGGTACATTGTTTAGATAGCACTTTAATTATTTAAAAAACAATAAAAAAGCAAATGGCTGTTTTCTAAAAAGCCACCAGCCATGTCTTAGTCTTGGTGTAAAGAGAAAGTTGTCCTGGAGGAGTTCCTTTTTTGAATCTGGAAAGTCTCTTCAAGGTTGACTCTGCACTTAGAAGTATAAGGCAAGTATGTATTATTGCCCTGGGAAAGGGTATAACAAGACGTCCTTTTTGGTAATGTTGGAGGAGGTCATTAAGAGGGTGTGACCACCTGTTAACTCTCCAGTGGGACCCAGGCAATCAGAGGCTCTACCCCAGGAATGTACATTCTGCCTACTCTTCCCACATTTGTAGTCATTTTAAGGATGTAGCCTTCTAAGAGTAAGGTGTTGCTGAGACCATCTGGACAGTATACATGACTGAACCCCATTGAAGCCTCTATTTAAAAAATTGTATTGACTTTATTGGGGTAACAGGTTAATAAATTATATAGGTTTTAATTGTACAATTAGTAATACATCAGCTGTATATTGTATTCTGTGTTCACCACCCCAAATTAAGTTTTCTTTCATCACCATTTATCCACTCTTCACTCTCTTTCCCTCTGGTAATCACCATACTATTGTCTATGTTGATGAGGTATGTTGTTTTTTTTTCCCTTTGCTTAATCCCTTCACCTTTTTCACCCAGCCCCTAAACCCTCTTCTCCTCTGACATTAGATTCTTGTGGGCAGGTGCCAAGATCTATTCATCTTGTGGTCACTAAGACAAGCCTCATAAATACAGTAACTTGTCTTGTCGATTTAACCTGTCACTAGCAATCTGGAGTGGTGTGTCTCTTTCTTTGGTCTCTCCTTGCCCTCTGTGTAAGATAACCAGTTTCAGATTTCACCTGGTGAACACTCAAGTTCGTGAACCAACAAATAAAAATTGTCACTCTGATACCCACTTAATATAAAATGTTTATCACTGAGGAGATGGTGGAAACCTTTGTACAAAGGTCAAGAATTATTTGGAACTAAAGAGATCCAGACCTCCATCATTTTCCTTTTGAGGCTCAATCCTCGCTAATACATTACTTTGATGGATTAAGGTAGTTAGACAATAGAGGTCCAGAGGTGGAAGAGATTGCCCAGGGAAACCTCAAGGTGTTCATACCACATGGGGTGCCTCAAGTGGTGACTAAATTCAGTTCATGGGTTGGATGACAAAGATAGTGGGGAGTTTGTCTCAAGCTAGTAGACTCTCCCAATGCTGTGTGCTTCTAGACAATACTATTTATTATTTAATGGAATAAAAAAATAACATTGCTATATCAGGGATTTTCTGTCTGCTTTACATAGATCACCTAAAAATAACTTAATGATACACATCTAACCCTTGAAAAAATTGGGAGAATAAATGACTTGACCAAGGTCACACAAGTATTAAGTGGTTGAGTCAGATTACCTTAGGCAGTTTGAGACCAGTGTCTATCTACTAGTATTTTTGCACTATAACATTTTAGGATCCCAAGCTTGGGGCATCCATGTCTCTAGCACCCTGACATAGTAGGATCTTACTCCCAGGCTGAGAGCCAAGGTGGTAGGAATAATTTCAGAAGTGGACCTTATGCTTACAGTGGTATGAGGAAACAGTTGGGAAACAAAATTCCTGTACTTTAGATACTTTGAAAGTCTTTCCAGGATAGCAGTGACATCAGAGCAGCAGATGACTATAGCATTCCCATGTCTGGGCCTGTGTGTGTTTGGCAATGATAAATGTGGCTGAGAACAAAGGGATTGCAACAGAAACTAAAAAACTTTCTGCCATTAAATTGATCAGTTTTTCCAGCTCTTTCCCTCCAAGTGTGAAGAACTGATCCCCTTGGAATTAAAAAGTCTCCGGAGTTCTTGAAATATTCAGAGTTGGAGGAGTCCCAAGAGAGATACTTGAGTTCCTGCTAATCTGCATGTGAAGGCTCTAGAGATTAATTTGAAGACTAAAAATAGAAATGACCTCATTTATATCACAAGCTCATGAAGCAGGTCATTTTGCACATTCTGCAAAGACCTCAGTATTAACATATACCAGCCAGGTTTTATAAAATAAAATGTAACCAATGATTATCTCAGAATTACTTAATGAAAGCCACTGGCTTTTACAACCAGGGTTGGGTTAAAGACAAATGAATAAAATAGAAAAACAAATCATAATTGTCAGAGGATAGTAGCAAAATAACAGCAGGATAAAGTTAAGAAAATAACTGTGTAATTATAGTATGGCTACCACTTTATTGATCTTTAAAATGGCCAAAACAAATATTTATGATTCTTAGCATTTTATCATTTCGCTTCTGTGACAAGGTTACATCACCACTAAGGATTATCATCATTTCTCAACATTAACAAGAGATCTTGTTGATCTGTGGAAAGAACACTCAGATAGGCTATCACACAGGGGGATACAGTAGAACCTATCTCATAGGTTTGTTGTTAGGATTAAAGGAGATAATTCACATATAACATTTAATACAGTGGTTGACGCATGGTGAGCATCTAATAGATGTTGGCTCTAATTCAGTTTTTATTGTTGAGTTCTTGTTATTATTTGCCAATAAACCTGTGGCTTCAGAACAAGTCACAATTTCTCGGGGTCATAAATAGCCTATATTCAAGAGGAGATAACCAAATTAGATGCCTTCTAAGCCCTGCTTATTATTCAAGTTGTTTGCATATATGAATATGCGCTGCAGGAATTCTGATGGCAGTATTTTCTAAATGCTTTGTTACATATGATGTCTCAAAATTACTGTATTTAGGCACAAGCAGAACTGTTGTGAAAACTTGAAGAAAAATAACTGAGTTACTGAGACCAGTTGCAAGAAAGGAATGTACAGTGACCTTCTGGACAGCAGTCAAGGATGAGGACACCGAGTGTAAAGGTTATTAGGGACTTTACGAAGAAAAAGCTGGTGGTTATGTAGCAAGAAATACCGCCAAACACTATTTATTCAGTCAGGAGAAAGAAGCATTATACAAAGCATTGTATTCTAGGTCATTTTTCATTCAGTTTTCCAATTTCTTTGGATTCATTTAAAATTTTAATTCTTTCCTTAGCAGAAGCTGAAAGGGCCTAAAGATCTGGGTTACACTTATCCTTTGCAGGGATTTTTTCCTGTCAGCTTCCCAAAGAAATTCCTTCTTGGTCCTTTCAGCAGAGGGATTTTGCTCCAGGGCCACCAGATTTCTCTCATTTGAGCTGATACAGCTCTCCTGTCAAATCTAAACCTTACAAAGGCTATGCCCCTACTAAAGTAAAGGGCTTCCCATCTGCTTCAGGGAAATTCCATAGCTCAGGAGTATTGGAACACATTATGTGGTAACAATAACAAAAATAATTTCTTGTTATATGTACTTCAGGCAATTGTGATCCAAATTAGTAGAAGGGTCTTCATGCATGTCTGTATTTGGACTAGAGCTACAAAGAAGAATATTTGTTTTTTTGTTGTTGTTTAGGTGTAAACCAATGATAATTGATGGCAAAGTCAATCTGTTTTTCTGTTAGGATTTCTAATTCTATACAAGTAAATGATTCCACTGAGACTGTACTTGATGTTGCCAAAGTTGTACCAAGTGTAAAGTCAACCTCTTGTAAAATCTGCACTAACTCTTCAAAGGCATTAGATTTCAAATTACTGTAGCTATTATTTACATAGAAATGTAAATTGATTTATGAATTTTGAAAACATTAAAACTCACCAGGCACTGTGATATTCCCAAGAATACAATAGTAAAATGAAGAAAACTCATCTTTCTCTGCCTTTATGGACTTAGAATCTTGTGGGTGTCACTGTGCAAAGTTCTTAAATGTTAAGTTTTATATGTCCTGAACTAAGTGGCTTAATGGAGAACTCAAAGTTTCAAAATTTATTCAACATTCAAAAGGATCCTTTACCTATAGTTAGAAGAAATAGTTTCAAGCATCTCTTTCTTCTACCATTTTCTTTTTTCATCATTAGACTTAACTGGCATTGTTCTAAGCCCTGAGAAATCAGGAGTGAATGAGACAGATGTTCCTGTTGTCCTCTAAAGTTTCTGACCCATTGTTATCTTAGATTCTCATTGGAATATTACATGCTTAATGGCTAAGAGCTTAGGTCACTGCTGGGTTTAGAGGCAGAAAACTTGAGTTTGGTTTCCAGCTGTGCCATCAATACCTTGGTCAGTTTATATCTTGCCTCTGAGCTTGAATGATTTTATCTGTAAAATGGGGATAACAGTTCCCATTGTCTGCTTAATCAAAAATTTAAAAAGGAAACTGGGTTGCACAGGAGATTGAAGACAATTATTTTAATTATGTAGCATGAGAAGCTTTTTATGTAATAAAAGGAGCTAGTACTACAGTTCGTTCTCACTGTCATGGACATTGACAATCTGGAGAAATAAGGAAGAAAAATTGCTGCCGGCTCACAACCCCTTATACATCATTACCTTCTTTGTTCTTTTCAGGCACATTTGTTCAAAACACCATTTGCCAGACATCAAATCATGCTCCAAGTGTAAGTATAATATCTGGATGACTGGGTACATATGCATTCAGAAATATACCTTCTTTCATAGAAGGAGGGCTCTCACCAATTCCCTCAACCTTGCTTCACTTCACCATGTACTATTTCCTTTCCTTATGGGTCAGTTATCCCATCTTACTAATGAGGCATGTAAAAGCTAAATGATATCACTCAGGCACAAATGACAATTAGATAGCAGAGCTGGAATTAGAACCTATTAGATGGCTTTCCTTCCAGGTCTGTTCTCATACCATTGAACAAGCCTTCAGCTCAGATTTCTTATTTACAGTCAATGTTTTGTTGTCTGAAATTTTACAGATTAGCACTTTGACCCCTTAAAAGCAGCTTTAAGTGGTTGTAACACCCTTGTCTCAGTGCACTTTTACTTTTGCTTAATCAATTCATCCAAACCTTCTATTGTTAGCAGAAAAAGGCAGAGACGAAAAACTTCCATGACAGCTCCAAACACAGGTAGTGTTTTATGGAAACAACACAGCTACAACCACAAACTGAGCACAAAAAGAATATGCCTGTGCTACAAAACCAAAGATGTGGAATCTGATTTCATAATTCTGTATTTTTCTCATAAGAAACTTATTTTTCATAGGCACCTAGTCTGTCTATTCTGCTAATATAAATTAGGACAAATTAATCTGCATACAATGGAAAATCTGAAAATAGTACCGATTTAAGTACACAACAAATTTTTTTTCAAATAAGAGAAATTTAGAAGTAGGCAGGCAGTCTAAGTGTGATGATTGGCACCATGGAGTCATCAGAAAACCTTCCTTTTCTTCTCTGCTGCATCATCCTCAGTCTCAGTGTGTAGCTTCCATCCTCAATGTCAACTCATAACCCAAGGTGGCTGCTAGAGCTCCAGTCCTCATGCCTTTATTCCAGGCAGCAAGAATGAGTGAGATGGAAAGGTCAGATGGGTGCACACAAGCAGTCTTCCTTGTAAAGGACTTCTTCTGAAAGTCCCACAAAGTAACATCGGCTCATGTCACTTTGGCAGGACCTTATTCTTATGACCACCTTTAACTATGGGGAGATAAATGTCTCTATTTTGTTTTGTTTAGTTTTATTCTGTCCTGTTTTATTTTTAAGCTGACTATGCTGACTCTTCTACTGTTATAAGGTTTCATATTAAGAAAGAAGAGCCGAAACCGGTATGGCTCAGTGGATAGAGCGTCGGCCTGCGGACTGAAAGGTCCCAGGTTCGATTCCGGTCAAGGGCATGTACCTGGGTTGCGGGCACATCCCCAGTAGGAGATGTGCAGGAGGCAGCTGATCGATGTTTCTCTCTCATCGATGTTTCTAACTATCTCTCTCCCTTCCTCTCTGTAAAAAATCAATAAAATATATTTAAAAAAGAAAAAAAAAGAAAGAAGAGATAATGGTTATTGGATATACAATTAACAATATCTATCAGTGTTTAAACCAGGCATTGAGTAAATATCAAATATAAGGATTATTTAGGGACCAACTATAAATGAGCTTCCAAATAATTCTCATAAAAATAGTCCATATAAATTAATAATGCTACACAATAACTATAACAGAGTCTTTAAATGCTTTTCTGCATTACCATATAACTATAAAATTATGCATAATTATTATAACAAACAATATAGAAATATAAAAAATAACCCCCCACATTTCTCTTTGCTTTTGTCTTCCTCCTCACTTCTAAAAACACAAAAGAAAGCAGTTTATGTTTGTTTTCCCACATTTATGTAGAATTATACAAATAAATGGTGTACATGTTTTTATTAGTAATCAAAATTGGCTCATAGTATACAAATTATTCTGCAACATAAGTTTTTAACCTAATTTAATTTCAACACATAGAGATATCCTCATTCTTTTTAATAGCTGCTTAAAATGATCAAGTATGAATATGCCATAACTATTTCACAAAGAAGACAACTTTTATTGATTAAGATGTTCAGGAGGGCAGCAAAATCAGTTTGATGAGATACTGAGACAGCTAAAAAAACAGAGCCTGAAGGACTGCAAGTTAGAGTTTTAGGGTCAAGCACATTAAGTGGGTTAACGTGGCTATCTAAGGACACCGAGCATGCTCAGTGTGGCTGCAGCATTTTCAGGACAGAGGGGACACTTTTTAGCATAGCTTCTTATGCCACAAAATCCCTAAAGATGCCATTTATGCCATCTGGCTTTGTTGTTCCTCTCAATCAGCATCTTTAGACATTTCTACTATTCATTTTTTCCCCTTTTCAAAACATCTCTCCAATCAAATCACCATCTAATTGCTAAATTCTGAAAAAAAGTTTTTAAGAGTTAAATACTTTGCCCTTAAACCACTTTTTCTAGTTATTAGTCCACCTGTTGATACCATTTTTTTTCCGTTGTGAATTTGAGAATTATTTTTATTCTTTCCCCACCTTTCGCACATTTTTCTTGTCTTTATTCTATCCTCTTGCCCCCTTTCCTTCTTTTTCCATGATCATTTCTCACCCTCTTACTGCTTGTCAGATATCTACTTATGGAAACACAAACTGGTGAAATGGCAAGAGTATTTAAAATTTAATATGGAAAGGGGCTGTGTTAAAAGTCTGAAACTCCAGGTTTGGTGTTTCTCCTCCATAAACTGTCCTCCTCCCCACCCTTGCCCTATTCAGTTTGTGAATCATGTAATGAACGTGGTGAAAAAATAAAGTCAAAAAGCAAAGGCAACTCTATGAAAGAGACACATGTTCTGAAAAACAAACATGCAGGGCAGACAAATGTGATCCTAAAACAAGCACCAGGCTGCTCAGGTTCTTTCATCTGATCCAAACTTGAGGGGGTTTCCCTCACGTTGTGTTTTGTGGAGTGGGACTAGGTAAAGAGGGAAGCAGGGATGATCTTCATTGGGAAGGCTTCAAATACTCATACAGTGTTTAACCTTTCTATTTCCTGCTCCCTTCCTTTTACTATGAGGTTAATTGGGGATGCCCGGACACTGGGATGGTCTGGAAAGCATCTGTCAGCATAACTACATGTTTTCCTTGGTCTTTATACCACTTTCACTAACAAGCATGATCTGTATTTACATCACAGTTAGTGACAATATTAATAAGAATATAGATCTCAGAGAATCTCACATATGAAAGTAATCTGCATGGGGAGAAACTGAAAAGATAAAATGGTTTGTCCCAAATTATCTTACTGTTGTTGAAGCCAGAACCAAGCTCTTGTCCCTCATGCAGGCTTCCCTCACTCTGCCCTTGACTTCAGGCTGCTTCCGATGTTAAAGTGATAGATGTAGCTAAACCCGCCATTGTTTCCAAGAAAACTAAATCACTGAGCATTTTATTGAAAGCTGATCACATACCAGACACCACCATGCAAGAAGTTTTCATGCTTGCCTTTACTCCAGGGGTGGGGAACCCTTTTTCTGCCAAGGGCCATTTGAATATTTATAACATTCGCGGGCCATACAAAATTGTCAGCTTAAAAATTAGCCCTCTATATTTATTCAAACATTTAATTATCTCACCCCTAATGCCTTGGCAGGGCCAGACCGAATGATTTCACGGGCTGGACGTTCCCCACCCCTACTAACTCCATGAATATTTGTTCAGGGACATTTATGTACAGCCTCTTTATAGGCATGGTAGACAAGCCAAAGAAGGTTGTCCTCATGGAGCTTACATCTGGATATGTGTGTGTGTGTGTGTGTGTGTGTGTGTGTGTGTGTGTTGACAGAGGGTGAAGATGGGAAGTTAACATACCAGTATATGTATGATTATATCTGGTAGGGTTTTATGATAAATGCACACCAGAGATAGGATAGAGAAAAGGTGTAGGATAGAGAATAGACAACAGTGTGGAAGATGAGGAAAGACAGTTACTTTGTATTATCACATTCTGTTCTAACACCAAGTCTCTAAGACAGGAACTAATACTATGCCTAATGCACAGATAAAGAAATCAAGTCTCAGAGGAGTTTGGCATAGTTCACAGCCTCTTGGGGAGAAGGGGCTAGCACTAAGCCCAGTCCTTCCTCACACCAGAGTTGTGCTCTAATCCCTATGCCCAAAGGCCTCTACATGAGAATGTACAGGGGAGGGGGGAGGAATATTTGCTTGAATTTTCATACGGAGATTGTTACATGAGAAAATACAATGGGTAAGTGCTGATGATTAAGTATCTGAACAGTTGAGCTGAGTGGCTTAATGAGGTTAAGGCTCATGGCATCAGAACTTGAGTTATTTCATCTTGAGAACAGCGGAAAAGAGGCCAATAAAAATGCATTATTGGACTCATCTGGTTCCTATTTTCAAGGATCAAAGAATCAGCTAATAGGTACACAGTTCTTGAAACCATGCTGTTCAAAGCAAGGTCAGCAGCTAATAAAGACATCTACTATTTAATCATGGATCAGACCACTTGACTTTGCTTGTATCACTGATACCAGCCATTATTGGCGGAGAACCAGCAGAGTACTCAGTACAGCATGAAATAAGAGAGGTTTGGGGATCTGTTAATTGCATCTTGTCTGAGCTGTAGGAGGTATACTACTCCAAAATCAGTCCCTTCCAATTATTCCAGGTTGCAGCTGGCATGGTGAATCCTGGGTTGTTTTCACCCAATGAAAGAGTCTAATTTTATCACAGAATCACAGGACTGGCAAGACCTTGAGAGGTCAGCGGAGGCTTTCAGGCAAGACTGCACTGAGTGAATATATCTAATCCTATTTTAGGCCATCTCCAGAGAGCAGATTCCACGATTCCTCTTGCAAGCCAATGCCAGTATGAAGCAAACTTTTCTGTAGCCAGCCTAACATTCCTAGTGATTTATTTCAAATTCATCTTTCACTGGGTTCGTAATGATGGTTTGACTATCCCTATTTTCCCTATTTATTCTTTAAACAATAAGTATTGGTGAAAGTTGAAATAACTCTTATGTTTGCATAGAGGGATTAATTAGTTGTTCAATGGGAGGTTGTATTAATTATTTAGCTTAATATGCCTGACTTGAACACCTATTCTGTAGTAGCTTTAAGAATTCCAAAAAAATAAAGATGGTTTTGAAGGACTCTCCACCTCGCTTCCACTTTCTGTCTGGTTCCCTAGCCCCAGGCACACTGTCCA
The DNA here is from genome assembly GCF_000147115.1 of Myotis lucifugus. Lineage (NCBI taxonomy): Eukaryota > Metazoa > Chordata > Mammalia > Chiroptera > Vespertilionidae > Myotis > Myotis lucifugus. The sequence goes on from NW_005871048.1 coordinate 29,568,792, forward strand.
ATTTATATCCTCAAACATGCCGACCTTATTTATTTCTTACTCAGGGCTTTTGCACTTGCTATTTGATGCTGTTCCGGTAACAGTCCACCGTAAGCCTCCCAGGGCAGGGCTCCTCTTCCTCAGAGGAGCCATCCCTGACTGACCTATTTAAAGTTTCCTCAGAGCATGTATCAGTCTCTAAAATTATCTTATTTATTCCCTAGTTGGCACATATGTTGTTTCTCTCCTTCCCCGGTAAAATGTAAGAACTATGAGATAGGGGACCTCACCTTTTTTTTTTTTAAACTATGTAAGACCAGTGTCTAAAACAGACACATTATATGTATTTAATAAGTATTTGATAAAAAAGAACGAAAGGATATTTGCATAGCAATACATCAGTGTAACCTGTTTAGTAGGCCCCTGTTTCCTTGTACGGCCCCTGGAGTGGCATGTTTGAGGGGATGCACAGTGTTCTTACATGAACTTTAAAGTCAGATCACACCGTTTCAGGACCCAGATCCAGCATCCACCAATTGTGAAAGCTTGGACAGGTTACTTAAATTCTTTGAGTGTCAGTTTTGTGATCTGTGAGACAACGAAACTGACCTCATTTGTCCGTTCTTAGGACAAATGGTTTATTTTATTAAAAAAAAAAGCTATTTTACATAATATATAAAAAACTATTAATTTACTTTTTAAAAAAATATTTTTTAAATATATATTTTTTATTGATTTCAGAGAGGAAGGGAGAGGGAGAAAGAGATAGAAACATCAATGATAAGAGAGAATCATTGATTGGCTGCTTCCTGTATACTCCCACTGGGGTTCAAACCCACAGCCCCGGTATGTGCTCTGACTGAGAATCGAGCCATGACCTCTTGGTTCATAGTTTGACGTTCAACTGCTGAGACACACTGGCTGAGCTCTATTAATTTACTTTTAAAAACAGTATTTATTGAGCATCTACTATTAATATGAGATTTTTGGACTGGAACACGTGGTGTTCCCCTGGGCAGGATGGCTTCCCCGGATTCTTTGTCCATCGGAGTAGAACAATGAAACCATGGACAGAAGATGATATAACAAAGGTGGAAATTTATTGAAGAACAGGCACAGACTCCCCCGTGGGGAGGGGAAAGAGTCCCACTGAGTTCTTTTTTCCCAGTTTATAAAGGCTGCAGGTTTTTGTGCCTTGATATCCCCTCTGATTGGTCACTATTCCCTACTGATTTGGTCACTATAGCAACTTCTGGACTCAAAGGTCAAACCTCAGATGGGACATGTGAGGCCCTCCTTCTTTATTTTATAAATATAGACCTTTGGCTACTCCCAGTTCCCTTGTCTTATGGAAATGTAACTGCTGCCTCTCCCTGCTTCCTTGTCTTATGGAAATGTACCCTTTTGCAACTCTGTAGTCCTGTGTTTTTTCCATGGACCCCCTTAATTTTAAAAATTCCCTAAATCTGCCTATTTCACCCCTAAAAATTCATATTTCACTATGTCCCGGGCTGAGGATATAGTAGTGACCAATCAATAACAATCTCTTCCCTCAAAACTTACACTTTGGTATATAGAAGTATATGTTTCAGAATTAAGATCAGGCTTCTGCGTTTACCCTACATGGAGATTATATTTGAAGTATGGTCAGTGTGCTAGTGCAGGCTCTTCTTTCAATAGTCAATACATATTTACTAAGTGCCTATTATGCACACACCCATAACTATCCAGTTAATAATGGTGTAATAGGAGGGTTTTTAGACAAGTCTAAGAGGGCATGGCCAGTCCCACCTACAGATGGATTGCTTGTACAGTCATTCACCGCATAAAGATGTTTCATTCAACCACAGACCACTTATACAAAGGTAGCTTCATAAGATTATAATGAAACTGAAAAACTTCTATCACTAGTGACATCTTAGCTTTCCTAATGTCATAGTGCAACATAATACACAAATATCATTGTGTTACAATTGCCTACAATATTCAATATAATAGCAGGCTGTATAGGTTTGTAGCCTAGGAGCAGTAGAACAGAACTTGTCACCCGAAAATATGTCTATTTGGCATAGGATTATTTTAGAATGGTTAATTTTAAGAAACAGCAGAAATGGAAGAAGGTCTGAAAGCAAATAGAAGTTAACCTTTGTAAAAGATATTTAAGGGAAATCTCCATTTGTAAGAGTGTCTCCCTGGAATTACCAGGAAGAGGTGGGCTGGCCTTATCTCTAGAAATGCTTATCAATGCAGATGACAGGGACTTAAAATTGCATAACAATCCTACCCTTATTTACTGTGCTTTTTCCAGCTAACCTCCCATAACTGAACCTTTCCCAACCAACAACATCTATCCTCTTCAGTCAAAGATGGTATTTATGGTGGTAAATTTTGGCAAGTTACTCCATTTTCTTGAATCTCTCCCAGGTATATAGGAGGTACACATTATTAAACTTTTGTTCATTTTGTTAGTGTTAATCTGTCTTTTATTATCTGGATGTCTCAGGCAAGAATTCAATAGTCAAGGGAAAACTATTTTTTCTCCCCAACAGAGCAATAGGTTATACAAGGCAGCCTAGGTAGAAGGCTATACCATCCAGGTTTGTGTAAGTTCACTCCATGATGGTTCTGTTGGAGGAGAAAGGGCACCAGAATGTTACCGACAATTGGATCTTGGGTCAGCAACCTCAGTAGTTGAGTTCTGGCTAGAAAAAATTCAAAGTCAAGACTCAAATATAAACAAAAACAAAATGGAACAAATACAATATTTGTATTTGCATGTGGCCCGCGGGCCGTAGTTTGAGGACCCCTGGGCTATACCATCCAGGTTTGTGTAAGTTCACTCCATGATGGTTCTGTTGGAGGAGAAAGGGCACAAGATGTTACCGACAATTGGATCTTGGGTCAGCAACCTCAGTAGTTGAGTTCTGGCTAGAAAAAATTCAAAGTCAAGACTCAAATATAAACAAAAGTTTATTTAGAAAGTCACAGAGGTAGAAGTGAGCCTTGGAAAAAGTGAGCCAGCTGTGCTTCATAGACTCAGAAAACACGTTACAGAGACAAAATAAAGGCCTTTGGAACTTACCAGGAACAAAAGGCAAAGGTAACACACCTGGGGAAAGTAGAAGGAGGAAGCCTGCAGGCATGCTCCAGAGAGAGAGAGCATACTGAGTCCTCCATCCTGTGGGTTTTTATTTGCTCTCCAAAGGTGGGGACCCTAGGAGAGGTCCCCATCTTTGGAGAGGATCTCAATGGAATAGTCATCAGCTTTCCAGGACTGTCCTTTCATGGTCATGTTCTCTACTGATTGGTCAGCATCAGGGCAGGGCGCCCTTACTCATCACAGCTGGTCCTGAGGTCAGCCATGGCATTACCTCACCTGGCCTTGCTGTTTTTCTGGGCCTGAAATTGAAACACAACTGAAGCCTAGATGTTATCTCTAGTTTGGCCAAAACTCTGTCTCTGTCGCCAACAGATCTGAGGCTGTGCTCCTAAGATTATTTAATGTGGGTCAGAACTTCATTGTCCTGAGGGCTTAATGCTTAAGGGAGTGGTTGTAGAAGGGCTTGCATGGGAGTCATATAAGGCTATTCTTCAGCCCCCTTGTTCCTCCTCTAAAGGGGTCTACCACATGCCTAGGGACGTGGAAGAGGAAAAACGGTCAGGGGAGGGTCTGGAACCAATTTCCAGCAATATGAAAGGTCAGAGGGTCTAAACCACATGTGCTGTCATATGCTAGGGGAGGAAAGGTCACCCTGGGGGTGGGGTCCCACACTGCAATTGTCCATTGCTAGGCACCTGAGACTTTCTGCCCTGGTGACATGGCCTATAATTCCTATTCTGCTCATGCCTGTCTAACTGCCTACTACAGTCCCACAATAACAAAATTGCCTAAAGGCTCATTTCTTAGAGCATATCCCTTTCATTTAAACAGCACATGACTGTTTTTTGGTACCTACAGTGCATAAAGAGATGTATAAAAAATACAGAAAACATTTTTTAGTATCAATTGTATATATCTCAGAAATACTAACAACTAAAATACAGGTGATTGTAACTATGGACTCTTGCTAAAGAAGGCTTTTTTTTTTTTTTTCTGGAAATAATTTTTCAGTTTTAGGCAGTGAACCATGTGTACTGATGAAAGTTAGAGTTAGTTAGGACCCTGATTTTTAAAAAAAGCTCTATTTTTCACCAATTATACATCTCATTTTAGAAATTTTTTAAAATATATTTTATTGATTTTTTATGGAGAGGAAGGGAGAGGGATAGAGAGTTAGAAACATCAATGAGAGAGAAACATCGATCAACTGCCTCCTGCACACTCCCTACTGGGGATGTGCCTGCAACCAAGGTACATGCCCTTGACCGGAATCGAACCTGGGACCCTTGAGTCCACAGGCTGACGCTCTATCCACTGAGCCAAACAGGTTAGGGCAAGAATTTTTTTTTTTAAAGCAATAAGCATCCTAGAGGAACAAATATCTATATATATAAAACCCTAAGCAACCGGCGGACTGGCTAGTAGCTATGACATGCAATGACCATCAGGGGGCAGACGCTCAATGCACAGGCATGGAAACATGGAACAGACTGATGCATTTCAGAGGGAAGGAGGAATTTGTGCACCAGTGAAGTCCCTTGGCCTGGCCTGCGGTGATCGGGCCGAAACTGGCCTGGTGCATGTGCACTGGTGGGGTCCCTCAGTCCGGCCTGCGGGGATAGGCCGAAACCAACTCTTTGACATCCCCCAAGGGGTCCTGGATTGTGAGAGGGTGCAGGCCAGGACGAGGGACCCCATCGGTGCATGAATCCATGTACCAGACCTCTAATTTTTAAATAAATTTAGATAAAGATGTATTCGCACAGCCTTGGCCTGTGTGGCTCAGTTGGTTGGGCATTATCTGGTGCACTGAAGGTTTGCCAGTTCAATTCCTAATCAGGGCACATGCCTGGTTTTTAGGCTCCATTCTGGGTAGGGGGGTACAGGAGACAGCGATCGATATTTCATTCTCACATTGATGTTTCTTTCCTTTTCCCTTCCTCTCTCTGTCAAAATCAATTTAAAAAATAGAAAAAAGATGTGTTCACACATTTTTTAAAAAACATGTGAGTTTATATTTCTAAAGTTTATGTTTTTATTGATCACATTTAAGTTAACAAGTACACAGATTCCCCCTCATTTTTAATGACAGTACAAGATCCGTGTATGAATGAATCATAATAAATCTGTTCAATCTTCAGTTGTTGATCACGTGGATAAAAAAGGGGTTCTGCCCTAACTGGTTTGGCTCACTGGATAGAGCATCGGCCTGCAGACTGAAAGGTCCCAGGTTCGATTCCGGTCAAGGGCATGTACCTGGGTTGCGGGCACATCCCCAGTGGGGAGTGTGCAGGAGGCAGCTGATCGATGTTTCTCTCTCATCGATGTTTCTAGCTCTCTATCTCTCTCCCTTCCTCTCTGTAAAAAAATCAATAAAATATATTTAAAAAAAAGTCCCAGGTTCGATTCCAGTCAAGGGCATGTACCTTGGTTGTGGGCACATCCCCAGGAGGGGGTGTGCAGGAGGCAGCTGATCTATGTTTCTCTCTCATCGATGTTTCTAACTCTCTATCTCCCTTCCTCTCTGTAAAAAATCAATAAAATATATTTTTTTAAAAAAGGGGGTTCTATCAAAAATAACCTCACAGGATGATCTGATCATAAATTCCCAACTGAGCAGATCATGGTGGAGTAATCACACCTCAGCCATGTAGCTGCTTTAATAAAAGGCTTATCTTTGCTTTAAGCAAGCCTTATTCATGGTTCCTGTGCTATTTTTAAGATAGGGACAATAATAGAACCTACCTCCAAAGGTATGTTATGAGAATTAAATGAACTGATACATGTAAAGGAATTAGAACAATGGCAAGCATATGAGTTCAACAAATATTGGGTTTCATTGTTATTGTTATCTTTGATATTGTCCCTGTGATTTTATAGACAGGAACAGGGCAAGGAACGGAAGGAAAATGGGGCTATATCAAAGCCAAAGCAAAGATAGCAAAGCAAAAATGCCGTGTTTTTTCCACTGTATTTTTATAACAGGGAAAAACCATTACGTACAGGCATCAAGGAACAGACCTGGCCTGGCTGATGTTGCTCAGTGGTTGAACACCAACCCTTGCAATAAAAGATCTCCGGTTCAATTCCCGGTCAGGGAACATGCCTGGGTTTCGAGCTTGATCCCCAGCAGGGGGTGTGCAGGAGGCAGCCATTCCATGCTGATGTTTCTCTCTTATGGATATTTCTATTTCCTTCTCCTTTCATCTCTCTCTCAAAGATGGAAAGATTGGGCTCTGAGACTACAAAATATTAAAAAATGTTATGTAAATTAAATAGAACAAATTATAATAAATATTGTGAAACCTCTAAAGATATTTTTTCTCATGATCATTATGTGACCAAAATTAATATTTGCTACTAAACAGAAGAGTAAAATAAATACCGTTATGGAATTTGTGGTTTTAATTAATCTAATTTCATCCATATAATATATGAGTCAACTTGGCAAGGATGAAATGCAATTTTAGTAATCAATTTAAAATTTAAAGATCCAGTTCACTATTTTAAAATTGTGTAAAAGTAGAAAAGAAACAAAAGAAGAATTATTGCTTTCAAAGGCATCCTTTCTGCTTTTCCTACTCAAAAATGCTCTGATTAAAATTTTTAGCTTTGACAAGCAGTTATCCAAAAATATGATCAAATGATAAATGGATGAGAGATTCATGACTAACACCCAGCTTTGTGCTGTGCTTTCTAAGTAATATTTTAATCAAATTTGAGTAATTATTTGTACAATGCAGACTGATGTGACTAATATTTGAGCAATCTATTACAAACATAAAGTGGGAGAAATGCTCGTATTATAGGAATTAAATAGAGAAAGAAATTCACTAATTTCTTAAAATTTCTTCTGCTTATTATCCTGTCACAGGTTGGGTATCTCAAGAAGTAAAATCTCAGGCAGCAGAGTAGGATGTTAATTGAGAAGGGCTCTTGGGATCTACACCTGTGGGAACGGAAGGAAGGAAGCAGAGGGAGAAGATGAACCTGTATCACAGGCCCCGTGTCATCCTCCGTTGACACTACTGGGAGCTCTGGAGCTAAAAAGGCCTTTCAGTGTTCCCCTCTCGAGTCCAAAATGGCCAAATCTTTATACTTAGACCCCCATCAGGCAAGGGATGTTGGCTTCCCTGACAATTGTGTGGCCTTAGATGAGGCAGCTCTGCCCAACTGAGGCAATTTCTTGAAGGGGCTAATAGCTAAAAGTTATCTGCAAATAGCATGTCCGGTATCTGGACAAGCTCTTCCTTGAATGAACTGGGCAAAATATCCACCATGTACTCTACCATGTTTATTTAGACAAGTAGCGTGATTTCAGAGTAAACCTTCAAGGGAAGTTTTGTTAACCTTTTATTTCCAATCTTCTCTCCCACCCAATTTCAGCAATTAATTCATAATGTCTCTGAGTCAAAACTCCGACATCATCTTCTTCAGGAGGCCTTCACCACCCAAATAGACGTGTATATATCAGTACTGAAACAAGAATTTTAGGGGTAAAATAGGACAGGTTTAGGAAATTTTAGAAACTTTGGAAATTAAGGGACCCATGGAAGAAGCACAGCAGAAGGTATATTTCCATAAAATAGGGAAGCTAAAAAGCTGCAACAGGTACATTTCCATAGAATGAGGGAGCTGGGAACAGCAAAAGGTCTATATTTACAAAATAAAAGGGAGGAAGCCCTTCATCCAGTAGGAGAAGAAAACCCAAAGGGAATAGGAAAACAATAAGGAAGGAGTGGGGGGGAGAACTTTTCACATGTCCCATGTGAGGTTCGACCTTTGAGCCTAGAGATTACTATAGTAACCAGTCTAAGGGAATAGTGACCAATCAGAGAGGATATCTAGTCACCAGGATCTGCAGTCTTTATAGGGAAAAGGAATTCAGTGGGACACTTCCCCCCTCCCCACATTGGAGTCCATTCTGTGGGACCCTTTCCCCTCCCCATGTGGGAGTCTGTACTTGTTCTTCAATAAATCTCAAACCTTTGCTATACTACCCTCTGTCCGTGGATTCATTCTTTGACTCTGGTGGACAAAGACTCTGAGTTCCAGTCCAAAAATTCCATTTCACTATTACTAAATTTTGTTTTAGAATTGTCTCTCCATGTGTCACTTTCCCTCAGAGAAGAAGAGCTTCTTTAGAATACCGATTGTGCCTTGATTATGGTTACATCTTAACTGTCTACCACAAGGTCTTCATTATAATACTAGCTCATTTCACTATGTATTGATGAGTGAATTTGTTCTTGTGTCTCTTGGCTCCATCTTAACTTCTCCTAATCCTTCCCTCATAGCAGAATTAATATAAGACATTCTCTTACCAAAACTTATAAACTCTGAATTAAGAAGAAGAAGTAGAAGAAGGAGGAGGGAGGAAGAGGAGGAGGAGGAGGAGGAGGAGGAGGAGAAGAAGACTGTCTTTACCACTGGCATATTATCAGGCCTGGCTTAAAATGCCTAATAGTCATTGAGTGAATGAATATTGATTTAATAACTCTAGCGGTGACAATGATATAGTCTGTACATAAGGAGCTACATGATTTGGAGTTTCATTGGATTAGTTGGAGGCTTTAGTAAACCTCAGAAAAAAATGACATCAAAATTTTAACATTATTACATCTATATATATAAAAGCTTAAGCGACCGTTACGAACAGAATGACCAGCAGTCGGACATCCCCCAAGGGGTCCCAGATTTCGAGAGGGCGCAGTTGCTATGTTGCACACTGACCACCAGGGGACAGACGCTCAACACAGGAGCTGCCCCTTGGTGGTCAGTGCACTCCCACAGGGGGAGTTCAGCTCAGCCAGAAGCCGGGATCACAGCTGGCGAGCGCAGCTGCAGCGGTGGGAGCCTCTCCTGACTCTGGCAGCGCTACCAAGTAGCAGTGGCAGGTGTAGTGGGCCAGGATGAGCGCAAGCAGTGCAGCACCCGGCCCCAGCTCGGGCTCCTCCCTAGCCGCCTGCTGCTTGGCACACTGCTATATCCCCCAAGGGGTCCCTGATTGAGAGAGGGTTCAGGCCAGGCTGAGAGACCACTCCCAACCCCCCGTGCACAAATCCGTGCACCAGGCCTCTAGTATTAAAATAAAGCATTTTTTTTGTTTTTAAAAATATATTTTATTGATTTTTTACAGAGAGGAAGGGAGAGGGATAGAGAGTTAGAAACATCGATGAGAGAGAAACATCGACCAGCTGACTCCTGCACACTCACCACTGGGGATGTGCCCGCAACCAAGGTACATGCCCTTGACCAGAATTGAACCCGGGACCCTTCAGTCTGCAGGCCAACGCTCTATCCACTGAGCCAAACCGGTCAGGCAGTATTTTGTTGTTTTATAGATTTGTCAATGTTCAGTACTTCTGTTGATATTTATTTAAAAACTAGAGGCCTGGTGCATGAAAATCATGCATGGGGGCGGAGTGTCCTCTCAGCCCAGCCTGCATCCTCTCCAATCCTGGACCCCTCAGGGGATGTCTGACTGCTGGTTTAGGCCCGATCCCGGAGATCAAGCCTAAACCGGCAGTTGGACATCCCTCTCACAATCCTGGGCTGCTGGCTCCTAATTGCTCACCTGCCTGCTTTCCTAGTCACCCCTAACTGCCTCTGTGTGCCGGCCTGATCACCCCTAACTGCCCCCACTGCTGGCCTGGTCACCTCTAACTGCCCCCTGCTGCTGGCTAGGTCACCCCACGAAGTCTTCTTGTTCAGTCGTTTGGCCATCCCTCACTAACCCCCTGCTGGCCTGGTCATAGGCAGCATCTTGTGAGGGCATGAGGGTTAATTTGCATATTCCCACTTTATTATATAGGATGTCTGGATTCCTATATTTATAATCACAGACAAATGCCTACACCCACATAAACAATTATTTTTTTTGTAGCCTGAAAGTTGTGTGGTTTAATTGTGATATATCACTTAACCCTAGTAATTGTATGAAGTATGTATTATTTTTGTCCTTATTTTGTAGATGAAAAAAAATTTGAGTTTCTAAGGATTTTAGAATTACCCATGCCCACATCTAATGAGTGGGCAAAATTGGAATTATCAGATTTAAAGAAAAAAAACAAACAAAAAATCTTAATACCACAACCAACAGCAGTGATTTAGAAATCTACAGATATTTAAGATTTTTAAATAATATTTTATCATATTTATATGTACATATTTTTATCTTCAGAAATTATAAAGAATAAAGCATGTCTTAAATAAGTACAAGAACTGGAGGTGATATGTTGCACATTGCATTTTCCAAAGATAGCTGCAGTCATAGTTACCTATCTCACATGTTCTTCTGCAATGGGGTCTTGTTACTCCCCATCAAGTTGGGAAGTCTTTTACACTTCCTCTTGAATATGTGCTGGCCTTGGTGACACTTGAAACCAAAAAATGTGGCAGGAAGGACTGCATGACTTCTGAGGCTGGGTCAGAGAAGCCTTGCAGCTTCTTCTTTGGTCTCTTAGACCACTTACCCTCTGGCTATTTCCTCTTCAGATACTCTCTATTGATTCCACACACCTTTTTGTAAGAGGTCCAACCTACATGGAAACTATCAAGTCAAAACTGAGCTCAGGTATGGAATTAGTCCACCAGAAAACATACATGAATGAAGCAGCTTCCAGACTCTAGCAAAACTACTCACCTCTAGCCATTTAAGTCTCCCAAGTCCCCAGACATAGAATAGATAAAGCATCTCCACTCTGACCACAGAGCTTTTTAGCATACTAAAAAGGCTGCTGTTGGGGAACGATGGGGAGGTGTTGCGCAGCAGCTATCAGACATCTTAGCACTAGAGATTTCATTTTCTGTTACTCGAGTTTTAGTGAGGTACCTGAGTTAATCTGCCAAAGATCCAAATAACAGTTTTGAAATATTCCAAAATTCTAGACATTCCCTAATGAATACTTACCATCACACAAATCTGGTGTCTTGAATACAAAAATTCCAAAGTTATTTAAATGAATAATGGCAAAAAAATGACAATGATTGAGTCACTTAAATTGTTGCATCTTATATAGACAGCAGTGAAGAGTTCTTCCATTTCCCCTCTAAACTCCTCAAATGGGGGATTAAACAACTTTACCATGAAAAGTTTTATTTATCTTTCCTAGTAACTACCTGACTGGCTAATGACTATTAATAACTTTATAGATATGGCAATACAAACTTTATAGAACTTGACTTAAATCAGGTTTATAATAATGTAAATAGTGGTACTTGGCTACTGTTTAAAGACCCAAATAATTCAAAGAGGTTATTAGGTAATTAACTGTAAGTTCAAAGAGGTTATTAGTTAAGTAACTATTACTAGGGCGTGTGTGGTGGTTAGTTTTATGTGTTAACTTGACTAGGCTAAGAGTTGTCCAGACAGCTGGAAAAACCTTACTCTGGGTGTATCTGTGAGGGAGTCTGTGGAAGAGACTAGTGTTTGAATCCACAGTCAGAGTAAAGATGATTGTCTTCACTAATGCATGTGGGCATCACCCAATCTGCTGAGGACATGAATAAAACAAAAAGGTGGAGGAAGGGCTAATTCATTTGCTTCTCTGTTTGAGCTGAGACATTCATCTCCTGCCCTCAGGTTTTCTCAGGCTTTCAGACTCAGACCAGGATTTAATGATTGGCCCTTGATTCTCAGACTTTTGGACATAGACTTATACTGTCAGCTCCCCTGATTCTCAGGCCTTTTGTTTTGGGGTGAATTACATCACTGGCTTTCCTGGTTTTCATGTAGATCTTGGGAATTCTTGGTCTCCAAAATCAGTAAGCAAATTTCAATCTATATATATAAAAGGCTAAGTGACCAACCATCCATCTGTCCATCTGTCCATCCATCCATCCATCCAACCATCCAACCTACTAGCTGGCCAGTACATATGATGCACACTGGCAATATAAAAATAAACAATGACTCATGCATGTGTGATACATATAAAGCTCTCGCTGGCGCCAATCGTACGTTTGTTTTAATTTTATAATACTATACTATGTATACTATTTTGACATGTAATTTTTTGCAGTAATGTAATTACCACATGAATCTTTCTTCTAATTAATTTCCTTTCAATGTGCACAAATCCGTGCACCAGGCCACTAGTAAATAAATAAATAATCTATTGGTTATGTATCTCTGGAGAACCCTGACTAATACAAGGTTCTCATGTCAGGGTTATCATAGTAAGACTTCTCCTATTTCCTTTGCTGTATAATTTTTTCCTTTATGTGGATGATCCCTAAACACGTTTAGTCATAAACAATGTAGCATAAGTAGGTATAGGTCAGAGGTTATCATCTCCAGCTTCTAATTGTCATCCTTGACTAGAATGAAATATATATTTTAATTCCCCTTTTTATCCAAACTGATTTAGTAGAGTTTATGTATTGAGTGTTGAGGAAAAGGAAAGAGGCTAAAACTTCTAGAAATAAATTTTGACAATTCAGCTCCCCATATATAAAATACCCTAAAATATGTTTGGTCATAAGTGTCTTCATTATTAGTTGTCATTAACTTTTGAAAATTGTGATTTTTTTTGTTACATTTATTCCATACGTTCTTCCACATTCAGAACATATTATATGCTTTTATGCAGGTATGTGTGTATATATTTGTGTGTGGGAATATGTGTATGTGCAAATATTTGTGAATAATTATGCAAAACCATATAGTAGATTAGCTAATTTATCTCTGTTTCTAGAATTTCTTACAACACATAGAAATAAATATTAAAAATCAGAACTGGAAAGAGTCAGAATAAATCTATTAAGTTTTATTCTTACCCTTCTTTGTAAAGTGAATGGAAAATTTGTTTATATCAACATTTTCTATATAATTTCACTGCCTAGTACAAAGCAAAAGAATTGCTATATATATATATATATATATATATATATATATATATATATATATCTTCAAATGGTAAAACTAATAATTAATTAGATACCATTCACTTTTGCTTCATATAGCTTCTTGGTTCTGAAAGCAACATGAAATTCTTGATGAATCTACTTCTATTTTTCTTTTACTACAAAGAAGTCAGATTAATAAGAGACTTTAGCTGATGGGAATAAGTCAAATCCTGGATGTAGTGAATATTCAAATTAAAAGAACAATTTGGCAATTGATCTGCCATAAGGTAAAAAAACAAAAACGAACAGGTGAAAATGCAGGGTAAGAAAACAAATTTGTCTTTCTTAAATGCTCACTTTCAAGTGTGTCTGGTTTATAGCCCAGTTTGTATCAAAAGGGATCAATTTTTCCCCCTTTTCCCTGTTCTACTTTTGCACTGGTATTGTCTGAATCCCAGAGTGAGCAGCAATACATCATCTTGCTTCAACATCTGCTAGAGCCCCCTCTCTTCCTAATCTGTCCAGATCCCCAAAGTCTTTTCCACCTGCTATAGCGCCAAATGCTCATTATAGCACACAGCTACGCCCTTCACTGTCCTTCCTCCCAGATCCTCAAGGTTAACGTGGAACAATGACTATTATTAAGTGGGGGCTTTGGTCTGCTTTTATAAAGGCAGACTGGGCAAGGAGAGAGGGGGAGGGATAGTGGGAGCACTGGGTAGAATGCCAGGAGAGCTGGCAGGAAAGAGCTGCTAGAAAGCTGTGGCCAATTTTCCAGTCGAAACATGAGTCACTGAACAGAGATGCCCTAGAAATAAATAACTTCCCTGTTCATTGCCCGGTACAAGCAGAGACCACACCCTCCAGTGGTTTTGTGTCAGGGCACTTTGGGGTATGGTTTTGAGCAGCTAGTGGAGAAAGGGAGATAAAAATGGCCAGTTTGAGGAGGCTGGCAAGTCTAGAAGTTGTGTTTACTGCTTGGCCAAATAGAAATTGTAAGCAATTGGAAGTTGTTCCCCCTCTTTTTTCTTCAAACCACCAACCTGTTCCTTCTGCTAGTGTCACCAGACCAACCACCAATGGAAAATTTGAGGCACATTGGACAGACTTCTTAGAAAACAGAGAAAGTCAGAAGTCTCTCTGATAGTCTGTGTTCATCTTGTATTATCATGGGACCTGAAAAAAAAAAACATAAAAAAGAATCTAATCAGGGGGAAAGAGGCAGCTTTAATTTAAATTTCCTGTCTTTAGCAGCTGTGTACCTCACTCCCAGATGCCATGCTTGTTGCAATTTCCTTTTAGTTTTGTAGGAGATATTTTAAGAAGTGAGATGCTGCTTCCTCAGTGACATTCACGGGGATGATCTTGATAAACCACACGAATGCCGGCTGGCCTCTGACAGAGTCGGCTGGCTCTGCTTGGGACACATTCTCCTGTTAACGGACATTAGGCAACATCTCCAACAGAATCAAGACACTCTCTGTTGCTCTTCCATTCCTGGAAAAAGTGTAAAACCACAGATTCCCCCAAAGATCACTTGGTAAAATGTTACTTGCCTTTACCACCCTGAGCCCCAAGGAAGTGTGTGACTATTCTAGAGCCACACAATATACTGATCTAAAGGACACAGGCTACCTAATTCGGTCACTCCAAGAGATGGGAGGAGTTGAATGAGCTCTCATTGATAAAATCAGCGAAGTGTAACATTGCTTAGGCTGGATAGAGTAGGAGCTTGTTACTTGCTCTATGAAATGACAGGGCACCCAAACTATCAGACTTATATTGATAAGATTGTTGTATTTCCCTTTTATTTTTTTAAAAAAATCCAAGTTTGGAAGTTACCACTAATTTTGGACAGACAGGTTTTTAAAAACATGCAATTAAGAAAGTAGAGAGACACTCTGAGGGTTAAAAGTTCCTTGTTTTCACTTGGGTTAATCAAGGTATTAGATCTGCACTGTGGGTGTGTACAGGATAGAAAATGACTAGTTTAAAAGGGTGAATATTTCAGAAATAGTTTTTTAACAGCTTTATTGACAAAAGTTATATACATGTAAGATGTACAACCTGATGTTTTGATATACACTGTGAAATGGTCACTTCAATGAAGCTAATTAAAATATCCATCACCACTTGTGTGGGTGTGATGAGGTTCCATTTAAGATCTCTCTTCCCAGAAAATTTTAGGTCTACAATCCAGTATTGTTAGCTCTAGGCACTATGCTGTGTAGTAGATCTCCAGAACTTTCTCCTCTTGCATAATTAAAAACTTTGTACCTTTCACTGACATCAACCCCTTTCCCTCTTCCCATAACCCCTGGCAATCACCATCCTGCTCTCTGTTTCTATGAGTTTGACTATTTTAGATTCCAACATAAGTGAGATCATGCAGTATTTGTCTTTCTGTGTCTTGCATATTTTACTTAGTAAAATATCCTCCATCTCTGTTCATGTTGTTGCAAATGACAGGATTTTTTCAAAGACCGAGTAATATTCATATTATTTTCTTTATCCATTGATCTTTTGGAGAACATGTAGGTTGTTTCCACATGTTAGCTATTGTGAATAATTCTGCAATAAACATGACTTTTGAAAGTCTGAATTTCAATTCATCCTAGACATTTCATATATGTATTAGCCTCAATTCCTGCTGTCTTACTACCTCCATCTTGAGACTGAGAGGTAGTAAGTAAATGATAACATAAAACATATTATGTGGGTATAGCTTTGTATGGAAGTAATAAAATTGGGGGAAATAGATTTTATTGGTAAATCTTAAAAAGTATATGGATGCTGTAGAAGCATTACCCTAACTCTTCCATTGGCTTGTGTGATAACATGGGGCAAGTTTTATTTTACCTTCCCTGGGCCTTTTTTCTTTTCCCCTTATGAAGAGAAGGTAGCAATAGTATTTTACCAACCCCATAGGGTTACTGTGAGGATTAAACAGTATGGCTTGGTAAGTTGCTAGAAACATAGTAAAAGATCATTCAACCTCAACTGGGAATATGCTTCATCTATTTTACTTGAAGATATTTGCAAGGTGTTTAAAAATATTCCAAATGAGTCTATTTCTTTGCTCCTTCCCTTTTTCCTTTCTTCCCTTCTTTCATATTTTCTGCCTTTTTATTAGTATAGTCATATTTACTGTTTATAAAGTTTTATAATCTTAAATTGGACTATAATGAAATATTATGCTACTAGAGGCCCAGTGCACAAATTCATGCACAGGTGGGGTCTGGCCGGCCCACCCCGATTGGGGCCAATCAGGCCGGGTCAGCTGTGGGGAGGGACTGCTGGCGGTTGGCCAGCCCCGCACCCTGATCAAACTCCTGGTCAAACTCCCGGTCGAGGGGACAATTTGCATATTAGCCTTTTATTATATAGGAGGATAAATACCCCAAGTCAGGGGAAAGGGGGGGAATCAATGACAGTGCCTTAATCAGTTTGGGCTGCCATAATGAAATGCCATAGACTGGGTGGCTTAACAAGATACATTTATTTTTCCACATTTCTGGAGGCTAGAAATCTGAGATCAGGATACCAGCATGGCCAGGTTCTGGTGCAAGTGCTTTCTGATGTGCAGATGGCTACCTCCTTACTGCATTCTCCCAGGGTGAAGAGAGATTATAAACTCTCTGGTGATTCTTCGTATGAAGGCACTAATCCCATGACCTCATCAAAACCTAATTACACCCCAGGGCCCCATCTCCAAATACTATCACATTGGGAGTTGGGGCTTCAAAGTATGAATTTAGGGGAGACACAAGTCCCTAGAAGACTGTTGTTTCAAAAATCTAATATCTGATTTCATCAGCTTGATGGCAAAGTTTTCAATAGAACAAGTAAATTTTAATCACCAAGATTCCACATCCTAAGACATTTTGTCATTACAACTACAACTTTGAGTTTGCTCAGCTACATACATTATTTTAACAAAATATTCCTTTTTCCTTCAGTCCCTCCAGACTACCTCTCCAATTGAATGTTATGCACAATTACTGTCTGACACAAATTCTGACCTTTTCTCTCTTTTTTTAAAAAATATTTTTCTTTAGCCAGTCTTATCTCTTCTACCCATCTACTCACTCCCCACCTAGTGCTCACCTCATCCTACTCAGCCTTATTCAATATAGGCCTAGTCTTCCTTTAGTAACTGAGAAGGTTGCCTTTGACTTAAACCTCTTACCAGAACATCTCTGGTTACTTTTTCCCCCCTCAGAATTCTCTGCCTTAATCTCAGGGAAGCAGTGTGAATTTCTTGACTATTTCTCCTTTCCACTTAACTCTACTTTCCCTCCAAATTTTCCTCCAGTGTCTCTCACCAGGCCTTCTCTAGTTTCTCCTGCACCTACAAACCTAAATCTACTCCTCTTCCCTTTCCTACCTATTCCATCTGCTTTTAGTGATACCATCCACTTCCAAAAGTTTTACTTTCACCTTTATGAAGATGACGTGTAAATCTTTTTGTTTACTCAAATGTGGCAACTCCTTAATGGTGCAGACTTTAAGATTCAGGGTGTCATCAGGAGCCCACACCTGGGAGAGGAGAGGGCCTAGCAAAGGAGAACTTGTGAGGGACAGGGCAGCGAGGAGGGAAGCATGGTGCTTTGATTGGTGACAGAACAGTTACGTAATAAATACAATTCTCTTTGACAAACTTCTTAGCTGATTCATGATCTGGCCACTTCATTTTGACACTTTTACTGCTTCTTCCAGCGCCACTTCTTCTCCCCACATCTCTGTATCACAATCCCACTGCTACAGCGGATCCTCGTCTCCAGGTGCTATTTGGATACCTCCTAAGTACTGTTGATTTTACCATCTTTATGTTCTTTCCTACCTATCTCCATGTCTTGTGTTAGTAGCTTATCTCTCTGCCAGTGATCCAAGCTCAAATCTTCTCACTTTCCCTACATTGTCCCACATTCACATGTGTTTAATGGTCATTGCCACCTCTGATTCCGCCTGGAATTTCCCTTGCACCCAGCAAGGGAAATGCATTTCATTTCTTATTGTCATTATTCCGTTCAGACTTTTATTTGACTTTGCCCACATTATCATACTCTGTCCCCAAATGATGCATTTACTTCTGATTATCCAATCTTGCCTGCTCACTGCTCATTACTATCTTCAAGTTCATCACTGTTAAGCATTCCTTTCTCATATCTTTATCCTCTTCCACGGATTCTCATTGCCTATCAAACAAACCCTAAGGCTACACGGTGGCTTTCAAGGCCTTCTGCAAATCAGGTTGAACCTAATTTTTATGATTTGAACCACCTAAAAGCCTCCTTCAGTCTCCCTGCACTGTTACAGGTAAATCACACCACTGTGAATGAATTCGGTTGATCACACCTTGGTGATGCGGCTTTCTTCATGTGGTCAAGAGGCTTCTCCACTTTTCCCACTTGTTGTAATGTTTTTGTGTTGTTTTTTTTCAAAGGGCAACCCAGATGTCAACCTTACTTGAAATCTTCTCAGTTTCTACCTGCCTAAATTTTCATAGTTACATACACACACACACACACACACACACACACTTTTAAACTTTGATTCCTTACTGTATTCAACCTTGTGCTATAGTTATTTGTACCCCCTCCTTTTCTCCTCTAACATATCAGAAATATCTTTTTCTCCAGAACCAGATCTTATTTATATCTTCCTCCTTCTTCAACACCAAACAAAATTGCCTGGCTCCACTAATTTCTGTTCAAATAATGTAGATTGATCTGGGTAAAACTTAAATGTAAAACAAAATAATTAAATTAGTATTAAGGAAAATTTTGTTACTGATGTTTCTTAGGTGATTGACTATTTAAAATAATTATGACATTCTTAATGGTTAGAGGAAGCAACCTTTAGTTTTCTGAATACATTTTGTTGGTTGAATGACATTGTATGGGCAGCTGCATCCTTCTGTTTTCTAAAAACCTCCATGTTTGCATGTGAAATGGGTAACTGTAACTTTGTTTGCATGGCTCTACATATCTACATATCTGAGTTAGGAGGAATGAAAGTTTGAATAGAAAAAAATGTTTTTTTTAAAAATAAAAATTTATGTTGGATAATAATTTTTGTCAAGAAGTAAGAGCACTTAAAAGAACAATTAATAAAACATTTCTGCTATTTAAGAAAATAATTTAGTAAGCTCTATAGAAAGCAAAGTTCTGTGTTGTTGTTTTTTTAATTTAGATATGGGAAATAACATTGCTACCATCAGAACTAATTTCCTTAATGGACACTACAAAGTATTTCTTTTCCATTCATTCCACCAAAATCTAAGAATTTTCCAAGTTCTATATATAAAGTTTTGGGTTAAAAAGTACATTAAAACCTTATTAAGAAAAGCCAGTTATTTGAAGGTATTTGGGAGCCACATCATCAGCAAAACTCACATCATAAAAGTCTATATTTAGTCATTTTTTAAAAGAGAAGCTGGATGGTGTGATGGCAGCTGTGGGTGGCCATGCTTGGGAGATCCCATGAAAGGCCTCGGTCTGCTGCAGGAGGTTTCAGTATGGGTGACAGGATATTTCCATGTGTGCTTCTTTCAGTTGATACCTTCCGGCAAAGCTTCCTGTGTGCTGCAAGAGCACACACCTACACCGCCCACAGCACAGTTTCCTGATTTGAATTAGGTTTCATGGAGTGTGGGTCGTTTTAGAGGTTGATTCGATACTCAGATGTCCGAGAATGTAGTGAAAATCTAATTATTGAGTTCAAAGATTCTCATTATTACAAAAAAAAGTTTTCACAAAGATAAAAAAAAAATTATAGAACTTAAATATATGACTTTAGATTCTTAAGTTGGAATCTAACTTTGTGATTTTGCAGATGAGGAAACAGAGACTAAGAAAGGTCAATAACTTGCCCAAGGTAGAATCACAAGGTGAATATAGGTTTTCTGACTTCTAGTTATTCAATCTTAGTCTTCTCTAAAGAAAACTATCTCCTTAATATTAAGAACTTAAATGTTGTATTTAATACAGATAGTGAAACTACTCCCCACCCCCCAGACCCTTTTCAAAAGAGCAGATTGAAAGAGCAAGAAAATGTATGACAAATTAAAATGGGCCATAATTTGGTTACATATAATTTAGTTCTCAGGAGCCACAAAGAATATATATATATATATATATATATATATATATATATATATATAACATTTATAAATGCTAAAATTATAAATGATGAAATATACTTAAATTGCCTTTGGAATTTATTGGTATAAGCTTCACACAACTATAAAATGTCCTAAAATATTTGGCAACTTGTTTCTTCTTATATGTTATTTTCCCTAATGAGTTCATGCAGGGTGAAAAAGAGTTAGTGGAAATTATCTTTGTCATACATTTAAAAAGGAAGAAAGGAAAATTGGAAAAGGTAGACTTAAGTTATTTTTATATGTCTCCTATGTGATTTTGTCTAAACATCCTTAGTCCACCTGAGTTAATCATTAAATTCCTACTTTAACACAAAAAAGATCACGTGATTTTAAAGCTCATTGTTACCTTAATTTGTGCATAAATTCCTGACTCAAAGGAAATTTTAGAATGAATAGTGGAATCTATAATGGAAATTCATTTCAGTAAGTAACTCAAGACAAAGTTGAGATTATCTTGCTAATACTTCAGCCTTCCCAACAATGATTAACATTTGTTAAGAAATTTGTGACTTTCTGGGTTAGGCCTATATCGAGTCACCACAATGATTACCTGTTTGGAGTCTAAGTCTTTGTTTAGGAGAAATGTATATACACACTTTAACAGCTGATAGCTCAATTTTGAAAATGAAATGTATTTTAATAAACACTGCCTTTATAATTATTCAAAGTGTGTGTATGAATTTTTGGGACACTCTATGTATATGGTATAGTCTAAGGATAAGAGTCCAGAGTTTCAAATATAATCACAAGATATTTGTGAGAAGTTGCAATCAAATATCTCACTAGCCAAATTAGTTGGGATAAATGGAAAGTTCTAGAAATGATATCCAATATAAACTGGAGTGGGGAATAATTAGAGGGTGAGGAAGTGTCATTATGATAAGTCATAAAAACCTGAAGATTGAGCCGTGGAGATGGACAAAATATTATTGTGAAAGAATAGTTGATAGTTAATGGAGATGCAGAACAATATGAAAAAAGAATGATTAAATATCTAGTAAGTGTAGGCCTAGAAAATACTAAATATGAAAGTCTTTATAGTTAAGCAGCTAGGAATGCTTATTAGATAGCTTGATTCTTGCAGAATGTTAGTGAATTAGATTTTCTTCTCAATATCATGGTACAAATAAGAAAAACAAGATACAAAGAGAGTACAGAGGTGTTCACAATAAAAATTTACAAGTTCTCATTCAACTAATTCATAAAACTCAATAATCCTCACATACTTTTAGCTATTATTCCCTCATCCCTGTCCATCCACACCCACACACACCTGCTACCACTAATTTAATTGCAGGCATCTGGAAGGATAAATTCAATAACCAGAGCTTTTTCAAATCTCAAGACAATCAAACTGCTCTGCAAGACATGTGAAATGATACCTACACTATGAAGCATTATAAATCTTAAATATTTGGCCCCTGAATTGAGCAAATTAATAAATTACATCTCAGTAATCTGGATGATGGGTAGATGATATATAATAATCCATTAGACCAAATGTGTTTTTTGTGTGCCTATTTGATACTTACTCCTTTTTGAGTCAAGTTCTATATCTTGAAAAAGGTAAGATTTTCACCTCATCTTCCTCTCAAAGGAATATATGGGTGCTTCAAAAGATTTTTCTAAAGAAAAAGAATTACCCAAATACGCTGTAATTGCAAAATTCATTGTGCTTCTGGATTACATTTGTTAAATTCAGAAGAAGAGGGGCGCTTGGCACTTGTGTGTTATTGGAAATTCCCCAAACACAGACAACAAAAGCTCAGTCAGTTTAATCAAATTATCAGCTTTTCCTCAGTCTGTGTTTAGTCTGTGTTTGTCTAATGTCCGGGTGCATATTTTCTACTTAAGAAAATCAATAAATCTGCTGCTTTAAAAAAAGGCACATTTGAAATGCAGTATACAGCGTATTGCACTATCTGATCCAGCAATCTGTCTGCCTCTGCCCCACAGAAGGAAGGAACAAGAAATATGCCTGACAAGCTTGTGAGGTGGATTAGAATCTCCTGTAGGAAGGGGAGAAAATGATGCCATGGAGATGTGCACACCATTCACTTCTGATGGAGACGTACAGCATGAGCTGTGTACCTGAAGCTTCTTTCTGCTGTTTTGAATGTTTTTAAGTGTCATGAGCTGGACTGATGTGATCTTAGCAATGAAGTCACTAAATTAGGTTGCTGGGAGAGGAGTCTTGTAATATTCTTTCACTGACATAATTATTACTTCTCTGTTTAGTTTGAGGTCTGACAGCATCTCATCCTGTACTACTTGTTTTATAGTGTAAATATTTGAACTGTCAGTCTAATGTATGATTCTCCATGTCTCCAACTGAGGGAAGTGACCATTTTACTCCAGGAGCAGTTCCTCACGTCCAAGTAGCTCTCAGGTTCGCTGTTGGTATCTATTTATTTGCAGCAATACTTTACACATAAATAAGCACAAACACGTTGTTTATGTAAATCACCTTAGATATTAATGCTTTTGATAAATAAGTAGTTTATATTTGTTCTAGAAAGATCACCTCACTAATAAAAACAAATCAAAGTTCAGGCTTTTCTTAGACCCAAACAAAAAAAATACAGAATTTTGATGGTAAGAATTTGGTGCATTAATTTCCATGGATTAGTTCTGACTGTGTTATAATTGGTGCATGTTCTTACCCAGAAAAGTAGATCTATATTAAATAAAATTTGAAAGGAAATAAGGAAGAGAGACTTTTTGGAAATAAGATGAATTTTCTCCTATTGATTGAGACATCTATAATAATAAAAGTGTAATATGCTAATTAAACCGAATGTCCTTCTGGACAAAGCTGGGGCTGTGAGGGAAGCCCAGGTCCTGGATGCCAGAGGGAAGCCGGTGCCAGCAGCTGGGGGAAGGAAGGCCTACTCTTGCACGAATTTCATGCATTGGGCCTCTAGTATAAACATAACAGAAAATAGATGCTACTCTTCTCAATAACAATCTACAATTAATAAGTTATTAGACATGTTATTATATTAGAGCGTTTTTGCCCTAAATACTTGCTCACCATTAATCCTTAAAGTGAGCTTTTTATGATAGAAGTCTTTCCTCTCATAACTAACATTGATACATCTAAATAAGTTGGTTGGTTTTGATTAATGATAATATATTGGGCTTAGTTGCTAAGGAAATGTTATTTACTCTTTCTCCTTCCATGTTTTTTTTGGCAGTGAGAAGATACGGGAAAATAGTGAAATTTACACTCCAATGAATTTGTCAAATATTAATCATTGTCCAAGTAATTCATGACATTTTTATTGATGTGTGTTTATACTCATGGGGGACAATAAGGAGCAAGTTTTGGGGAAGGAATAGAAAGGCTCCTTAAAACAGCTTCCCAAAATAGTCTTCAACAAAGAAACATTTTGATTAGCTAACTCCCTTTCCCCCTCAATATTTGATAGCAAATGTTTGCTTTATTGTAAAAATACAAAAATCATCATCATTAGGTAACTTTCTTGCTGATTTCTAATGATTCTGGGGGAACACTTTCATGTTTGGTACACATCTCTCTCTGAATCCGGTTTGCTGTTTTCCCCACTATTGCTTATGTGAAGAATTTCCAGTCAGGGTAAAAAAGGTGTTGCTTGTGCAGAGAATCCGTTTAGTGGAGCAGGCTAATAGGCTGACCAGTCATTAACTAAAACACAGCTGGGAAGAGGCTATAATCCCCCAATTTCCTTCACAAATGCAGTAAATAAATATTCAAATGAAGCAGTGCACACATTTGCATATGTGTTAAACAAAAGCCCAGCTGAAGATTTGGCTTAAAAGCTCTGCTAATGTTTTCCCCCTTTCTACCTATAATTCCTCTACCTGTATTTCACAAATGTCCCCATACTTCTTCCAAAATAGAAGTCCCTTTTACTTCAAGAAGTATTTTAGAAATCTCTTTTGCTGACCTCCATTAGCTATTTCATTGAACCCATTTTTTTTTAACAGGAATAAAAGCCAACTACCAAATTAAGTCCATTTCCTCTTCTGTAGATATTTTAAATTTGAGTATCTTTAATGTGTAATATGGCTTTGACACTCTGTTCTTTTGGTTTGTGAATAGCACTGGATTTTGAGCCGCAGAGCAAGAAATACTTAGGAAATAAAACTCTGAGGCTTGCCCTTAATATAATAATTCGTTAACCCCATGAGCTTTAGGAAACAGAGTCAGCTCAGCTTCCTAAATTCTTTAGTCTGTCTTCTGAGATTTCAAGAAAGTGATGTAACATAGGATGCTGTTCGGTTAATTATTCCTCAGAATGAGCCTCAATATTGTTACAAATTCCCCATTCTGCCTTTTCTTTCCCTTTCCTGCTCTTATTCCATGATTGTAATTTCTGGAGTCAGATTCTAGGGCACACCTGACCTTAGGCTCTTCTGGGTTGCTTATCCTGAAGCACCGTGAGTCCCTCCCAAGGTGACGAAATATAATTAGAAGAAAAGGAGATCATTCAGTGAGGAGCCTAAGGTAGGACACAAGGGGTTACTTTCTGGGGGGAAAAATAGATTGCCCAAAAATGAAAAAAAAGTGATTCTGAAAAGAAAAAGAGTAAAAAAAGAGTTCTGCAGGTAAAGAAAGAAGCAAATGAAAAATTACCAAGGTAAAATTGACTTTCACTTGTTTTCAACACTGTCTCTGACTAGCAGTTTTGCCTCACTCCCTTCCCCAGGGGAGAAAGAAAAAATAAGGCAGCAGCCCAAACCCCAGGAGGTTCTTAGGTTAAAGTGAATTTGTGCTTTCTTTTCTAGTTGTAGGCAGTGGACTATACTTATTATACATGTATATTAAGACATATACAATATATATATATAATATATGTATATGTAATCTTACTGACTCTTAGCAAAGTGAGGTGTGGATTTTAAATCCATGAGTCTTATCAGGAATGGGTTAGTTCTGGAAACGCTAAATCAGAATGTGGGCCTCCAATATTACATTTTTAACTAAGTAATGGAGGAATTATTTTTGTCAACCTGTACTTACATGCATGCAAAGAATCCCTACTGGTGCCTTGTTAGTTATTTGCTATGCAGCATCCTGACGTGTTCTAATTCTGCTGTACTGAGGAGCAAGTGTAGCTTAAACAATAAAGCTTTCCAAGGTTGAGATAATAAAAGATTTTTTTTTCCTTTTCATTCAATCACGTTTACAAAGCATACTTGTAGGGAGAAAGTCACTATGATATAAATGATAATGCTTTGTATTTTTAACAAAACCATGTCAGTATATTTTGTATTATCTTTTTTTTACAAGTAAAATTTTTTTTCCTGAAGAAAATAAAAGCTTTAATACTAGGAGGCTGTTTCAAACATGCTCTAGCTGACATTATCAAAGTACAAAAGGACACTTTTAAGAATCAAGTTGTGTGAATTGTATAGAGTATCTATGAACATTACAGGGCGGAGCAAAAGTAGTTTTACAATTGTGAGTACACGAAGCACAGTTTACTCTTGTATTATTATCTATTAATCATTGTATTCCTTTCCATAGCAACAACTATAAACCTAGTTTTGCCCTACCCTGTATTTTGAAGAGCCTTTAAAGCTTTCAAAATGCATATAAAACATGGAAAGTAACAATAAGGATCACACTGGTTTTTATCTGTTTTATTTTTCATTTATTTAATTGACGATTGTTAAAATATATTTTTTCTGTTCAAGCCACATTGGACAAGTTACCTTATTTGATCACAAAAAGGCTTGACAAGATGAAGTGTTTAGGGGAAAACCTATTGAATTTAAAGACAGCTTCTTTTTGTCTGCCTGCTATTACATTTGAACTTTTCATTAAAAAGTGCACACCCCCATTTTGTTTTATTATCCTCAAAGCTTCTGAAAGTATAACTAAAAAAAGGTTCTACTAAACCCCGATAGCACATGTTCACCCATAGCCACTTTAGTGTAGCTCCTCCATTCATTAATTAATATTGGGATGATCCTTTAGGAAAAATAATACTATCTTTTCCCATTTGTATAGGAGGTAAACTATATTTTTATTTATTTATTTTTTGTTAATCCTCACCTGAGGATATTTTTTCCATTGATTTTTAGAGAGAGTGGAAGAGAAAGGGAGAGACAGAGAGAGAGAAACATTGATGTGAGAGACACATCAATTGGTTGCCCCCTGCACACACCCCGGCCAGGGCTGGGGACTGAGCCTGGAACCGAGGTGAGGTAGTGCCCTTGACTGGAATTGAACCTATGACTCTTTAGTCCTCTGGCCAAAGCTCTAACCACTGAGAAAACTGGCCAGGGCAGTAAACTACATTTTTTAAATAAATTTCAAAAGAATTATCTCTTTTGATTTTCATACATTACTTTTTGTTATTATTGTTATATTGATTGATTCAAGCACAAAAAGTTATTTTATAATCCCTTTCTTCTATTTTTTCTTTTCAGTATTGTGAAGGCTCTAAGTCACATATAATTGTGGTGTTGGGTGTTGGGATTTGAGCTTCCTAATCAGCTGCATGTCAAAGACTCTGGAACTCGTGCGAGTCATCACAAGCTACGAAGTAACAAAAACCAGCAGAGAGAGAGCGAGCATTTCAGTCATCGTGGCAGGGAGGTTTTTATCAGCCATTCTGTCTGAGCAGACGCAGTGTGTTCAGCAGTCCAGACTGAGGTCACAGCTGCCCCAGAATTTGGGCGGTTGGGGATATTTTGGGATGCTTTCATTAGAAGGTACAGAGTACAGTTAAGAAACAGGCTTGGGGCACAGCATATGATTATGGCAAGACGGGCTGACCACTGGTAAATTGCTGAGCTAACAGGCTGGGGTGTCAGGCTGACCTCCCCTGGGGCCAAGTCCACAGAGAGCCACCACCCAGCACACCTTCTGAGGGGTAATCTGAAGCACTCAGTGTTCTAAATACTCATCTGAGCAACAGATGTTTTTGTAAGACAAAAGGATTGTACATGTTCAAAGGCTCTGTTTGTGAATCTTCTTGCCTTTTCTATTTTTAAAGGTGCTTGGATCCAAAAAAATATCCCTTATATTTACTTTAGAATGACCCAGCATCCTTGCTGCCTGTTCCCCTGGTGGTGGAGGGTGGTGGGTGTGTGTTGGGAGGAGGGGTGAAGGGGGTTGCAGAAGAGCTCTAACCACAATGCAAGAGTCACACACTGAACGGGCTGCAAGCTCCCCAGAGCTGGTTCACAAAACCATTATATAAAGCAGATCTTTTTTAGACTTCTTATATTTAATGATGGTTAATGCGTCTGGATAAAATCTTTCCAATTTCAATTTGTGGTTAACAAAATATTTCTTTCTTGTGTTTCTTGCTTCTTATAGCACCTAAACTTGATGGTTTATTTTTCTCCTGATTTTCAAGCAGCCTATTTATACAAAGCATGGAAGAGAGTTAAAGTGAGAGAGAAATTTAGAGAAGGTGTCACTTGATAACCATGACAACTCAGAAGGCAATAAGAAGAAATTTGGAATCTAATATTTATTTTATGAGAAATAGAAAACCTGGCAATTGCAGCAACAGTCCTCTGTTACCTGGCATAGTCAGAGCATGGTTGAAGTAGAATAAATCTGAAGAAAATGGAAAAATGTTAATTTTATAACTTAGAAAGGAAAAAAATACATAAACAATTCACTAATGTCACCTTTTATCATCTCACAACATCTCCCAAAGTCCCTTTATATGAAAATACAATTATATCCACTGATGCCCCCGCTAGTTTATTCTTCGCCCTCACTTCCTCTCCCATTTCCAAAACACACGAAACATTCCTTGGTGAGGTTTTGATTGGGCAGTAGTGTGTATGTTTACTTACAATAAAAGGGAAAAAATGAAATAAAATGCTAAGCAAGATAAATTAATTATGATAGACTAACACAAATAGTGTTGAAGCATTATTGTTAGGATGTCAGGGGCTTCAATTTAGTTCAGCATGATTTAAGGAGATCCCAAAGCTTGTGTGAATCAAAATTTATATTTCAAGTTTGGATGCTTAAGAAGCAAAATATGTGTTATATATCAAAAGGACAGACTAAGCTCAGATCAGAAGTGATTGTCAGGTTTCTACTAAAAAGGCAACAGATCAAAAAAAGTAAAATTAAAGTTTCTACAGATAAAGAAAATCTTTAAAAATATCAAGTCTACTTACCATGTTATAGTTTATCTTCATTTGTAGGCATGTGTGTGTGCTTGCATGTGTGTGTGTGTGTGTGTGTGTGTGTGTGTGTGTGTGTTCATGCGCATACTTTTCCTGGCCACACATTTGCTTCTTCTCTAATTTATTTCCTCTCTTATTGTTTCTTTCCCTTTCCTTAAAAAATATATCTTAAGGTCTTCTTCAGCAATTCCAGGCCATCTGTCCTCACCGTACTAAATAAGCATTCATGGACACATGGCTCCCTCCTCCAGACTGACAAAAGCTCTTTAGTACAGCTAAGAGAAAATGACCCATCACTGGTAAAGATGCCTAAAAATATTTAAAGTGAAAAAAATTAAGACTCACCAACTTTCTCTTTACTTGACTCCCCCTTTTTTCTTAAGTTTATTTTATGTTTTTCCATTGGAATCTGCCCTAACAGAATGCATTTGCATAATTGCCTGCCAAATTAGATATAAGCTTAATTTTAAAGGTAAAGAATCCTTATACCAGAAGAAAGAAATTAATTAAAAAACAACCTTTAACTTCCTTTTAAGCCAGGGTGGCATATATTCCTGTGTATAATTGGAAAATATTTAAAAGCTAGAAAGGCGATTATGTATAAGAAGCATTTGAAATTCCCACTTCTGTAGTAACTATAAGAGGGTTGGTAGATATATATTTTTAGCAGTTTAATAAGGTTGCACCCAATGAGCAGATATGGTTTCAAATAACTTACATACATTATAAGGCACTAAGGACACATAATTTTAAAAGAAGTATTAACATTTTATACAAAAGACTGACTCTTATTCCTTTCCAGTTGACCAATCTTTGATTTTTTTGCATATAGAAAATTGACTTGTTTAATTCCCAATGAATACTATTTTCTTATATAAGTTTGTTAGTTTATTAAAGCATTTTATCTAATGAAAAATATTTTAATTGGATGTAAATTATCGCTTTATTTTTTCACAACAGATGCTGTGTGAATTACATGAACTTATATGAATTTCTGAACTACTCATAAGTATTCAGAAAACTGTTAAAACCTGTTAACTGAATAGGAGATATTTCTATCCTCTTTATAGGCTAAACTACTTGCTTATGTAAAAATCATCGGGCATTTCCCCCCTGAAACTTAAGTAACTATGTATAAACAAGTGTTTCTTTATTCTTACATCTATGCTATATATGCTTACATCTATACTAAGTATAGCTCAAAGTGATGTCTTCTAGAACTTAGGTTACAAAATAACTGAACACTACCTGTCATATACTTTATGTTAAAAGAAAAACTTTGCTCAACCTTGCTGCTATCTGTGGGCAATTATAAATCTTACCTCAGCATGCTTTTGGCTTAACTCCAGTTATTACTACTTAATTTGCTGAAAAAATATGTTTCTTTAAATAGCCTACAATAAAAGTTTTTAGCATATTTCTAGAAATAAATGAATAACATTTTAAGTGGTCCTTAAATTATGATGGCGCAAACAGAGCAGCCGTCTGGTTGGTACAACAAAATGGAAGTCAGACACCCGAGAAATTATCATCTCATCTGTTTGACACACAAAGATTTCCAGTTTTACAAACCCTCTTTTAGAAATGTATAGTATAGTGTATATGCTATTAAAACTGGTCTTTTGAGGGCGTGTGTGTGTGTGTGTGTGTGTGTGTGTGTGTGTCTAGGGGGAAGAGGCGATGAGGTGGGGAAGAAGGAACTGAATTTAGGTGGTGATGAATTTCATTAAGCTGTCGGTGTTCATCAGTGTGTGTCTTAGAGTGCTCAGTGTTTTTTTATAGAATGTTTTCCCCCTTCAAAAAACACACAAGAAATTAGTGGGTGTTCAGTGGGCTCTTTTATTGTTCAATCTGTTAATTAGAATTTTGCAACAAATCTTAAATGAGGAACAAAGTATGGTACAAAGGTCTACTTTAAAATTTAAAAAATGTGAATGCCAAGTCAAAGTCAAAATTATAAAAATGGGTGGAAAAATACCAAAAGATTTTATATTTGAAAAGAATAACACTGCACCCTCTGAGAAACATAAAGCTAGGATTAGAGACATGTCTGGGATCTGATTTGGGAAGGAAGTAGAATCAAAGCAGTAGAAATCTATATAAGACTAGAGGCCCGGTGCACGAAATCTAGGTAGGGTCCCTAGGCCTGGCTGGCTATCAGGGCTGATTGGAGCCTTCTGGTTGCTGGCCGGGGCCTTCCTTCCCTAGCTGCCAGCTGCCAGCTGCCGGTTGGGGCCTTCCTTTGTTCTGCATTGCCCCATGGTGGTCAGCACACATCATAGCAACTGATCAAACTCCTGGTCTCCTGGTCAAACTCCCGAAGGGACACTTTGCATATTAGCTTTTTATATAGATAGATAGTAGATAAATGCCCACATATTTATGGTTTCATTTTCACTGATGGGGAGAAAGCAAATGATATTTCTAACTCAGAGTTTTCCAAATCCTGGATAAGTGGGTAGAGATCAAGGAACTGCTTCATCCCTAATATACCAAATCATTTGGGGGGAGGAAAAAAAAAGGAAGAAAAGAGGTTGGGAAGAGAGACCAGGGAGTAGAAACATCTAGCTCTGAAGCTGAGCTGAAAGTCAGTCCAAACCTCCTTAAGTCTGACTTAACCTACAGTTACCAGTATAAGGCATTTCTTGTATGTTTTGGGGTCTTATTAGTGAAGTTTTCTTCAGTAATTTTTTTTTCAATTTACTTTGTCAAATTCTTGATGAATATCAATAGATGAAGAATTTGAACCATACATCTCTGTAAATTGTAAGTTAATTTCATAGGAGGAGAATAATTGGCCAAGTACTTGTAGATAATCCATTTGAAAATAATCCCTAATGTAGTGACACAGCAGTTTCACTCTCTGGGAAGAATACAGCATAATGGAATAATACAGACATTCATATAAAAACATAAATTATATATTTTACTCCATTTCTTACCAGGTATATGGCCCTTATCAAATTGCTTACCTCCCTGATCCTTGGCTTCCTCCTCTATAATCAGGAGACAATAATTGCTTCAGCATGGACTAATTTTGAATACTAAATATAATAATACATGTAGAGCGTCCAAAAGAAGTTTGGGCCTATACTGGGTGCTCATAAAAAGTAAAGTCCCTCTCCTCTGCCCACCGGGACCTGGACCATTCTAATGGCATATGATCAGTTTACCAGTAGTCACCAGAAAATAATTGTTCAGGAATTTTCTGCAATAATCAGAAATTCTTTGGGATATTTTTAGTATTGACGTAAGCAGCCTTCTTAATAAAGCCTGTGATCAATGCAAAGTGGATTTTCATATTTAAAAGTTATATGTGGGTAACTCTGGCAGGGGAGTTTTTTTAAAAAATCCCCTATTGAGAGCTGTAACTACCATGAGTTCTACTAAAGAAGGTATTAATATTATTCTTTTATTAATAAATTCCCCAAATTCATGTATATACAATCCCAATCCGTGGATTCATAAAGAGGAAAATATGAGTATGGAATATGATCCATACAAATAATACTTAGAGTTATAATATTGTCACAAATAAATTTTATAAATATAACAATTTAGGTAAAGGAGGGACTTTTATTTTTTTACAAAATGATTGCTGGAATTCTCTTTCAACATTTGATAATAGAAATAAATTTAAATGATTTTAAATTGAGCTATTTGTAGTACCAATTTTAATAGATAAATAAATAATAAATCATCTAAAAACCGTTTTGAAATTAATACATCTATTTAATTGGGGGAGATATTAGCTAATTTCTAGATAATTATTTTTAACCTATAGAATAATGCATGTTATGTTTATAGTGGATATATACAATGCAGATAGAACTGACAACTAGTAAATCTTGAGCAAAACCATTACTTTACAGAAAAAAATAACCCTTTGCAAATGAGAAAAATAAACTTTTCAAATAAATTACACCATACCATAATGCTTCATAAAATTTTAAAATTTCCTTTCTGTGGCTTGAGAAAAAGAATTTACTTCTAGTCAATGATATATGGAGTATACTTTGTCTCTATTTAGATTTTTCTGAAAGTCATCATGGCCTTCTTCCAAGTAAGTCTATAAGTGTGGAGTTTTACTTTAATAATTTTGTAGAAAGTATGAATAAATATAA
Source organism: Myotis lucifugus (assembly GCF_000147115.1). NCBI lineage: Eukaryota > Metazoa > Chordata > Mammalia > Chiroptera > Vespertilionidae > Myotis > Myotis lucifugus. The sequence continues at coordinate 29,601,160 of NW_005871048.1, forward strand.
TAGTTATATTTATTATAATTAAAATTAGTAAAGGCCCATTTTAAACTTACACTGTATTTTTTTAACTTTAAACACATGAACACATATGTGCGCACACACACACACTCCTCATTATTTACTATTTAACTATGCTCACATTCTCCTCATTATTTACTATTTAACTATGCTCACAAAAACACCAGTCAAGCTGTTGTTCTAGGCTGATCTCAGAAATGAGCAGAGAAACAGTAGGGCTGCTTTAAAGTTGTGTGTTCCATTTTACCTGTATTACAAAGGGTCCAAACATTTTTGGAGCCTAGAAATGTCTAATGGAACTGATATCACTTAACAAAGATTCCATAAGGCTAAGATCAAACTTTGCTTTCCACTTACACAGAAATAGTTAAAATCGCTGTGGAAACAGAATCTGTTAGGTAAAATAATAATGCTCACTTTCTTTTGTTGCCAGATAGGAGAATGAACACTGCCTAAGTAAAGGAGAGGGAAAGTGTTTGTAGGGAAAAGATAAGCTGTAAGGGTATGAAAGGAAAAGGCAATAAAAAGGAAAATGAAAGGGTCTGGTTGACAATGAAAATTATTTCATAAAACTGTGGTTGGATGTACAAGACAATAAGTTAAAGAAATTATTTCTGGTTAGTTCAGACAGTAAAACAGTCAATCTGGATTGATCTAAGTGTATATTTAAGTTTCTGTCTGAAGAACATAGTTTGACCATAAATTCATAATCCTGCACTCTAGACAAGACAGAAACAGTTGATCTTATATTGGTGGAGAGAGTTAAGCACTACCTTCATTTTAGCCTCTGATTCTGCAAAAAGATAAAGACTGGTGTTCTCCCATCCCCCCTCCTATGTGTGTGTGTGTGTTTGTGTGTGTGTGTGTGTGTATTTTTGATTGAACCTTAAATTTACACAAAGTTACATGCCAAATATATTTTAATAATGAATGATATTCTTTAAATGTCTACAAATCACACTGTGAGTGTAATCAGGGTAGGCTAGGTTATACTGAGAGACAGCTCCAGCATTGCAGTAGACTGGCACATAAAAGGGTATTTCTTGCTCATCTTACATGTTCATAACAAGACTAGAGGCCTGATGCATGAAGATTCGTGCAAGAATGGGCCTTCCTTCCCCTGGCTACTGGCACCGCCTTCGCTCCGGCCCAGAGCCGCCTTTCTGCCTTCCCATGCTTCCCAGAGATCCGGAGTAGCTGGGGCGGTGTGGAAGCCTGCGTCGTCGCAAGCATCCCGCCCCCGGCCACTCGGTGCCTATGTATGCAAATTAACCCACCATCTTTGTTGGGTTAATTTGCATACTCCTGATTGGCTGGTGGGTGTAGCGAAGGTATGGTCAATTTGCATCTTTCTATTTTATTAGTGTAGATAACCGGGAACTCTGTTCCACACCATCTCACTCCAGGCTGCTGAAGCTTCTGTCACCTGGATAGGGCTGGTGGTAGGAAGGAACAACAGCAAATTAAAGTTTTCTTTAAGAGGCTTCATCTTGAAATGACACATGTCACTTCTCACATTTTAGTAACCAAGGCAAATCATAAGAAAATAAAATAGGCTTCATGTCGTGAGGACAAGGAAATTCAATTTGACCATGTAACCAAAAGAAAAGATACTAGTGGCCAATCACAAGAGACAACACAAGCAGTGGGAAGGCTGAGTGATCCGTTTTGTCTATTTTCACTTTGATTATAATCCTTGTCATTCTAATGATTATGGAGAAACCCACATTGATTAGTGTGGTCAAAATTAGTGAACAATTTTCCTTCATTGTTTCATTTCAAACAAAAATATAGTTCCCTATATTTTTTGCACAGATTCATTTCCCTGAAAAGTTTTTCTTTCCCACAAAACATCAGCCACTAGAAAATTGTTGGATTTGTAAAAACACAACTATTTTAATAAATATCCTAGCGACTCAGTATATGAGTTGCAATATGCTCGTAGAGCAGTGCTGTGCACACCATCTTCTCAGTTCATTTTATATGCTCTCTTTCTGTCTATCGTGAATGTCAAGGCTCCTGCTTCATCCAAAGATGTCCTTGGATTGCCATTGCCATTATGGCTCCAGTTGTTATTGCTGTGCTGTTGCCAAGGCAGCCAAAATATAGACCTGGATTCCAAGTAGTAACTGGGTGGGTAAGAGGGTAGTCACTTCCACTCTCATGAATACAGCTGCTCTGAATGTGACAAATACCATTATCATCATGGGTCTTATTACCTCAAACCACAAGGTGCTAGCTGAACAAATGCTCGGTTTTAACTGTCAGATTCTTGAACGTGTCACATTTTTCTTTGGATCTTTAGGTTATTGTAACAGCTGTTTGTCAACATTGTAAAGTCCACATTAGGTACAGAATGGGTAGAAATATTTTGACCCAAATGTCTGCCCTCTGAACCATCAGAAGGAATGCAGCATGTCTGCTGACACTTAAAGCAATAGATTTAAATAGCAACCAGGATCAACTTCCAGTTGAATAAGTCAATAGGAATTTTCAGTTTCTGACTCCATCTGGGTCAGTTTCCTTTCATCAGCTGGCCTGAGGACGTCCAAGGGTGTTCAAACCGTAAACAAAAAAAAGGGTAGCAAATAGATATTTGCAGCAAGATTGTGTCTGAACAGTATTTTAACTAAGAGCCTAGTGTATCCTCTTTAAAGTTACTATTGCTTGTTGAATAGCAATCCTTTTTTTTTTAAGCACAGGGACATGAGAAGCTTCAGAATTTCATGCTCTGATCTCTTTCATTCTGAAAATACCCCCATGCTATTTTTTGTAGTGGTAATGAGTTAGATATTTCTAGTGCTTGCCTGGGTAAGCAGGCATGAGGGCTGTTGTAATAAATAAATAGTAAAAGCACATGGCTCTGATAATAGCGACTTTCATTGAAGGATGTGAATGTGCTGTGCAGAAGAGTGATACAGAATCCTCAGAAAGGCTTTTATTAGCAGAAATGTAATGCAATTTTAAAATGGAACAGTAAGGCAGAGTGTAGAATCTCTGACATTGTGTTTCCAGTATCATTGGTAATTTTGGACACCTAGGATCTCAACCCAAGCACTTGAGAACTAAGAACAATTCTCATGTGAAAATGCACTTACAGAACATCGACTATTATGAGAAATCTTGTCCTAGAGATTTCTAGATTTTGTAAACACCACATATCTGCCAATAAATTGTATTAGACAGTCACCTTTGCAAGTACCCAAATGATACATAACCAGTTGAAATTTTACGTAGGATTAAAAATTAGATTCTCACAATCATCATCATATTCTTTAGTGTATGCTTCACAGAATAATTAGATATAGATTTAACCATGATCCCCAAAAGCTGAAGTTTTCCATCATGTTTGCTTAAAAACAGAAAACTCTCTACTATCTATCATCTATCTAAAGGGTTATAACAGTAAATATAGAAAGACTTGTTTCTAAAATAAGGACTTTCTTAAGGAAAATGAACCTTCATATTAAAAATATATTTGGGCCCTGGCCAGTGGCCCAGTTGGTTGGAGCATTGTCTCTTACACCAACAGATGGCAGGTTTGATTCCCAGTCAGGGCACATACCCAGGTTGTGGGTTAGATCCCCTGTCAGGGTGCTTGTAGAAGACAAGTGATTGATGTTTCTCTCTCACATAAATGTTTCTCTATCTCTCTCTAAAATCAATAAAAAATGCTATATATATATATATATATATATATATTTGGGTCGTAAGTTAGGATTCAATGCATAACTACCAACGTAAGGTAACTTAGGTGCATGCTGGGTAACAGGACAAAATCAGATTGAGATTTAAGTTTGCTGTGGATATCTAAGAATTAACTGAATCTGGGAAATAAGGTTTCATTTTAAAGGTGCAGGAAAATCCTTTTAATATGTTCTTTTCATGTGGTGTTTGGAAAATTGAGGTATGTTCTAGTCTTCACAGGCACACACAAGGAGAAGCTCAAAATGAAACAGGCAAAGTTGTGTTCCACCCTTTTATAGTGTGATGATGCTTGTGAGGTTTCTCTTCTTTTTTTTTCACATTTTGCCTTGAAATAAAGATGAATTATATATATTGGTGTATACCTTCAGTGGGCCTGCATCCTGAGTTTCTTTATGAAATAAAAATGGGAAATGGAGGCAAGAAATAGGCTTAAGGTCTCTCATGTCTCTTCTGTCAGGAAAATTATTCTTTGTCAAGGCTGGTCCTTAATAAATGGGAAAAGTACATTTTTGCTCTATTATCTTCTGCATTTCTTTGTATTATGCTAGCATATATATCTAGTATATTTTAAGATTTTAATCCCATTCCAAAGCCTCCAGGAGCCCACAATTTTGTGCGCCTGGGAATGTAGGATTTTTAGGAAGTAGTCAATATATATGTTTTATTTACTCTCATTTATTATTATAAATTTTCTAGACTAGTGTCTTAGTGCTGTGAACTATAATGTGTTAAGGATATCATTATGGTAAACATCTTATATAACACTAGAGGCCTGGTGCACGGATTCATGCACTGGTGGGGTCCCTCAGCCTGGCCTGTGCCCTCTCACAATCCGGGACCACTTGGGGGATGTTGGACTGCCACTCCTGCCTGCTACTCCTGCTCATCCTGGCCCTGCTATGCCTGCAGCAGGCTCGTGCCCAGTCAGTCGCCAGCCGTGAGCCGTTTCTGGCACCTGTTGGTCAGCTGAGTGGCACTCCTGCTGTGGGAGTGCACTGACCACCAGGGGGCAGCTCCTGCATTGAGCATCTGCCCCCTGGTTGTCAGTGCACGTCATAGCGACCGTTGACCAGTCATTCGGTTGTTCGGTCATTCGGTCACTTGGGCTTTTATATATATATATAGATGTAAGCAAATACCCATCCTATTAAGGGATTTGTTCAGAGAATTTTCTGTAGAAATAATGTTATAACTGTTTTTATATATTGTATTTTACATTTAATACCCCTGGTCCTCTCCTGGCTGTCCCTTTTCCTGGTCAGAAATGTCAGTCTCCTAGAACAGCTGATCTCAGCTTTTTTAACAGGAAACAGAGTACTAGTTTCCACTAATTTCTGAAAGTGAGAGTGACTGTTAATCCCCTAAACTCCCAAAGGTTGAGAGTGGTTAGCATAGTTGCTACCCAAATAAATCACGAAATCTCAGAATCTTAACACAACAAAGTAAGCCAAAGTAAAAAATGTTCAGATAGTATGTAAGAATTTATTTTCCAGCCTACACGTGAGCACATCATACCAGTCTAAATTTTTGTTTTGGGGTCTCTTTATCTGTAATGTTCATGATTTGGGCACCTTTTTCATTTTTAACTTTTTGCACCATAGAATATCTAAAAAGTCCTGTTCATCTTCACTGTAGTTCCCATTACAGAACCTGTAAAGCTTTGGTGTGTGGGAAAGTGTGGCAGGAAAGACGGTATTGCGTACATCAATTTAGTGTAAATCAGAAACCCTGGGTATTTGCATTCAACTGGGGACTTTCTGGGGATAGTGCCTTAACTGGAACTGTGAGTGAGCCATTCAAGCTCTGTGGAAGGCTGTTGAGAAAATATTGAAGTCCCTCAAATCATGCTGAACCTCACCCATACCACTTTTTTTTTCTTTTGGTAATTCAAATAATCATTTTGCTAATTTTTAAGTGAAATAGGTGAAGTTTAAAAATCAGAATCCTAATTTTCTAGCCATGGTCCTATTGCTCACTAATCCTGTGTTCTTGGGGGAACACTTCATCTCTGTGGGTCTCAGTTCTGTCGTGAATCTAATAGGATTATGATTTTAGCTACGACTTCAAAGGGTGCTGTTGAAGATACATGGACTGGACTATTAGATGCTAACATGCTTAGACAAAGCTAGGAGCATTATGCCCATTTAAGCTATTTTAATTATCAAATACTATAAGATGAAATAAATTGAAGCCTTGAAATATTTTCTCTAGCTCTATATTAGCACTAATTTCTTGTAGGAATCAAGATCAAGATTTAGGGAAGTCAAATGTCACTACTTTTTTAAAACTGATATTAATATACAGCTTTGATTTTATAAAGTAATTGTTGGGATACATTTATACAATTGCTTGTTCTTTGCCTTTCAGAATTCTAGGAAACTCAATATACTTCTCAGGATTATTCAATAACTGAGACAAAGTAGTTGTTTTCTCCCTTTTAGATATTTTTTTTCTTTTATATTTAAGGTGCAAGTCTTATTCTATGTAAGGGTTTAAATATATTTGAACATATGTAATAAACTAAAATAAAAATAAATTAAAAATAGTTTTAATTTTATATTATAGAAATCATTTATTAGAGTTTACAATTTTATTTTGGAAACCAAAAAAACAGCTTTGGTAATTTCAAGATGAAATTGAGCAGTATTACAGAGGATTGGATCCTGTATAAGAGTGAAATGAAGACAATATTCTATCTTCTTGTCATTGAGGTTCATGTTTATTCACAGTCCATGAAGCATTAGGAAATATAAGCCATAATGCAGTCCCTTCTACTTCATCCCAAAATATGGTGTAGTGCAAAACCAAACCCTGTATGTTTTCATAGATGGTAAATGCACAGGCTTGGGTTTATAACGTGTCATATGCATAATTGATAGCTTTATTTGATAAAAGTCTAAATTATTACAATTTTAATACTAGTATTCCAAAATATTTCACAATGGATCTTATTCACTCTAAAAATGTAAAACATTATATTATTTTACCAATTAGGAACAGATTTTAAATATATTTCAATAATGAATATTTATTATGCTATATATATTGGTGTATACATATATAATTCTATGAAGCATATGCATGTATAATTAATAATCTTAAACATTTTCAATATTGTTCTTTCACAGTCAATTTTTTTCCAGAATTTATATTAATATTGTGCTTTAAAATTATTTTTATTCTCTTTATCTATGAAGGGCTTAGTGAAAATCTATAAAATATCCAAACACTTAATACACCCTGATTATTAGACATTATTAGACATTACGTTAACTTGGGTACCAAAGCTAAATACTCAGAAATTTAACAGACCAAAAGCCACCTTTGAATCAGTGCATTGTTCACTTAAGCAGAAAGCAGATTGGACAAGGGGCCATCATGTCCCTTGCTAAATAACTGCCCAGGGAGTCAGAGAAAAATCCACTGACCTCCACAATGAAAATAATTATGGTGAAAGGGTTATTCAGAAATCTGGGTGTCACCTTCACTCCTGATTCTCCCTCACCCCACTTCCAATCAATGTAAAAGTCTATCTCTTAAACATCTTATTTTCATGAGTTTCCTTTAGCTCAATCTCTCCAGTCACCATTATTTCTCCCCTGAATCACTAAAACAGTTTTCTAAATATAGTTTCTTATAATCTAGGGCCCCTAAAATTAATTTTTGATATTGCAGTAAATATAATCTTCCAGAAATTCAAATAATATCAAATCTTTCTCCTAGTGAAAGGTCTACTATACCATTTTCCTTAGTCCTTTGTCTTTCAGATGGTTGGCTTTCCTCAACTTTCTCAAGATTCTTGGAGGTAGTCATACTTCTACGTGATGGACTGTATTGAATAGTAAAGGTAGCTGGCACATATTCTGTTTGCTCTCGTTTATGACTGTTTCCCCAAAAGCCTCTCATGTGAGCGAGAAGGCGGACTGAAGGTTCCCTGTAGGTAGGGGAAGTCAGGGGAATGTTTTGACAGCTATTTTCTTTCAAGTACCCATGAGAAAAAAGCAGGTTACAGAACAGGAACCTCCTACAGGCCTACTATATTTATTCCTAAAAGAAAATGCTTTTCTGCCTGTCATCTTAAACCTAAATATATATATTTTACGTCTGTGTGGCAGACTAGAGTTATCCTGAGGTCTGTGTGACTTCTCTCTTAGACCCTAGTGTATTCCCAAGATAACTTTCTTAGGAACATCATCCATGTACCCACTTGATTTTGAGAACAGCTCTTGGCCACAGAATAAGAGCCTTTGCTATCAAACCACAGTTCTATTTACACCTGTATGGGGGGAGGGGGAGGAGTTAAATTTTCCCAGTTGTTTGGAAAGTAAATTCCTAAATAATGACCCAGGATTGTCCCCAGCCTATCCCTGCCCTCTATATTTGTTGATTCACCTTGGAGATCTCTGGCAATTTTTGTTAAATGTTATCGTTAATTTTCTTACCAATCTTTTGTGTTCTATCTTCTGAAAATTTTTATAAAAATTTAATTCACTAATATACTTTTCTTGTTTTCCAAAGTGTTATATTGTCATTAGTTTTAACTTATTTTTATTTATGCAAGGCTCCTTGAAAGAAAATATAGACAGATTTTAGTTTAATAGATAATTTTAAACTAGAAGATTAATTTTACCTTTAATTTTTTTTGGAAAAGTAGTTTGAATAAATCATTAATTAGATAATTGTAGGAAACACAGCTTTAACCACTGTTTAAAAAACTTTAAGAATTCAAAAACATTTTTGTTAAATTAAAGATATTTTCTTCATTCTTTTTAAAGAAGACGCTTTAGTATCAATTTATAAAACTTGATTATTGACCATATCAAAACAAAATTGTCTTAATAAAAGATTCTATTTTCCAATTCAGACAGATATTATCTTAAGGAATTTGATTAGTTATTCATAAAATATCAATAATCAATTATATAGAAATCAGTCAAACTGACAAGTAGTGAATATACCATTTTGATGCTAAAATGTTATGGATGATATTTAGGCCATTTTCAATATTTAAACAAATCTTATTTATTATGCCAATCCTCAGCCAATCTTGTTCTTTTTATCACAGTATAATTTTCAATTACCACATTATCTTAAAGTCAATTGAATTTATAATGATGGGATTAACTAAATCCTATGCCTTTTTGAATTCTCCTAACAACTAGAAGATTATTGATAAATGACTTAGTGAGGATTTGAAAACCATCATAAAATCCCCCTAGGAACTTGGTTATTTTAAGGGATCCATGAGGCTAGAAAGGAGGAACAAAAATCATAAAACATATGGAGTCTTTCCTCTCAAAATGGCTACAAATAGTATTGATGGACACCATATATTTAATTCTTACTGAAATATAGCCTTAGAAATTAGTCTTCAGGGTGTACATACATTTCATACAGAAATTCCTTTAAATCTGTCTGAGAGATAGCCCATGGGACCAGCACAAATGGTTCTGTGGTAGGAAATTCTACTCTTAAGTAAAGGTTAAATAAAATTCTACTGCTGTTACTTTAAACTGATCGCTCAAGACAGTGATTCCTTTGGAATGATCCTTAGTTCAATTTGCTCTCTACTTCTTTCTGTTTCCTTTTGTTAAATTATCTTCAGTACCCTTTTATTTCCCTGATGTTCATATTTTCATCTCTATCTACTCTGTCTCTTCTACTCTCTCCCAGATTATATCCTCTCTGTCCAGGACCTATCAGTGGTTATCTTGCCCTCCACAGAGATCTGTACGTATCAGAAATCACCTTATTCTATTATCCTTCTCACCATGATTAACTTTTATTCCATCACCATTTATTATAAGAAGCAATTATAGATTTGGTTAGATGTTTAATTCATGAAACTTTAGCTTTGTAGGCTAAAATTCCGAATGGTGGAGGGCAAAATGGTGATGATAATTTAAATTACTTAAGATTAAAATTTTCTGAAAGTAATTATTATTTTTATTACTGATCTATCTGATCAAAATACCTTGCAAATTTTACATATCATTATAAATGTTCTTTGTCTTTTATCTTGATGAGAAATATTTTTGTATCTAAAGAGTATAAAAACTGGTTCATATATATGGTCAAGTAATTTACAACAAAGAAGCTAATATATACAATGTAAAAAGGACAGTCTTTTCAACAAATGGTGTTGGAAAATCGGATAGACATCTGCAAAAAGGTTAAACTGGACTATTATCTTGTACCATATACAAAAATTAACACAAAATGGATTATAGATTTGAACATAAAATCTGAAACCATAAAACTTCTAGGAGAAAACATAGATAGTCAGCTTCTTGACATAAGTCTTGGATAATTTGAATCTCAGATTAAAAGCAATAACAACAAAAATAAACAAGCAAGACTACATCAAACTAAAATATTTCTACACAGCAAAGGAAACCATCCACAAAATAAATAGGTAATTTACTCAGTCAGAGAAAATATTTGCAAATCATAAATCTGACCAGAGGTTAATACCCAAAATAAATAAAGAGCTCATACAACTTAATATATATACAAAAAATTTAATTACAAAATTAGCAGAAAAATCTAAATAAATATTTTTGCAAAGAAACATAGAAGTGGTCACCATGCTCTATATCATTGATCATCAGAGAAATGCAAATCAAAACTACAATGAGATATTATTTCATATCTGTTAGAATGGCTATTATAAAAAAGACAAGATATAACAAGTGTTGGCAAGGCTATAGAGAAAGGAAATCCTTGTGCACTGTTGGTGGGAATGTAAATTGGTGCAACCACTATGGAAAACAGTATGAAGATTATTCAAAAATAAAAATATGACTACCACAGGATCCAGCAATTCCACTTCTGGGTATTCCCAAAGAAAATGAAAACATGAACTTGAAGAGTTATATGCACTCTCATGTTCATTGCGGTATTATTTATAATAGCCAAGATACGGTAGCAACCTAAGTATCCTTCCATGGATGAATGACTAAAGAAATTGTGGTATATAATGAAATATCATTCAGCTATAAAAAATAAGAAAATCTTGCCATTTGTGACAACATGGGTGTATTTTGAGGTCATTATGCTAAGTGAGACAAGTCAGACAAAGACTAATATCATATAATTTCTCTTATATGTGGAATCTATAAAAATGAATCTATAACAATAAAAGCATAATATGCTAATTAGACCGGACGTCCTTCCAGACAACCTTCCGGGCGAAGCTGGGGCTGTGAGGGAAGCCTGGTTCCCGGGTGCCAGAGGGAAGCCAGTGCTGGCAGCCGGAGGAAGGAAGGCCTACTCTTGCACGAATTTCATTTATCGGGACTCTAGTAAATAAATAAACCCCAAGCTTATATATGGTTGCCAGAGGTAGGAGGAAGGAGTGGGGGAGGGGGTGAACTGTTTTTTTTTAAGTTTAAATACATTGAAGTTTTTATTTTTATTTTTTAATATATTTTTTATTGATTTCAGAGAGGAAGGGAGAGGAAGAGAGAGATAGAAACATAGACAGTCATCTATCAGAGAGAATCATTGATTGGCTGCCTCCTGCACGCCCCCTACTGGGGATCAAGCCCGAAACCCAGGCATGTGCCCTTGACTGGAATTGAACCTGGGATGCTTCAGTCCATAGGTTGACACTCTATCCACTGAGCCAAACCAGCTAAGGCTATATTGAAGTTTTTAAAAATGAGAAAGAACATGACTTCAAGTTCAAGCTGGAAGAATGTCATATATCGCTACTCCTTTTCCCTCCTATAAATCTAGTTAAATGGCTGAAAAACTAAAAACTAAATAAAATAGTACAAAATAAGTAACATTGTTAGAAAACAAGAGTGGACCAGAAATTTTGAAGAATTTCTGAACAAGAGTAGGCCATTAAAATCAGATTGTTGGAGAAGCAGAGGAAATTTTTATGTAAGACATCAGGGCCAAGTGTGCATCCATAGAGGAACCCTGGAGAAATTCTAACCTCAGGACTAACAGTTGAAAAGAGCAATTGAAAAAGAATATTCTTATTTCTCTGCAGAGGCCCACAGGTCTGGAAGAAACTGGTGTTGAAGTTAGGTTAAGGTCAAATTCTTTGGATTCAACATCTGTGATATGAACACTGGTAAAGATCAAGATATTAAGGATGAGAAAATAGTGAGTCTGAATGTAGAGTTTTTCAGACTAATAATCAGTCAGCAAAGTTTAACATCCTGATTCTCTGCTTAAAGGAGATGATGACTCATTAATTATACAGAGCAACTCTGAATAGTTTTCACACATTTTTTATTCTCATCCATTTTCCCCCTAAGTGAGGAATGAACACAAAATGTAGAGAAACTTCTTTCTTCAAAAAGAAAGGAAGAAAGTTAGAAAGAAGGAAGAAAGGAAGGAAGGAAGGAAAAGGTGGGAGGGAATAAAAGAAAGAAAAGAGAACATCTACTTATATAATTAAGTTGTAAAACTCCTAGCCCTACTATTAAATAATCCTATTTTGAAAGTGACCTTTTGGTCAGTTTATTAGTTGGACATTTCTTTCCTTTTTTTTAAAAAATGAAAATCCCAATTTTAACTAGATAAGAAATAAGAGAACTATGTTTTACACAAAGTAAGGATGATATTCAGAATTGTATTCTAGGCACTATTTCCAATTAAGTCTTTGTTGATAATTCTGATAGGTGCTGTGAAAAAAGAGGTAAATTTTACCACAGAAAAAGCTGCCTTGACTTTATGAAACCCTGCTGTTCCCGGAGGCTTCTCACGGCAGCAGACTGGTGCGGGGCAAGGTCTTTTTCTGGTTATGACTGACTAGAAAGAGATCACTTTACCAAGCTAGGGTGGGGATATGAAAAGTCATGTTGTATTGCTAGATATTCTGAATTCTTATGTAAAGGTGCATTAAGAGATAAATAGATTTTTATGAATACATACAAGAGTCTTAGAAGATATAAATATCTCCCTTAGTTCTCCCTAAAATAGCCATTAAATTATTAAATAAAGAAAAATAATTCTCAACTATTGCTTACAAGAGTGAGAGGAAAAAAAATCAAATTCCCAAGCTTTATAAGATGTGCTCTCACCTCATTGGTTAGGACCCATGAATGGGGTTTTCTCTGTCAGATTCCTAGGCAGCTCTTCTGGAGAGGTATGCTGCCAGAAGTCAGCGTAGCAAACCAGGGAGGAAAGAACTGCAAATACTGTGGCTATAGCTTGGATTCACTGCATTTGACTCAGTAGGATCCACCTACTGCATGCAGGATAGGAAATATAACATTGAGAATGGCCTCTACATCCCAGCCCCTAATGTCATGACTAAAAAAAGAAGAGTAGATGCAAAAATTGGCTGAATGCTTATAGCTAACAATAGAGTATCGCGTATTTCAAAATTTGAGGAGGATAGATCTCATGTTATATGTTCTTACCATAAAAGTAAAACTAAACAAAATAAATGGACACAAGGAAACCTTTGAAGGTGATGGATTTTTTTATCACTTTGATTGTGGTGATAGTATCATGGGTGTATGCATAGGCCCAAACTCATCAAATTGCAGATATTAAGCATGTGCAGTTTTTTATATACCAATTATTTCTCAATAAAGTAGGGAAAATTGCCTAAATTCTAAATCCAATTCTGAGGGTCTAAGAAAGAGGGCAGGAGTGAAATGCTCATCTCTGGTTGACATTCCTCACTTTCAAATAGAGTAGATGTACGCTGCTGTTAAGTAGAGCCAACCTGTAGTGTGCAGAGTACGGGAAGGGGAATGAGAGCATCTCTTCAAGACAGTATGCTCTCTAGTCCCAAAGCCACATAATGCATCCTGCTGATAATTCGGCTATGGATATAAAACCCACACATAAAGCAAACGTTTCAGCAGCAGAGAAATAAAACAGATTCTTCCCTTTGGCCCTTGAAGTCATAGCTGGATCTTGGAATGTTTCTTCTAGCAATGGCATCGCTAGGACTTCACCTAATACCAACAGAGCTATAAACGGAGCACTGATCACAATACCTCAAATCTGCTTACACGTAGACTTGGTCTCTAAGGATTAGCCAAATAATCATGAAGAGAGATGAAGTACAATAATAATAAATTGACTTAATAAAGTTTTAAAGAACTGAGTCAAAGAAAACAGTTGACTGGAGAAAAAAATACCTGTGCCATCCCTGATATAGAACCTCAGCATGAAAGGAGGTGCTGAAAACAGCTGCTACTCTTTGCAAGGAACAGAAGAAAGCAGAGTAGCTGGAAACAAAAACTGAACTGATTAAATCTTCCTAAGAACAATTCAAGTCAATTGTTTTAAGTAATGAAGTAGTGAAAATCAATGGTTCAGATAATCGTTCATAAAACAGGAAACAATTGAGAAACATGAAAGAAATGTGGTAGAGATCGTTCATTTTCCACAATAAAAAAGAGAAAGAAAAACAGGAGAATAACCTAATCCAGATCCTATGTCGTGGACATTGTATATATCATTTTATTAAACTTTGTATTTGCCTATCCCCATTTACGAGAAAAATGAGCACGCTCTCAGGGGTAAGTCATTTCCCCAAGATCATACAAAGGGTGTTTGTTGGTTTTGACTTTAATGTTACCATGGTTTCTTTTTCCGGCATTTAATATTTATTTTTTGAGGCTACTCTACTTGATTAAAAAAATCAGACAATTGATTTTATACTTTGTGGAAAACAAAATTTTAAGATGTGTGTGTGTGTGTGTGTGAGTGTGTGTGTGTGATAAGCTTCTTGATGAAAGAATTTCAATTGTATATTATTTGCTTAAACTTTTCTGAGAAACAGAACAATTGGTACACATTTTTAATAGACATACATTTGAACATGATTTGAGAGAAACTATCTCTAGGATTATTTGCTTTTGTTTTTTTAACCTCAGAAGCATGATATACAAAGAGGAAAATAGCTTGAAATAAATAAAATGCTATTCATTTCACACACAAATTTTATGATCCAAGCTAAATTATACTTTAGAGAGAAATCTTTCACTTTTATAAAAGTAACTATTTGAAATCTTTTAAAAATTATCCTCTTCAAACATTTTGAAACAAAAATTTGCCTTTTGATAGGAACTATGTGTTTTATTATAAAGATGGAACATGATGTTCTGGCTTACATATTCTCTGCAGAAGGAGGTCCTTTTTTGTACTGAATTTTTAGCATATAGTAAAGATCCAGATTGTAAAAAATTAATTTCAGGCATGACAGACTGGGAGTATATATTGAACAGATCTGGGAACAGAAATGATGCAAATGCTTTCCTTCCAGCTTCTGAAAGTTATATAATGGACCAGAATTTCAGGATAGACTTCTGTTTGAGTGAAGTATGGACTCTAAGTCAAAGGAGAGTACCATAATGCTTGTGGGCAGCTTCCCACAAGTGGTTAGTTCCATTGACATCGACTCTGTAGATATCATTAGAGCTAAACACCAGGAGACTCTCATATATTCTGATTATTAGTGATGGTAACAGAACTGTGATAGAAAACATTTCTCCTGAATGAGCAAGAGTAGGAAAGGAAATTGACTTTTGAAAGAAAGAAGACCAGTGAGGCATTAAGAGCCAGAAATAAAAATCAATGAAATTGTTTTAACTCTTCGCTATGTTGCTATTATGTTTTAAAGTATTACATACTTTGTTGGGTAACAATGGTCATGGTAACATTTACGTTGCCTTTACATTGATTTATGTATTATTTAGTATTTCTGCCTCAAACAATAGTGATAAGTAGGCTGATGAAGAATTCTTGAAATATTTGTGCATTCCTACTAAACCGTTTGAAATATGACAGTTGCATATAGTTCAACTGACTAGTGCTCGGTATTTGTCATTTCGAGTTTTACAATAATGCTTTTTTAAAAATTGTGTTTATTGGGCTGACATTGGTTAACACAACCATACAGGTTTTAAGTGTGCAACTCAACATCATCTGCATATAATGTTTTTGATGAATGATATATCTATACTAAGAAAAACTAGAAATTCTAATACATGAAGGGATGAGTTTATTTATATTTATATACATATAACTGGAATTAGGAATATAATATGTAACTGCTATTAATGGTACAGGTAGGTGAACTTTTAGAAAGATTCTGTGAAACCAATCAGCTTACAATTTGTCTACAAATTTAATTCAGTACTACTCAACAAATGTTTATCAAGAGTCTATTATGTTCTAGATGTCCCCTCAATCCCCTAAAAAATAGACATGATAAATCACATCCTTCCAGAAGTATAAACAAAATGGTGTGGGAATGTACAGGGACCTAAAATATCTGAAGCATCAGGAAAGACTGTTGTAGGATTGGCATTTGGTTGGTACTGTTAAAAAGACCAAGAAGTCAACATGGAACCCTGTGGTGGGCATAATTCTAGGATGAAAGCCAGTGTAAGCCTACACTCATAAAACTACCTATAAAAAATTCAACAAAGTCATTAGCTCACTTTTACTCAATAAGTAGAAGGCAAATGATGTATAAGAAGAGGAAGGGATAATTAGTTATCCAAACACTCAGGAGACCCTATAACAGCCAGGGCTCATGAATGAAGAGCTAGTGCAAAATATGTTTCCATTTCTATCTCTATTTTTAATTTAGCATCTATTTTTTCTATCAATTTCTATTTTAATTATTATATAAAAGATATATACCTATTTTTATTCTATGACAGTGGTACAACTGTGTGTGTGTATATGTGTGTTTACAAAAGTCTGCTGTTCTTAAAATACCAGCTGCAAATGTTATGCCCAAAGCATTTATAATCCATCAAAGTTCACTCTGTGAAATACTTTCATAGAAATTTTCCAGACTGACCTTGCCAAAACTCATATCATTATGATAGTGTATAGGTAAAATTCTATGCCAAAGATTCCCACTTTAAATATAAATTCTCATCTTTCTTATTATCTCAAAGAAGTCACCCCAAAGGATAAAATTTGTTATAAAAAAGCCAGTTCAAAAGAAGAAAGATAAATGAGGAGAAATGTGAGATGTTAATAATTTTATTATAATCAACTTTTATGTAAATGAAAGTTATAAAAGAAAGAAGAATGAGTGAAAGTGTGTGTGTGTGTTTGTGTGTTTGTGTGTGTGTAATTGGTTGAATTGCTTCTGTGATCTGCTTAACACAAAAATATTTTAAATATTTTTAATCATAGGTATGCATTTTTATATTTATTTTTAATGAATGAATTAATTAAAATCCTCATCCAAGGGTATTTTCCCATTAATTTTTAGAGAGAGTGGAAGAGAGAGGGAAAGACAGAGAGAGATATCGACATGAGATTGGTTGTCTCCTGCACAGCTCTGACCAGGGCCCGGGCTGGGGAGGAGCCTGCACCTTGAGTGGAATTGAACCCGGGACCCTTTGGTCCACAGGCCAATGCTCTATTCACTGATTCAAACCGGCTAGGGCATAGATATGTATTTTTAAATTTGAAATTATGTATAAAACCTTAAATTCCTATTGTTTCCTTATTTTCAGTAGACTTCTCTGAATAATTAATATATCTTCCTCACTGATTATATTTTAATTTCTCTAGTGTAATTTAAGTAGATCTAAGCTGATGGATTTATTTCAATATAAACACTGATTTCTTTTTTTAAAAATACCCTCTTATTGCTTATAATCTTCTTTTATTTCAGATGGAATAGTTAATTGGTATATACTATTCAATGGTGATAAACTTCATACCTGTTCTTGAATGCCTGTCTCCTTCTCTACTTACAATATACCTTCTCTACTTACCCTATACCATTCTCATGTCTTTCTCCTTCTCTACTTACAATATAACATTCTCAATATACTTCCTCTTACAAAAAGTACTCCTTTATATTCTCATATCTCATTGTTTGCTTATACAATGCGTTCTCTAAGAAGTCTCTCCAAAAATAAAACAACAAAAAAGTATTAACAATGGTAGATCTCTTACTGCTTTTGTATGGCAGACACTGACCTAACTGCTTTTCATCTCTTATCTCTTTTAAAACTGTCACAAATCCCCTGTGGGGAGTATTGTCAGTTCCATTTACAGATGAGGAAACTGAGGGTCAGCATGGTTCAAGTACATTCAGGTGTTTCAGATTCCAAGAGCAGTATGCTCTTTGTGTATTTTCATCTTGTTTTTTTACTCATGTGTTTGTACAAATATGTGTGCAAATATATACTTTATGTATATGTGAATACATGTGTATGTGTGCAAATAAGTATGTATGTCTTATACACACACACACACACACACACACACACACTACTACTAAATTTTATTAAAGATTACCATTAGTCTTTTACGTTGCCTGCAGATTGGATCATAAGGTGGGAGGTGGGTAGGGGCAATGATAGGGTTGTATGCAAAGTCTTCATGGGGTTTTTGAAGTTCCTACATTAACACAGTACCTGGCACATAGTAGTTACTCAATAAATTATTATTGATTGAATAAATAAAACATCACTCAATTTGTGTAAAGAATTGTACTGAATACAGTTACAGATGCCTTACAGTCTGATAATATTTTCATTCCCTAATGCCCTCACGGCTGCTTTTCACCAGGAAAATATTTTTATGCATTTCATTTTTCCCTCTATATTTTTAAGTTTGTTTTAAGGAAATTTGCTTATTACTAAGAATTTTATGTTCTGAAAGTGTCAAATTGATTTTGAATACTAAAAAGGATGATCAATTAACAATTTTATCACATATCACCTTTTATATTGGGAAAAGTAAGAAAAAAATATCTTTAGGGATCTTTTTTTTTCAGTTGATACTAATTAGATTTTTTTTTTACCAAGTATAAAGCTCACACTGTTCTGGCTTGATAGTGCCAAGTGATAATCCGATGTGACATACATTTCCTATAGCAATAACATTTTGGCAGATAAACTCCCCAATGAGGAACAACTATTTCTATGCTTAGATGAATTTTGTGATAGAACGCAAATGCAAAAAAAAAAAAAAGTAACAGGATTTAAAAAAATACTTCATAGTATAATGAATTCTCTTCCCATGTTTATTGAAAGTGACTAAATCCATAGAGGGTGAAAACATTGAGCCTACAATAAACAATGCACCATAGATTCCTCATTGTTCTTGGAAGGTTGATAGAATAACTGAGTATTATTTACACTGAAATTCATTCCTAGAAATCTTGTATCTTTCCCCCTCATTATGCAATGCTGTCTTGGACCTGGGAGTCTAGAAATGTGGAAATTATAACACTTTGACATACCATGTAAATGAGGTATCGCTGTAACATGCTATTTAAATAAAGTTTGGAACAAACATTCAGTAGGGAAGTTTGGAAAACTTATAACGAGATTACCTCCTAACTTTTTTTTATGAGAGTATTCTTGTATTCCCCCCCAGCCATCTTTTAATTCCAATAAGAAGGTACAGTGTGCCAATTTAGGTCTCTAGCAGCAAAGCCACACACTGCATTCTTGTGGCAATTAGTCAGGAGCTGAGCTTGTCGCTTGAGCCTCTCCTTTTCTTTACATGGATGATATTTGACTTGGAGGATCTTTGTCTTTCTGATGGAAATACCTATATGGGATCTTACTAGTCTCAATCAACAAGCTATTTCCCATCATTAGTATGGGAGAGGTGGTAAAAGTTTCCACATTAGTCTATGCACTTTATTCATTTTCTACCTGCCATATTCATGATGAATTGCAAGACCTGGACACCTGGATGTCTGTGGAAAGCTTTAGGAGAGATCCAATTTAAAAGCTTCTTGTATAAACATAAGCTTATTTTTAACAAATCATTATTGTTGAAAGTATTACATGTCACTTTTGTTTCTCCCATTTGACCCCTTATAGCCCGTCTGCCCCCCTGCCCCAGGCCTCCACCACCCTATTGTCTGTGTCCATGGGTTATGCATATATGCATACAAGTTCTTTAGTTGATCTCTTCCCATACACCCACCCACCCCTGCCTTCCCTCTGAGATTCCACAGTCTGTCTCATGCTTTTATGTCTCTGGATCTATTTTGTTCTCTGGAACAGTTTATTTTGTTTATTAGATACCACATATGAGTGAGATCATGTTATACTTGTCTTTCTCTGACTGGCTTATTTCGTTTAACATAACATTCTCCAGGCTTATTTTTAAAAGATCATGGCATTACAGCACAAATGACTGGCCACAGTGGGGACTCTATCTGTGGACCTGGAAAAAAAAGTGACAGAAATAAAAATACCTCATCCATGGAAATTAAGTCAATATCTTTAGAACTATATTATTCTTAGGGAAGTTTATTTGTTCATGAGTTAAAGACAAAAACTATTTAGAAATAAATAGAATGTGGGTTACAAGTGTAATTAAAAATTCAGACTCCCTTACTCTACAATCTCTGCCAGGCAGACAAGATCTCGCCCCAAATATGTATTGATTGAATCATATCTTCATCTCTTTTGATTCAAGAGCTTTTAGCAAAAGGTGTCATTAAGACCTTCTCTAGTGCCCATCTCAGCGTCCAGTTGGTGGCACCCAGGTCTATACATTTCTTACACTTTCCAGTCACATCTCCCATCCCTTCTCTTCAGATATTTCCTTTTGCTGCTTTTTCTGCAATTTCTATGTAAATAAGTATTTAATGTGAAATCTTTCTGAATACACACACACACACACGTACATATATATAACATTTTTCATATGTATGAAAAAGTTCCACCAGGATAAAGACCAAAGAGAGCTAAGAACTACCCACAGAAGAATCTGGCCAGGGAGGCCCAGACAGTGCCTCCGTCCAGAAAAGCCAAGGCATGTCCTCTGAGACTATTTCAGTCATGACGTGTGCTCAAAATAGCCTTCTGAAGAATTTCCCAAGGAGATTTCTTCCCAGGGCACTTGGGAAAGGTTCCTTCCATTAGGGTGGGCTTTTGGGAAGGAGTGGATGAAAGAGACCATTAGGTCAGATTACTAAAGATAGCCTGCCATATACTTTCACCCTGATGGAAAAATAATGAAACAGTGGAAAGCTTTTGAATAGCGGTAGGAAGTTTTCAAATTCAAGTCTGGCCATCCCATCGCCAATACATATTTATATGGAATTATAGAAGGTTATAGTTTATAAATAGCCTACCTTCTAATGTTTTCATTCCTAAGATGATTTCCCAAAATAGTACTCTATCTTTTCTGAAATTTGTGACCTTTCTTATTTACAAAAATAGAGAGGAAAGGCAAATTATGATCATTTTCATAGCTCTTAGGTATCTTCAATGTAGGAAGCCACTTGTCAGTTTTATTGGCCCAGTATTTTAAATTAATGAGTCATTTTCGGAGAAAAGCAAGAACCTAAGTTTAGTCTCCATTTGTGCTCTTCGCCAGTTTCCTGCAGAGCCGGCCGAGAGAAAGACGAAGGGCGCGGATTCAAGTGCATGTTAATTGGTTGCAGTTTCTTAACAGAGTTCACCCAAAACACATCTTAATTTAATATACTTATAATGACCTTGACAAGTATAGACTTAATTATGCCTGGTTACTTGCTTTATTGAAATGCATTAAATGTTCACGTATATTTAAATGAAATATTAATCTGTGATACTATCAGCTAAATCTAATTTCTAGCTGTTAATTTTTTATTTTACTCTTATTTATCTCCCATCAGAGATAACATTAGATTCAGCAGCTTTTTATTGTTTTGTGTGCATATGTCCAAAATGTTTGAATATTTTTATATCAGGTCATTGCTATTTTCAGACAAGATATGTATCCTATCTAGCTCTGTCTCCTGATTTCTGAACATATATACACTTAGATACTTCACATTAAACACACTTTCCAATAAGAGATTTTAAAATTATAACATTCCTTTAGTCTAAAATGGTCATATTTTTACATACTTTCCAATAAGAGATTTTAAAATTATAACATTCCTTTAGTCTAAAATGGTCATATTTTTATATATTTTTTGGTGGCGGTAGTTTGAATCTAAGCAAAACTTTAGGGAAGGTGGTTCCTAGATTTTTTCCCCATTGATTAGATGTTATGGATTTAGTGGAACCACTGACAAATTATGTAATAATTTTGTCTAATTATTTTAAATGAAATTTTTTATTTTATTTTCAAGTCCCAGATCCTGAATACATTTCATTTTTATAATCTCTTGCCTATGTGTACTAGGGAGCCATTTCATTATACCTTACATCTATTTGTTTACATTTATTTTAATTTTTTCATAAAAATACTATCCCCTTAAACAATGATGAATTAATTCTAAAGCCTTCCCATTAAGATCAGGGAAGCCCACCACTGGAAGCCACATCTTTTACTTCTTTACCATTAACAGCTTGGGAAAACGTGTTTTCTAAGTATTACCTGAAATTTGATGAAGATTAGATCATCTCTGACTTTTTATTTTGATGAACTTTAATTAATGAAATCACTATCATTTTAGCCTCCTATATAAGCTAATATTGTAAAAAGAAGAAATTAGGATATAAGACCTTTAGAGATCTTAACTTTTGCAAATTTCACCTTAAAATAAAATGAAACATAGATTTTAATAGCTGCTATCAGTCTATATTTATGGCACTTTATTCTAAGAAAAGATTAGGAATTGTGAATCAGAAAGTGTTAATAATTACTATTGTGATGCTTTTCCATTAAACCAAATGTATACACAAAAACTATGTAACTTTAGTACTAATTCTATAGAATACAGAAATCAATTGAAATAGCTGATTTTTAAATAAATATAATCAGTTGAAAATCCATTTAAAGTATATAATGATTATCACTAATGGGGAAAATGTGTACAACAAATACGATAAGCAAAAAGTTAAAATTCTACGACACAAAGAACTCATTGATTAACATGAAAAATACTAACATTCTGGGAAAACAGATAATTTGTAAAAAAAGAATCACACATGTGTGCTCTAAATAGCCTTCTGAAGGGAAAACATAAAAACACAAAAAAATAAATAAATATGTGCAGAAGAGAAGTATTCCTTGGGGAATGAGGGGGGAAGATAGAAGACATTTCAAACATAGCTATATCACTTTCTTTCAAGAATAAATAAATCAATAAATGAAGCTAATATTGTAAAACTGTTAACACTGGTCAAATTTTGCCTGTGGGTTAAGGGAGGTTTATTATTGTCTATACCTTTCTTATGTTAAAAATCATTTGTAATTTGAAAAAAAAATTATCAGAAAATTTACAAAAGAAATTATAAAAATGACCAATAATACATAAAATGATCATTAATGAGTTTTTCAACATTGCAAGTAATCAAAAATTCAATCAAAGGAATTATAAAAATAGGCAAAAATGTTATGAGAGATTTTAAAAATGTAGGATACTCAATGTTAGCATGGGTATGATGACAAAGTCACATTCATACAATGCTGTGGGAGTGTAAATTGGTGTAACCTTTTTGAAAATCTATTTGGCAGTAGGTATAAAGAGCATGGAAATGTTCAGTTCATTTTGATCCAGTAATTCCATTTCTGGGAATCTAGCCTAACGACAAAAGACAAATGTGAAAAAATATATAAGCACAAATATGTTGATCACTTATTCATTTATCTATTTAATGAATATTTATAGAGCTTCCACTATGTGTCTGACATTGTATTAGCCACTAAATCTGTAATAGGCATTGAGACAGACAATGTTTCCATAGAGGTTTTTTTTAATTGAAGCATTTTCTAATAACACGGGATTGAATACAAATGAACTATTCAACAACAGTGGAGATACTATATTTATATATACATATATGTATATGTATATATGTCAATAAAAATTATAATTTTGATGGCAAATAATCGCATTTATTGAACAGTTACCATGTAATAGGACCTATTTTAATCATGATGACATGAATCTCATTTAAACCTCACAATACTCTCATGAGGTAGTACTTTAATTTCTCACTCTTGCTGTAACAAATTACTATAACCTAGTGGTTTAAATCAGCACAAGTTTTTTCTTTTAAGAGTTTTGGAGGTCAAAAATCCAAAATGTGTCTCATTGGGCTAACCTAGGATGTCGTCAGGACTATGTTTCTTCTGTAGGATTTAGGAAATAATTTATTTTTTTCCATATTCTAGATTAGTTCTAGCCTCTTTCCTCAATTTGAGGTTACATTTCTCCATCTCCAAGCCAGGAATTCAGGCTGAGTACTTCTCACACTGCCGCAACTGTAGTTCTTTCTCCCCTGCCTCTTCTACTTTAAGAACTCTTGTGGTTATATTGAGTTCACCTGGACAATTCAGGTGATTCGCAAACTTAATTTCATCTTCAATCTTAATTCACCTTTACCAGGAAATCTAACATATTCACAGGTCTAGAGATTAGGATATTGTTGGAAAGCTATATTCTACCTAACGCAGGCAGATTCTATTTTTTATCCTTTTAGATAAAGTAAATGGAAGGAAGCAATGTTAGTGACAAATCTAGTGACAATATTAGTGACAAGTCTAGTATTCAAACCTAGCTAAACAACCCAAACCGGAACCCTTAATCACTGTGTTGTATTTCATAAGCAAATTGCTGATGCTAAATTCCTATAATAAAATGAAATATTTTAAAGAATCGATTGAATGTCAATAGAATTTACCTTTCAGCAGTGAGCATAAGGGTAATTTTATTCTGCTTCTTTATATGTTTTTATAGTTTTAACATTTTCTTCAATGACTATGCTTATGCACTGTTCATTTCTAAACTTCGTCAATCTGGGAAGTATATTTTTCGGAAGCCCCTTCCCTGTGTGGTTCTGATTTTGTGTGTGTTCTGGAAGGTAGAAGCAAAGCACAATTATTACACCTTAATGATCATCGGTCAGAGACAATGAGAGACAGAGCTGCAGGTGGCTTCTAGTTGTTCCTCTCTCTTCCCCTCTCTGTGTCTAGCTCTCCTTCCCCAGTGACAAATCTACTGGCTAACATCAGCCTCGGGCTCATCACCAGATGCTTTGCTGTGAACTCACAGAGACAATAGTCATGAAAAGCGGATACCTTCCCAAGGATTTCTACACCTGCCTCCCTTCATGACCCTAATCCTACAGCTGGATGGTGCATGCTTCCAGATTTCGATATATGCGCCAACTCATTCACCTGTCAGGGATGGCTAGTTTTCTCTGCTGCTATGCCTCTTTTATTTGGACTTTCATATTCCTAGTTCCTCTCATAATTGTATAATTATAATGCCTATAATAAATTTCTTTTTCCTAACACGCATAGTGCTTCTGCATTCTTGATTGAATATGAATGACAAGTTACCAGGTTGTTCTGTCATAAAAGCACAAAAAGGTGGCATTCCCTCTGAGACTGGTGGTAGAAAGAAGCTAGCTGCAAGGGCACTGAGGAATCTGTTCTTGGAGACTTGAAGGACAATCTAGAAATTACTATTGGAAGCTGGAGGAAAGGGGGCTCAAGTTATGTATTGGCAGAAATATGAGCCTTACCTGTGGTAATGTGGAAAATAGCTGAGGCAAAAATGGGATTATAGAAGCTTTTAGCCCAGAGTAAGCTCTTAAGTCCTTAGGAACAGAAAACACCATGATCTCTATCTGTGAATTCCCCACGCACCTGTCAGAGTTTTGAAAATTATAGAAGCTCAATAATTTTTGTTGAATAAATTATTGGGATGAATTTCCAATTTCTGTGTACTATGTTGTTGAGGAGAAAGCATTTGGTTATCTTGTGTTCTAGAATAATAATTTGATAGTATTTTTTAAAATTACCCATTTCTGTGGGATGCAGAGATGCTTACATATAAAGTCATTGTGATGGTTTTAGATAAAGTAACGCTAAAAGCATAAATTATTATTAGATGAAAAAGAGGACAAAATTCACTGATATTTTTCATGCAGCAATGATTTTGCTGTGTACCTAGAATAACAAGGGCAAATAGCTTCAGCACGAAAGTCTATTTACTTTGTCCAAGATATTTTGACAGGTTCTGCAATTTCTCATGATGTTACAAATTACAATGTTTATAACCATCAGCATCTGACCTGATGAGGTAAATGAGGACAAGAGAGAGAGAGAGAGAGAGAGAGAGAGAGAGAGAGAGAGAGAGAGAGAATCTAGTTCAGAATAGAGCTATAAAAACAAAAAATTAAAATAAGGTCCTTTATGTCACTAAGATAAATTGTTACATCCTTTTATCCTCTACATCATAGACTTCCAACACATTCACAACTTGAATGTGTCATATGGGTGCAAGCTATTTCTCATCCTCCCACTCATACTTCCTTCCTAATAGCAAGTTGTTCCAAAATATCTTGTTAGCAAGCCTTTGCTGCTGCTTAAAGACAAACTTGATTCTGAAACCTTTTACTCTTTGCAAAAGAAAGAAAAATAATCGTGTTGTATTTCCAGTGTTAGAATATAAATCAGTATCATAGATAATTTCAAATTTGATGAGTGTTTAAATTAATATGTACATGTAGCCCAGCCAACGTGGCTCAGTGGTTGAGCATCAGCCTATGAACCAGGAAGTCACAATTCAATTCCTGATCAGGGCACATGCCTGGGTTGCAGGCTTGATCCCCAGTGTGGGGCATGCAGGAAGCAGCCGATCAATGATTCTCTCTCATCATTGATGTTTCTATCTCTCTCTCCCTCTCCCTTCCTCCCTGAAATCAATAAAAATATTTTTAAAATATATACATGTAAAACACAATGCCTATTCTTGAAAAGATTGAATTGTAGAATTCTGCATAGATATGAACCATTCCTCTAATTCTTGGTTTACCTGATGTTTTTAGATCATTTTTTCTTATAATCTATTTGTATATTCCTAGTTAACAAAACTATTAAGAATTGTGATGTACTCAACATACTTTAGAGAAAAATCTCAATTAATATAGTTAATAAAGCCATATTTGTCTATATCAAAAATTGGCTAAAACAAAACAAAACAAAACAAAAAACTCACCAGCCACAACTCCCTGGAAAATTGCAAAAAGCTTATGATAAAACTTCAGCCTAGAAACTGGACATGGCTTATCCTGGCCACTGCTGAGGTCTCAGAAAAATCCATAACCTTGCCCTCAAACTTCTAGAGTGGAGGCAAATTCTCTTCCAAGTCAGCCTTCATTTCCTATAGGTTAGTGTTTGACTCCAGTGTCTAGCTCAGATAGGTGACTAAGGAGTAAAGGTTGGAACCAATAAACCACCACCACAGTGCTGACGGATCCCACACTCTTTAGCTGCAAAACAAGCTGGAAATTCCAATGCAAAGACACCTATCTAAGCTAGACACTGGGGGTAAGACATGCGTTTGTGTTGTTCACAAAATCTCTGGCCCACAAAGAATTGATAGTCAAGGGACAGGTAAATAATCATTCACTTATAAACACACATTTATGCTTTTCCATAAAATTACTTCTTTCCTGTGTGTTGGTGAACTGAAAAGGAGCCAAAGGAAATCTTGTGATTGAAGGTGAAAGTCAATGAAATGAGCAAGGTTATGAAATCAGTGGGAAGAGATAGTTTTACCTGTATACGTAAAGGCATAATTTTGGAAAGACTAAAAGTATCCTTTTTCTGAAGCAAGAGGGGAGGAGATCTGGCTGAGTCAAAAATGAATTTTAACATGGAGAGAAGGAAAATTGAAGGCGCTCACAGAAGCTAACTCTGACATCAATAAAAAAGTGATTATTTGTAGAACAAAGGGAAGATAGAGCATGTTTGGGGGCTTGAGGATGTTAGAAAACATTGAATGACAATGTAACAAGCTTGAATCATATGAAGTCAAATCAGAGGTTGTGTGAACTAGAAGCTCCATTAAAGTGGGTCAAGATATATAGAATATAGTAGACATGGTTTGTTAATTTTAGATTCACAATTTTCTCAAGCAAAGCTTATAAGCTTGAAAGTCAAGTTGGAAAAAATGGTCAGTGGAATTCTGTTCAAGACTAGGGAGATAGAAATTCTGGCCTGGCAGAAGATAATGGGTATTACCAGTGAAAAGGATTGAGGAGATCATGTAAAAATTTTCAGCATTTCATGATAAGAAAAAAACAAACAATAGACTTCATAATTTTGCATTAGCAAGTAATGAGTTCAACACTTTTTTTCAGATGTTTATTCTAACACTGAGCCTCAGGTCCTCCCTGATGTTAACTCCATATGTAACCCCCAGCAAATCTGTAAGCTTCAAGCTAGCCCTGACAATCACCCCATTTTGATATGCACTCTATCACTGAGGTTCAATTCTTAGGCCTCTGTCCCATTCCTGATATATGACTGATCCTTCTCTTGAATGACTAGTACTTAAATTTGAACCTCATTTCAAGGAGAAGGTAAATGTTAGGGACAGACCACACTGTAGGGTTAGAGGTTAGAGGTGAATATCAGCAGTGAGATGATAGATGAACAAAGGCATTAGGCTAGATGACAAAAGGGATGTGGTTACCTGCTAAACAAGTAAATGTTTATAAAAGCAATCCTGTCCATACTGTACATTAAATTTATTTTAGAAAAATGAAATATATATAGACATTAAACATTTACATATTAAAATAATCAAGTAAATTTTCAGGTATCTATGGGAATCTAACAAATTATTTATAGCATTACACATGATTGGCTACGGGGTTTTGGCTGGGCAGGGTGGCAAGTGAAACCATAAAGCAAATGATGAACACAAGAGGCTCTTTGAAATGATTTGGAACAATAGCATAGAATTGCCAATTAGAAGAAAGGCATGCACTGGCTTTCTTAGGACTTGCTTCCTATGAGGGTTCTTGAAGAGGAGGATAAAATTAAAGGTAGAGTCAAATTCCTATAAAGGCATAATAATGGAAAAGTGTTGGATGGTGCAGAAAAATGAATTCATAAGGGGGAAGATGAGAGTAAAAGTGCAGTCAAGTTGAAGTATATCTCAGTTGGGACTTGTGATAGGAATCCACACATCAGAGGGTAAAGCAAAGAATATTTAACTTTCACCTTTGATGATCACTGGAGTAAGGCATTAACAGATATTGGAGTTGGGGAATAAACTAGAAGGCCATAGTAAAACAGGAAACAGGATATGTAGTCTTTTGCTGTTGACAGAATTTGTAGCTTTTTGAAACCACAAAGGCCTGACTGGGGACTGGGATGTTGGTGTGATCTTATAAACTTGCTTCCTCTGTTTGGTTCTGTTGCTGATAACAGCTTCATGTTGGAAGAGCAGTTGTTGGAAGATTGTTCCTCATCACACGTGCCTTCTGCATGCTGAGCTCTGCTCTGAAAACAGAGGATATTGGTGCAAGTGATCCTAGGCCTCCATGCTCCAGGAATAATGTTTAAATGACTAAGCCATGTGAAGTTAAATTGACAGTTTATTGGTGAAGTGAAGATGTGCAAACTATAGGATTATATCACATTGTAGAAATCTTGGCCTGAAATAGTTAGGACAATATTGCACAACTGCTGACTCAGGAGGCCTTCAACTATTTCCTTCCACTAAATAGAAAAAGAAACATCTAGTTTTCATCCTTAAACCAAAACACACATTGTAGGAATGCCTTTCAGACTGATCATTCTGCTCCTCTTTTATTTTAGAACTTCACACTACAGTGTAATCTAAGAGTACTGGATAGGAAGCTGAGTCTTTATAGTCTTAAATTATTAAATGATCAAATTTTTCTACGTCACAATGACATCAGTAATGGGATAATCCCTATAACTTTATCAGGGTCAACATGATCATATTTCCAAGTTAGAAAGATAATGTTAACACTAGGATGGAGAGTGGATTAGTAGGGGCTATGGAAAGAACAAATTGGAAATAAATCAAGAAACTCTTGTCCAAATCTAGTAAAAATTTATAGTCTATAAAGAGAATATATTTAGGGGAATAAAAATTTATTGACTAATGGGATATGAGGGAAGAAATGAAACAGAGAGAGAAGGTAACTTGGATGAAATCAGGATCTCTGATGGGTGGAGGTACCCTTTCTGAGATAAGGAAAACAAGAAGGTAAGCATGTATTAGCAGAAGAAAGATGCCAAATTCATTTTTGGGATATGATTTTGGCTATTCAACACTAGACAGGTTGTAGATATCCAGCAGGCAGCAACATAAACAGTTCTAAAGATTATATATATATATTCAGAGTGTACATAGTTGTTGAAGTTGTGGGTCACTCAGAGAAGAGAAAAGACAGGGAAGAGGCCCAAACAATATATTTTAATTAATTTTAACATGTTTGAAATTCAATATGTAGTTGAACAAAGAGCAATAAGCTATCTTTATATAAAACCTCATTTGAAAAAGAAATTATTGTATGCAGACAATTGGCACTTAATGGATTAGTTTTCTCACAGCTATTTGTACATTTAAATGCTTACTTACCAGAGAAAGAGGGGCAAGTTGTCCCTGTTCATGTGTGTGTGTCCATGTGCACATGTGAGAGTGTGCAACAGAAAACACTGTGCTATATATGAATATGTGTTTATATAATTTTTGTGTGAATAAATACCTATGAGGAAATACTAATAACTGGTTGTTAAGGGCTAAGACGAACACTAGTTTTTGAAGGATGAGGAAGGAAATGTTTGTTATGTGGATATGAGTACTTTGCTTATAGTTCTGCTTCTGGCTTTAAACATGAAGCCACCCTAAGAATCCCTATTCATTAATATGAAGGTTAGACACTATGCCTCTCCAGGGATAGACTTTCTCAACAGCAAATAACTCTTAAAGAATTCAATTATAAATTCTAGTTCATAAATTTTAACTAGTGGGAAATACAAGTTTCAAAAATTTGATGAATTTTGCATGAGCTTAATGTGTCAATTTTTAATAAATTGGATAACTTAGTATTAAAATTATATTGAAAAAACTATCATTTTTGTTAGACATATTTGTATCTATGGTCCTTATATATATAAAACTGACATTTTATATAAGCATAGTTTTTTCTATCGTCCTTTTCCTAAGCCTAAACCATTTATTGAGTTTTATGCTTGAAATTTCCTAAAGCCAATTCAGAATTCTTCTGTAAAGAAATAAACTTTCGCCGAAACAGGTTTGGCTCAGTGGATAGAGCGTCGGCCTGCGGACTGAAAGGTCCCAGGTTCGATTCCGGTCAAGGGCATGTACCTGGGTTGCGGGCACATCCCCAGTAGGAGGTGTGCAGGAGGCAGCTGATCGATGTTTCTCTCTCATCGATGTTTCTAACTCTCTATCTCTCTCCCTTCCTCTCTGTAAAAAATCAATAAAATATATTAAAAAAAAAAGAAATAAACTTTCTAATGTTAACCAATTGAATATTTAAGTAATGTAAGAGTTTTAGAAATTCAAATAAATGACACCATATTTGTCTCTTTTTTCTAAATTTATAAATAATTGAGAACTGACGAGCAGAACTCAAAACTTTATTATTGCCCTAACCGGTTTGGCTCAGTGGATAGAGCGTCGGCCTGTGGATTGAAGGGTCCCAGGTTTGATTCCAGTCAAGGGCATGTATCTGGGTTGCGGGCACATTCCCAGTAGGGGGCGTGCAAGAGGCAGCTGAATCAATGTTTCTCTCTCATTGATGTTTCTAACTCTGTATCCCTCTCCCTCTCCCTTCCTCTCTGTAAAAAAATCAATAAAATATAAAAAAACTTTATTATTGATAAAGTTATCAGAAAGAATGACTTTGTATCTGTGACCAAATGAATTAGCTAAGTGAATTAATCAGATTTGAATTGGTAAGAATAGATGTCCTACAGGGAACTTCTCAAGAGGTTCACTATAATGTGAGAGCAGAAAAGACTACCTGCATCAGGCAGACAGTTTGGCCCTGAAAAAGGGCCAGTCAAGTTCAGTCAACTGTTCTCCTCAATTTATCCTCAGTCCATTCTCAATAGAGAGGGGAGAATGGTGGAAGTGTTCTTGTTACTTATCCTACATAATAAAAGGCTAATATGCAAATCAACCAAACGGCAGAATGACCGGTCGCTATGACGCGCATGACTACTAGGGGGCAGATGCTCAACACAGGATTCCCCCTGGTGCTCAGTGTGCTCCCACAGGGGGAGCGCCGCTCAGCCAGAAGCCCTGAGCCAGGCTCATGCCTGGCAAGTGCAGCGGCGGCAGCACTAAGGATGTCTGACTGATGGCTTAGGCCCACTCCCTGTGCTATCAGTCGGACATCCCCCAAGGGCTCCTGGACTGCGAGAGGGAGTAAGCTGGGCTGAGAGTCCCCCACAATTGTGTGAATTTCATGTACTAGGCCTCTAGTTACCTATGAAGTAGGGACAAATTTTACTCTGCCCTTGTTTTCATAGAAAAGCAAATTTGTAATTCACTTGCCCAAAAAGGAAGAGTTTGGGCAGGAAGGTAGTTTACTTTGAAGTAGAGGATTCAGAACACTTTTTTGTAAACAATCTATAAACTTAAAGATTCATAAACATAAACAAGATAATATTTGCCTCAATATCTAAAGATTTATCCTAATTAGTAAGTTCAAAGTAGATATTTTACTATACAAAATGTTTTACAGCTCATTTCTCCTATTAGTGTTATTGAATTTAATATCATTAATACTATGTGGAACTTGAAATTTCACCCCAGAAAAAAGAAAAATGCCATGAACATCTTAGTTTTGTGATTGAATCACACAACTAACATATAAATTTATAATGCTAAAAATGCAATATTGTGATGGATCAGTGCATTGGCCTTCTTAACATTTTTATTTAAATTAAAAATGTTCATAAGATTGGTTTAGCTTTCTTGTCACTATAATTAATACAGAAACTTAGAAGAATCAAATGATCACATGCCTTCATATTTTATGAAAGTGGAGATAACATCTGATTGTTTTTGTCACCAATGAATTCTTTATGCTGAACACACAATAAGAGTAAAATAAAGTTTTATTGAATATATGAATAGTTTCAGATACTGGAAATAGCTGAGAATATAAAAAATCTCAGCCTCAGTCTTCTTGGGAGGCCTTGATAATTTGTAATGGGGCTGAAGATTACTGATCTTTTCAAGAAGATGGGAATTATACAGGTCTTTTCCATGTTGTATCATATCTAAAGGTGTCAGATTTTTATGAAGCATTTTGAAAGAATTTTTACTAAATAGAATAAATTTGGCTTTAACATATAAAATGTTGTCTTAGAAACTTCTCTCATTTAGTCCTAGAGGATATTTTAAATATATTTAGGAGTGTGGTGATAACCCTTATAAACATCAATTAAATGAACTATTGTGCCACTCTTGTGGGGAATAGAGCGATTTTCATCTGTACTTTAATTTGTCTGGATTGGCAGTGAGCAATAAGATAAAGAGAATAAGAAAGGCAATACTGGCTGACCTAGGTTCTGAGGTTAGGAGCAGATAAAATGATTAGTGAATATAAATTGGGGCAGGTGAAATAGACAAAAGGTATTAAGGGGTACAAACTTCCAGTTATAAAATAAGTAAGTCATGAGGATATAGTGTACAGCATAGGGAATATAGTGAATTTTATGTAATGACAGATGGTAACTAGATTTACTATGGGGATCATTTAGTAATGTAGTATATAAATATTGAATCACTATGATGTACATCTAAAACTAATAGGGTATTTTTATGTCAATTAAAAATCATAATGACTAATACACAATAGTAAATAGTAAAACCAGGATTGAAAGTCAGTCAGCTGGTGCAAGAACTTGTGTTGCTAACCACTATAACACATTGTACTCAGCATTTATTATTTACTTAATACTTATTTCCATCATCTTTTTTATCTTAAAAGGTAGGAAGCCCCCCTGGAGTAATTTTCAATTTAAAACAATTAAGAAAATGGGACAAATTATGTAGCAAAATAGTGAGAAATAAGATTCAAATCTCTGTTTGTTTGCATTTGAGCTCTGTAGTTTTATGAAGTTAACCTCTTTTCACCTAAGATATATCATTTATAAAATGAGGATGAGACTAGCACTATTTCATAGGGGCTATTGTGAGAATTAAGTAAAATTATTTATTTATTTATTTATTTATTTTTTAAGGTTTTATCTTTTTTTTATTGCTAAAAGTATTACAAAGGGTATTAGATATGTGTCCTCCCCCCCCCCCCGGCCCTTGACAATCCCCTGGCCTCCCTTACCCCCCAGTGTCTTATGTCCATTGGTTATGCTTATATGCATGCATACAAGTCCTTCGGTTGATCTCTTACCCCCCTCCCTCCTGCCCCCCAACCCTCCCTGGCCTTCCCGCTGCAGTTTGACAATCAGTTTGAGGCAGCTCTGCCTCTGTATCTATTATTGTTCAAAAGTTTGTAATGGTCTTTATTATCCATGAATGAGTGAGATCATGTGGTATTTTTCCTTCATTGACTGGCTTATTTCACTTAGCATAATGCTCTCCAGTTCCATCCATGCTGTTGCAAATGGTAAGAGTTCCTTCTTTTTTACAGCAGCATAGTATTCCATCGTGTAGATGTACCACGGTTTTCTAATCCATTCATCTACTGATGGGCACTTAGGCTGTTTCCAGTTGGTGCTTGGACCAGTGAGAGCCCCACATGACCTTTTTTTTTTCATCACCCCAGAATTTTCCCCTTGTGTAACTGGGGAAGAAACTTCAGGGAAAACTGAGTTGAATGTCAAAGTGGTTCCAAACCATAAGCTAGAGACTCAGATTAGGCTAGGTTCAAATCAAAATGAACTTGATTTAAACATAGAGTTGTTGAGTTTGATGTGGGCTGATAATTCTTGCCTTGTCTTCATTTCCAGCAGGAGGTACTTTTCTTGTGTAATTGATGGATAGGCTTTGTGACTTGCAGATTTCCTTCTATTTTTTAACTGTTGGTTTAGCTGTTACTATTTTACCAATTCCCAGATCCATTCTCATGCCATCAATAATGCCAGAGAGCAGCTGTGTTAAAGCTGAGACTGTCTCCTGACTTTACCAGTCGTTGAGGTCACCATCTATAAGTAGTTCAAAGGGATTCTGCTCCCTTTAAGGTCTGATGTTTCCCCCACCTGTTACACTTAGGGCACTTCCCAACTTCATTTACTAATATAACCCTTCTACATTCATTTCTTTGGTATGTTTTATTCTTTTTTCCCCAGTTAATATTGCCATTTTTGTGTATTATTTATCTAAGCTAAGCTCTCTGGTTAAAATTTCTTTCTGAGATTACATTATGCACCCTAATTTTTATATGACTCTCATCTAATGGTTCAGCCAGTGACTTTCTCCTGCCTTGTAATGATCAACCCTGGAGGCTTTCCTTCTCCACCTATTCTGATGTATTTCAGTCTATAAGTAAGTTTTACATTGTCAGCATTTTAAGATTTCCAAGTTTTGTTCTTTATGATGGAATAATAAAAAAAAAGAGCCAGGAACACTAAGAATACACAAGAACAAACAAGTAAGTAGTTTTGATGTTGCATCAAATATGGCACCAAAGACCTGATCTAGTGTCCATGAGTTTGATATCAATTATGGCAATTTGATGTTCTAAATCAAAGATGTGGCTAAGATCATAGTTACTGTGGAGACTTCAAAAAGAATGGCTGACCTTCTGTGAGTTCTTTGTAGCACCAATGAAAGACACATGAAAAAGAAAGGCATTTAAGAGGCTCAATATTTTACTCAGAGAATTTCTTTCTACTAAGAATTTGTGAGGTCCAAGTTTATAGTCTTTTGCGCTTAATACTTTTGCATTTTTACTTGTCTAAATTAATATCATATAAAATTGTTTTCTAAATTATCCTTTTCTTGAATTAAATCCTTTTGAGTCCAGGATCCATGCAGAAGTTGGTGAGCAGTAGGTGGAGAGCAAGGCGCTGTCTCTTGTCCCCCACATGTGCCAGTGAAAAGAACCTAAGCTTTAGGCTACCCATGTTCAGTGGTGTCTAGGGCAACAATTAACCTTAGTGCTACTAACTTTCCTGGGTTCATGCCCATGTTTCATTTCTGTCCCTAGAACACTTGAATTTCCCTTTATTACTTGGAAATCAACTTAATTGTTAACAAAAATATCTATATAGATATATATAGATAATATATACACACAGACAGACAAAAATAATTATTTAGGTATGTAAAGGAAGAATTTTAGTTCTTCTGTCTGCCATAACACCAGAAATGGACATCCTGTATTTAAATATCTTGTTTAAACATCAATTCCAATTATCTCCACTGCCACTAGCCTCATTCAGGTTCTCATTTGTTTCCCTGCCTCTTTCTTCCTTTCAACAATTTCTACAACAGCCTGAGCATCTGTTCTGAAACACAGATCTGTTGATGTCACTTTCCATTGTTCTGAGCTAGAACTAGATTATTTAATATGGCCCAGTGCTCTGGATGACTTACACTATTTATCTCTCCATATATTCCTGTCTTACATGAACACCTACCCAACTCCAGAATGTTTGATTCTGCTATAAAAGTTGCTGCTACCATTTTGGAGGAATTTTTTACGTGTGCTTTATAAATATTATTTTAGCTGATCCTTGCAAAATCTTATTTAAGTATTATTATCGTCTTTTTACAGGGAGAAATAGAAAGGATAAGCGACTTATCCAAAGTCACAGAGCTATTAATTGGAGGACTTGAGATCCAATCCCATGGTTGGCTGACTTCAAAGATCCTTATATTAATTTCTGATCCTCGGATACTTCCTTTCTTAATTCCTAGGCTTTTGTTCCTCTTCCTAGAACACATCTTGTTCTTCCTTCTCCATCATGCCCTTTTTATCCAACAGATCTTACTTGTTCAAGTGCCCTTTTTAATGTGCCTTTTTATACTGTCATATCTCAGTTTCTTATTCTTCTGCATTTCCCTTTAGACTCTAGGCTATGTGACAGCAGAGACCAAATCTACCTTGTTCTCAGTGACCTCTTTAAAACCATGACACATACTTTCTAAAAAATCTCTCATATACTGGCTCCAAAAATTTTGATATAATTTAAGAAAAGGGTTTTTGTTTCATGATAAATTAAAGCACAGAGACTTTTATTTATTTATTTATTTATTTTCATTTCAGGAGACTCAATTAAAGAGAGTTCTGATTTGATTTTATATTTTGAGTATAAAGTTGCTTCCCATGCTCAAAATTTTATAAATATAAAAATGGAAGTAATGTATTAAGAGCAAGTTACTTAATAAGCCCATACTATGGTTGTTTAATTGCATGTTGGCTAAGATTTCTAACCTTTGTTATATTCTGAGAGAAATATGAATTCTATAAAATGAAAATTTAAGCTTTATATTCTGCTTTTGAATCTTCACAGGATCTATTTCTGTTCACATTATTGCTTAATTAAGGATTCAGATAAATGTGATTAATACATTCTTGCCACTTTTATGAGAATAAATATGTATTTTCATCAGAAAAATGTACAAATGTTTGTTAATTTCTTTTAGACATTAGTACTTCATTTACATTTTATTTTGAAAATTTTTTCATATTATGTACTGCTTTCCACATAAAATATGCAATACTGGATGGAATTTACCTTTAGAATTTAAGAAACGTTTTTCTTAAATAAAAGCAGTTAAAAAGATACAACCAAATTTACAAATTCTTTTTCATTTTCATTGTTTTTCTTTCTAGTAAATTGAGGATATATATATAATCTCAGACCCAGAAATTCACTTCTAATTATATATCCTATAAAAAGGCATACTTAGACATACTAGAATACATATGCGCAAATGCCAAAGCATCCTTATTTATAATAGCCAAAAACTACAAGCAATTAAAATATTCATCAGCAATAGAATGGAAAAGTAAATTAAGGTATACTCACACAATGGATTACTAAAAACAACTAAAAGGAATAAACTACAGATATACCTAGCAAGTTCTTTAATAAGCCCATACTATGGAATTATAAAGTTCACAGCAGGGAAAACTGAATTATATTACTTAGTGATATATTTTTCAGGTGGTAAAACTATAAAGAAAAGCAAGGAAATTTATTACTGTAAACATCTGGATAGAGTGGGAGGGAAGGCATTATAATTGGGTAGCTGTTGGCAAAGTTCTATTTTGTAACCTGGTGGTAGTTACATAGATGTTTGTTTTATTCTAACACATTAAATTGTGCACTTATGTTTTCTATACTTTTCTTTATGTTTTCATATTTCACAATAAAAGGAGGATGGGACTATAATAAAATTTCATTTCTATTTGCTTTAAGCACAGAGAATTATTGAAAGATGAAGTAGACTTTTCTATCAGTTAGTTCATACTCACTGCCAGGAAAGAAATAACTTTATTGAGGGGAAAAAAAGATATAGTTTGTTTTGGCTAAAGAAGAGTCAACTTTTTTCATTAGCAGGTTGTATAAAATACTGGTTTTCCATTTATGGCAATAGGCTGGGTTGAGCAAGTAAATTTTTTTTTCCCTATGAATAGTGGTCAGTTTTGCAAAACAAGGCTGTAGAATAGAGCTTTGTTTTTATACAAAGCTAACATGAATAGTCATTTTAATGCCTGATATTTCTTTTGTTATTATTATGTTCTAAGGAAATCTGTAATTCCTTCAAACATGAGGAGAAACAGTTTTGACATCCTTATTTCATCAGCCATTGAGTACACAGAATAAGTTATAGAAGAGTCATAATCATGTATGAATGATGTGATGAAAACCTTGTACTGCTTCTTGCTTTTTTGTAGGATTGAAGAACAAACCTTTTAATCCGTTAAATAAGTACTAACTGACCAGCAACTCTGTTGTAGTTCACAGTGCTTAGAGGTAGGAATATAAATTAAAGATGATATGCTTTCTGTCCTTAACTTGGTAAATATATTTGTTTCAAATCAATTAGGCTTTTTAAATTTTAATATTTTAGCTGTGGTTCATTCAACTGTTCCAATTTATTTAAAAGAAGCATATCGTGGACTCCAATAAATTTTAACTATTTCCTACATCTTTCGGAACGATAACTTTCTTTCTCAATAATAGATGTCTGAAATGATTAGTCCCTCAGTCTACATTAATCTGAATGACAAAAATGTGTTGGGACATCTGTAATAGTGTCAACAATAAAAATAAAGTTAAAAAAGAGAAAAATGTTTTTAGGTAAGAAAAACAAAAGGACTTGATTTAAGAAGTATATAGGAAGTTTGGCTGGAAGGAGAGAAGGAAATTATATATTTAGTTTTGGACATGTAGCTTTTTGATAGCTATGGGACATCCAAGTAGAGATATTGGGTAGTAAGTTAAATATATAGGACTAACTGAAGTTCATCAAAAAGACAGTGTTGATTTATTCCTTGAATTGGATTTTTCCACATGGAGATGGTAAATGAAGCTACAAGCATATACAGTGGGGCCTTGACTTACGAGTGTCCCGACTAACGAGTTTTTCAAGATGATAAGAGTCAGGGGCCTGATAGCTCCAAAGACACTAATATTTAGGGAAATGACAGTGTCAAAAAACAAACAACAAGTTGGCGCCACGACCATCACAGTGAACGCCACAACATCAGCCGAGCATCACGTGTCTTTGTAATGGTGAAAATTGATTTGACATACGAGTAATTTGAGTTACGAGCTCCGTCACGGAACGAATTAAACTCGTAAGTCAAGGCCCCACTGTAGATAATAAGTAAAGCTACAAATGATATTCATCAGGTAGAATGTATAAAATGATAAGAGTCAGGGGCCTGATAGCTCCAAAGTCACTAATATTTAGGGAAATGACAGTGTCAAAAAACAAACAACAACAACAACAAAAAACAGAAATTGTATTATTAAAACAAGGAAACTGTGTTTAAAGAGGAGGAATTAGTCAGCAGTATTGGGTCCTATAAGTAAAATAAAATAAGAGTGAATTTAGAAACAAAGTATTCATTGATGACCTTAACAGGAACAGTTTCAGGAAATTCTTGGTGGTGGTTTCCAGATTGCAATGAGTTGAAGAATGTACAGTAAGTGAGGGAAGGGTAAAATAATGACTCCAGGCTACTTATTTTTCAAAAGGAAGAGATAAGACTTGAGGATGAAGGTGCTTTGAAAATTGGAGAGACTTAGGAAGAGTGAAATAATATTATTTGAGAAAGAGCCAGTTAAAAAGATAGGAATTTGAAAAAATAAAAAGAAAAAAGAAAGACAGGATTTTCAAGGAACAATGGCCCTTTGAAATTCCAAGATTGGAGAGGTGGGGAAGAATGCACAACATAGGTCAAAGATTGGCCTTATACATAAGGAATAACACCTCTACATTTGTGGTGGAAGAATTAGAAGCAGTGATGGCTGATGTCCATTTGCTAGTACTGCTTGGATTATGGCTTTGTGTGTGTGTATTTTGGGGGAAGGGAGTGGGGGAAGATAATAAACTGAGAGTAAAAAGGTAGTTAGAGATAATAAACATCTCTTTTAATAATGGGAAAGAGACCTAGGGAACTAAGAAAAAATGATCTAATCTTGAGGCTGATTTCAGGAAGATATGCTGTAGAAGGAAAATTTGGCAAGGAATTTGAGGCAAAAAGAGGTTGAAGTGGTGGACCAGGGAGTCAAAATCACTCAGGAATTAGATTGGGCTGATAGAGACACAATTTTTAGGTTTAGGGATTAAAGGTCTTAATTAGTTTGGAAAATATGGATGACCGAATGAGA
Organism: Myotis lucifugus; assembly: GCF_000147115.1. Classification (NCBI taxonomy): domain Eukaryota; kingdom Metazoa; phylum Chordata; class Mammalia; order Chiroptera; family Vespertilionidae; genus Myotis; species Myotis lucifugus. Next base: position 29,641,378 of record NW_005871048.1, read on the forward strand.
CCTAGAAGGCTAATAATTTATTGTTAGAAAGAGAAATTTAAATTTTAGAGATATTCCAGTTCTAGGTGATCACAAGTGTGTACACAGTAATGGGTGGGAAAAATGGAGAGTGAGCAGATCTGCCATACTGGCCCTCAGTCTTCCAAATAGGTTTTTCACATCTTCATCTCAAAGTATTTGTTGGTCCCTTTTACCTTCACCTACAATATACAATTATTTCTTTATCTGTCTATTCAAAATCTACTCAACTTCATGAGTCAAGGCCAACCTCCTTCAAGCCTTGTCTCATACCTCAGTCCACTGGGGTTACTTCCTATTATGAATGCACAGCATTTCCCTCACTGGCCCATATGAGTTTCCAGGATGTGTTACAAAAGCTGCATTTCCTACAATTTCTGTTGTTGGGACCGTCCATCCCATTGCTGATGCCTCTGCCTGTCTGGGAAACCTAACACCATTTCTCTGTCTAGCCCCATGAGCTCTCTAAGCTAGATGCCCTCTCCTCTATTCTCATCATTCCCTATGCATACATCAATTTTAGCACTTACTGCATTGCGTTCACATTAAACTTTTATGTTTTATTTCTTATAAGCTTATACACTTTTTAAACAGTTTTTAATATTATTTATTCTAGTGCCAAGTACTATGACTGGTACAGAACAGGTATTCAATATATGTTTCCAAAGTAAAGCCATGTTCAGTCACTCAGTGGCTCTGTGACTTGGACAAGGGAAGTGAGCTTTCCCAGACTCTGTCTTCTCTGGAAAGGGAGAGGACATCCACAGAGATGCTGAAACGTGAGGTGAGCTGCTAAGGGGAGGGGAAGCCTCCAGTCCAGTGTGTGGCAGGTAGAAACTGTAGTGAATGTTTCCAACTTAATTTTAGTCTACTTTATGCCACTTGGTATTTTGTAACTGATATTTGATTATACCTACTCTTATTTGACATCTTTTATAAGAATATCTTAACTCTATGATCTCTGTCCTCAAATTTCAAGTATATTGGCTGGGTATTTTATATTACCTAGCATATATTTTGTATATGAATAAGTACTTATGAACAATAATTATTAAACATTACCAAGAAAATTAACTACTTCCATAGATTCTGTTGATGTCCTGGCTCTGAGACAAATGAGGCAGGATGATTAAAATGTTTTTTCTTCAAAGAAGGACAGAGCTACATATAAATATAACTGCATTCAATGACACAATTCAACCATAATCAACCACTAACTAAATAGGGTTTGAAAGAATGAGTTAAAATTTCTATACCATAAGCAGAATGCTGTTTTCATTCAGTGACTACAAGCCAAACTGTATAAAGTCTAGTCTGTGTCATTTGTGGTGCAGGAAAATTCTAATCTGGGCTACTCACCACACAAGCAGACAGGAACAGCCACACGAATTGAATGATATCAGATATGCAAATGCTTATAAAACACCTGAATCATTAAATCCCTTTTCTCCATTTTCATAGGAATGTTCTGGCAGTATGCAGACATAGCATTCCGCTGCACATTATGTTGAAAATTAAAATAGACAAAAAGCCTTGATATGACCTACATCAAATAGTGTTGTTTTTCTCATACAAATGTATATAATTTTTCATTAAAGTTGTACGTTCAACTATTCAGGGATTTCCTGGTGAAGGCATTTCCAGTGCCTATCTCTATAATTTATGTCTTGTTATACAGACAGAGACTGAAGCAAGAAAAGAATGTCACAGAATAACTTAAGAGTGAATGTATAGAAACATTCTTGTTCCTCAGTTCTAACCACTCAGAAAGGAGGCAGGCACAGTCCTCACCCATCACGTCCATTCCTTTATTCTGACAATTTAATATGACACTGATCAGGAAGTTTTGAGTAATATGCATGTCACAACCTCAGAGTGGAGAGCTGATTTGACTTGTCTATTTGTTTGTACATATTTTGAATTTTTTAAAATGACACAATACAACGTGAAAAAGAAACATTTGATTGCAGGAGTTCATATGTACTCTTTAGATGTTTTCATAAACCTTCTTCATCTATATTTTCAGCAATTTTTCTTGGACGTCTAACAAATACTGAAAAACGGTTTGCCTCTCCCACTTACCCTTTCATAACGTTCGTGACACAATCCTGTGTAATTTGACACCTTGGAACTTTAAACAGTCTCAGAATCTTTTGGACCTTCTAACCATCATCAATTCACATAGTGTGCCGTAAATCCAGCTCAAAATAAACAACACAGATGGAATCGAAGCTTATAGTACAATGTCAGCAGTATCCACAGATTGACAGAGCTAGTTAGGCTGCCAGATGCACAGAATGTTGTTTTATCCACTTGTTCTTTATAACTGGACTTGATGGAGTACATCAGTGTCAAACTCCTTGCTGGTTTCCACACGCACACGCACAGAAACGCACCCGCATAAACACGCACATTCCTGTGCTCTATATCAGCGGCGCCATCTGCTCTCAGCTTTACATGTGGTAGCTAACTAACTATCCTACTGTGCCTGGGTCTCACCGACTGCTTTCCCTGGAAACAAATGACAACAGTTTTTATCTTGTGCCCTCCTTGGCATTATAAAATAAGGCTCTTAACATTTCCATATGCATATATTTTACATGCATTTTTTAAAAATTCTGTTCTCCGTTTTATTTACTGATTCCCTAGAGAATGGCAATATCTCTTTTTATATCTCTCCTAAATCGAGATTTTGCCTATGAAACTTCACATACTGAGATTGTTTCTTCTAACCAAGGTTTACATAAAAGCAATGTATATAGAAAAGCCACGGACCGTGAGATCAGTTTGTTCTCCGCACACTACCTCGTAGGTTACTTCATATTACCTGGGGATGTAAAACAACGTGGGGCTTCACTAGGGCAAGACATCCACTCCCTTCCATTACCCTTCTGTAAAATTCCACTGGAAATAATGGCCATGCTGGAAATGTTAGGATGAGGGAGCAGTACAAACATGAAATATTTTCATACCTAAGTGTGAAAGTTCATGGGGGTTATTATTCTGTTCTCAACAGCAGAACTTTTGTCTTGACCTCTTTGCCATATCATGTGAGATATAGACCTAGAGCAAGATATGAAAAGAGATAATCACATTTTTAACTGGTGAAATGTAATTGTAATGTCTTTTCAAAGCAATACATCCATATTAACTGGGAGTATGAAATGTCCTAAGAAAGATGTATGAAAGGAAATGGCAAAAAGATGACCCAGGCTCTGGCCATACCAAATATCTCTTCCTGACCCATTTCCACGTCTGGCACTTGTCTTTATGACAATCTCTGCAGAAGATCTACGGAAATTATCCTTACCTTCTGGTAACTAGGTAACATAATCTCCTGGAGGCTAGCTAATTACAGCCCACCATAACCTCTCATACAGTAACTGTTAAATTTTTCATTTCTTTCAAATTATTATGGATCAGTGGAGAGGGTATTGATTTGATTCATTAACGGAATCCCAGTCTGTTCCAAGGTTAATGATTACATGTGTCTCAATTACATCCTTAACAGGTTATACTGTATGATTTGTTTTAACTGCTTTGCACATTGTGTATCTTCCTCAGCTGAAAAGGCTCTTAGCACTTAAGGATTTAACATTTCTTTCTCCTCCTCTTCCTAAAACAATGAACTGCTTTGATGGAACATATCGAGGCAGGACAAAAATGAATTGAAAAGGCTTTTTGCAGAATTCTCTGACAATCATAGCAGCACAGTTTATTTTAGTCAGGTAAGTAGTCTGCAATTCATTCATATTTAAAGTGTTTATGTGTGTGGAGCAGGAGGTTGATCCTTTCTCTTGGTATTTTATACCACCCTTCTTAAGTAGGAGGCATTTTTTTTTAAACTTTGACCTTAGAAAAGTCAAATATATATTTAAAAATTACCTGTATTCCCTTCAACAGAAGCCAGACACATTTTAACTGCTGTAAAGAACCAAAAGAAATTTGCATAATTCAAAATATCATATTCATGGGACCTTTTTTAAGGTAATAGTAAGTCAAATGATTAGCAGGTTCTTTGCATATTGGCCCTGGATAGTGAGGCAGGAGGATAGAGAGACCCACTGCTGGGACCCCAGGCCAGAGAACACATCTATCAATTAGAGGACAGCACGGTGATTTTGACAAGCAGGCACTTATTTATTCTAGTCCTTCTAATTCCTTTGTCTAACCCTTGCTACTGCTCCCAACCCTACTTGCCCCTGTATATTCAAGCCAAGCAAACTTCTACTGTGTCCTGAACTAGAATTGCGGAATCTAGGGACAGACTCAATCTTGCTTTCTTTTAACAAAGCTCTGCCTCTCGCACATTGGATTTGAAGTCCATAGCAGGAACTACGTTTTAATGAATGGTATCACTTTTCCTATCCACTTGTATTCTGAACAAGCTAAGCACCAGACTCCCCTCCTTTCTGGAACCCCCAAGATTCTGACACAGTCTGGGGACTCAGAAGCCAAATGGGAATCATCAGGAGGAGAGACTTCAGTTATACAATCCATTAAATAAAACAATAGAGCCTGCAGCTGAGCTATTAAAAAGAGTAGAGCAATTTTTATTTCAATGGCTACATTTTATTTCCTCTTCTGAGTGACTGTTAACAAAGGGCCGCTGAAAGGACTGGATAAAAAGCAGGCGTCAGATGCAGGATCCATGAGTTAAACAACATTATTAGATACAATTTCATAAAATCTAGTTGCTTTTTTGCTACTAGAAATCATGTCCTTTTGTCAACTTGTGGTCACATCAGCACTTCTGCTGATATAATTTGCTCCAGCTGCAGAGCATAGCTGGCCTGCAAATCAAGAACCAGAATGAGGACAGGCAGGAATAACTCAATGGCTTGGATAATGTGCAAATCACTACACTTCTCGCTATTAGTCTACTCTTTTTTTTCCAGAATATTTGGAAGAGGAAAGATTTATCCTTTTTATCTTTAGCAAAGCAGCCAATCAGCCACCCTCGTAGGAACTGGTTTGTGGGGTTATCTTCTGAAGCCTTGTCCCTCTCTGCAGGGATGCTCTGTAATCCTGGCATTATTTGAAACAGCAACACTGAACTCCCTTTGCCCACCTTAAAACTGGTCCTCTGAACACCTAATGTCAAATAGCTCCTGGTTTTGTTCACATCCCCTAAAAGAAGTTCCTCCTTAGATTTAAAAGTATTCCTGAGCACTTACTTCTATTCATCACTTTTGGATTTCAAGTGCTTCTATCTGACCTGGAATGTGTACATTTACAAAATAATACACATCATTCTCATGTCAACAAACTGTTACAAATGCCTCAATTCCAGACAGAAAAAGATCCAGTCAACAATGAAATAAAATACTACGTATTGACTTAGGCATGAGTAAAAAATGTTGGAGGCTTAACTGGTCGTTCAGCATCAAGCTTCAGACAGCTCTTTCTGCTTGATTAGAAACTCTATTGATTTACATTGGAATCAATTAGAATTGGATCCCAACCATTTCAAATTCAGCTATAATTGAATACTCAACCATCACTCACATATGAAAGAGAAATTTCTAAATAAAAGCAAAGCCCAAGTACTCTTGCATATCTGAGGAAATCATTATATCTGGTGAGCAAATGAGAGAGAACAAACAATAGCATCTACAGCTGGAACAGCTGAATCAGTGTCCCTGATAACAAGAACAGCTTATGGAGTGTGCAGAGGCAGCACCGGCCTGTTCACCAGTGCAAGGAGCTGATATTCTCTCTTCATGCCATGGCAACCTCCCAGGGCCAGGTGCAATCATCACTGCAAACACATTATATAATCTGTCACCTTCTGAAATTCATTGCTGCAGCAAGAATCCACATGCTATGCTGTGGTTGTAGTATTTTCCCGTGTTTTTTGTTTTGTTTTGTTTTGTTTTATAAACTGGCCTGGGAAATGTTATGACTACCATTGTTTTAGAGGGGACAAAGAGAAGTCATGTGCCGCGTACCTGTGGCACCAAATGTGTTTTCCTTTGGCAGAATTGCAGGGGGAGGGGTCTGTCCCATGTTATTTTATTTTCTTCTTTAATAGCACATTGAAGAGGTGAATTTATCAAAATTCAGAGGTCTGTTTACTTCTTAGATTAGAATTAACATAATAACCCTTTCTGAATGGTACATGGATAATATCCTTGCATCCTGAATGTTTTGAAGTTTGCCCTTGCTAGCTACAGGCCAGTGAAGCTCATAGGCTCGAGTCTATAGAAGTGAATTTTAATTTCTGGTTGGGGTTAATGAGAACTAATCGTTCACCTTTTTCAGATGTATAATAGGCACACTGTTATTGTTGCTCACTTCTGGGAGTGTGACAAAATTATGGCTTGTTAAAGATAGAATCATATTTTATTATGATATTGACTAGCAAAGGCACTGTTTAACTATTATATCAAGCAACTGTCTTTATTCAAATAAATGAAAAAGGAAATGAATAAATTGCAAGATTGGGTACCCTTCTGGGAAAATAAAAGCACCTGTTAACAGAAGAAAAAGGTTTTGCAAAGTGAAATTTGACATCTCTAATCACATTCTGGCAGTCCTGCCTTTAACTGGCATCCATACAGGTGGGGCTAGATACAAAAGGCCCTGCAAAGGAAGGAGGCCTGAAATCTCTGAGGTGGCTCTTTAATGAGAATCAGTTCTTCTCTGGTTCTATGTTTGTTCATAGCCCAGAACAAGCCCTTCTTTTTTCGCCATTAAACCATAAACTGGTGGTAGTAGTGAGTAAAATGTGTGCGGCATTTTTAAAATGAAATGCTCGCAGACATGCCTGTAGGCCATCTAATTGCTGCTGCTTTGTCAGATCTTCGATGCTCCTCTGGTACTCTGGATAAGGAATAGTAACAAAAACCAAACAATACAAAAGTGTTTCAGGCTTTATCTATCCTTTTTTTAAAAGGGGAAATTTACTCTGTCCACATTGAATTAGAAAGAAGCTGTTCTTTCTAAAGCCTCTCTTTATTTATCATGTGGATTGTGTCTGTTGTAAAAGTCACAAATCACGCAGAAGAATATATATGGCATTGAAAGGCTACTACTGTATCAATAGTTTGCTTAACAGTATGGTTTCAAAATTATTGTAGTTGGAAGTTGAATCATCCCACAAATATGCACAGAATCTTTCTGAACATTGAAAACACTGCTATTTAGGTCTGTTTCATGAGGTGTTTACCTAGTAAGGGGAAGCTAAGTAAAAGTATTTTCATCCCACTGGATTCAAAGAATCATAGTTCAAATATTAATACCCAACACCTTACCAGCTTGTGTGCTATTTTGTCAGTCGCTTTTGTTGGCAGTTGGCCTTCCTTGTAAAAGATCAAGATTTCTGCAACAAAATCTCTGCATAGATTTTAATCTTACTGCATTTTCTTCCAAGTCTTTATAAGCCGTATTCTGTTATATATGTCATAGAGTACCAGATGATGATGGGAGAGAGAAGGCCACATTGGAATATTTTTGAATATTTGAGGGTTAACAGAGACAGCAAACCTTAATGTATCACAAAACTATTCAGGCAAATTTAATTATAGGAGTAAGTCTAAATGAATAAAAAAAATAAGGTAAAAGAAGAAAGAAAAGAAACAAGTATGGAGGGAGGGAGATAAAGAGGGAGAGCAGGGAAAACATAAAACCTTGAAACAATTTCTGTCACTTTATCTGCTGTTTTGTCTGCTTTAAACAGATCAGTGAGTCACTGTCTTTTCGTTTTGTTTTATAGAAAATTCTGTTGACTTAAAATACTACTGCCAACATAGACAGCAATACCACAAGTATAGTTTAATGACAAAAATATTTAAAACAAAAAACAAAAATCATTTCAGAGCTGTTCATGTTATTGAGGATGCCTGGATGTTCACAAAACATTTCCAAGGACTCATGAGGGTCTAGGAGCCAGTTGTTTTTCTGTGCACTCCAGTCAGCTCTGCTTTGATATGCAGGGTCATGCAGTCTTCGCTTAGACAGCCGAAAAAGGCAACCAGTGATGGTGATTATTTTCAATTTTTGACGCGGGTTTTCCTTAGAACAACATGTATTTGTATAGTCATAGAAAATTCACACACAAAATAATTTATGAGTGCTATGTGGTGGTGTCATTTCATAGACCATGCATCTAACAATTCGAGTGCATGTGCTTGTTACTTGTTGCCAGGGGTGCTTGTTTTCAGGTTTGGATTGCAAACCCCATAAAATGGGGCTAACTGAATTAATACTCAATCTACTTGGGATAAAGCATGTGCTCCATGAAGCAAGTGTTTATGGAAAATTTTGGTTCCCCTGATGGATTGTGAGGCTCAGTCACAGATTGTGTCCTGCTTAGATATGCATGTCCTGGTGAACAGCAGAGTTCTTGAACACAGCAGAATGAGTGAACATTTGCAGAGTTAAAGTGGAATCTGTGATGGCAACATGGCAGTTATTTGACAATTCCCTGAAACAAGCATAGCTGACAAATGGACACATTTAGCATCAAATGGATTAAGGAAAGTTGAGTTCATACCTATAAGTTAATAGATACTAATTTTTTTCCACTTTGCATTTTCAAATATTTGTATACTTTCAATATCATTGACCCCACTGATCATAGCCCTTCTAGTGATATTAAGAATTACCATCCGTCAGATGTCACCCTGTCCTAGGCTCTATGGTTGATCTTTTATACACATTATTTTACTTCTGGTTACACCAACCCCTTGAAATAATTATGTTTTTAAAGAGGAGATCAAAATCCAGGGAGATGTTGAATGACTGCTCACAGTGTGTAGTTCACTAAAAATGCCCCCCCCCCAAAGATACCATGACCTAATTTTTAGAATCTATGAATGGTACTTTAAATGGCAAAAGAACATAAAAAGATATTTGCAGATATGATGTGGTTAAGGATGTTGAGATGGGGAAATAATTTTGTATTATCCAGATGGGACCTAAATACAATGACATATAGCCTTAAAAAGGGCCACAGAAGGAGACTTTATACAAGAGGGAGGAGAAGAGGGAAGGAGAGGCAATGGGCAGTGTGAAGATGGAGGCAGAGATTGGAATGATGCAGCCACAAGCCAAGGAATGCCAACAGCCACAGAAAGATATAAGAGGTAGGGGACAGGTTCGCTCCAAAGTAGCACAGTTCTACTGACAGGTTGATTTTGGCCCAGCAATACTGATATCAGAGTTTAGGCCTCCAAATCAGTGAGACATTACATCTCTCTGGTGCTAAGCCAGCAAGGTTGTAGCAATGTGTTCCAGCAGCCTTGAACAACTAATACACAGTCACAGGGTTTTGGCAGTAACAATATTAGAATCAGAACAAAGTACATAGTGTTCTACTACTGAGTTACAAATTGCCACAGATTTAGCAGCTTAAAACATCACCTGCTTATTATCTCACAGTTCTACAAGTCAGACGTTCAGGGGGGCTCACCTGGGATGTTTTGCTTAGGGTCTCACCAGGAGGAAGTCAACATATTGGCCATACTGGAATCTTACCTAGAGGTTCAGGGGGGGGATCACCTGGATACATTTGGCCCACCCTGATAATCTCCCCATTTTAAGGTCACCTCATTAGTAACCTTTGCCCTGTAACATAATCACCAGGAAGTGACACGGAGACAGAGGTCACGATGCCAACTCAAGCAGGTCTCAGGACTCTGAAGCCCCAGCTCTTTGATCTGTCGCACTGCACTGCCTCCCACAGCACTGTGACTCCAGAGGACTTGGGAAAACACCCACAGAAGCTCACTAATGAATATAATGTTTGTGTGAGGAACCTGTCATTGGAGCCAAAATCCCTTTGCACCTGTTTCTAAGTACCGTAGTCATGGTAACTTGCCGCACTAGCTCACGTCTTAATCCATGAAATCTTTCCCACTTTCCTGACTGAAAGTCTACACAAGCAATAGGGCGACTCTTGGAGGAACAGCCAGGAGGAGAGTGGAAGGGGTGGAAGATGGGATTGAAGGAGATAGCTGAGCATTTGCCAAGGCACCCACAAATGTAAGATAGATAGTGGCCCCCAGCGGATACCCTGGTCAGATTCCTCAATCTTCTTTACCCAGGATGTGTGCTCCCCCTTTTGCACATTTTGCTGGTAACATTTCTCGGAGGATTTCCCTGGGGTTACTGGAGCCACTTTACTTTTGTGGGGAGCTGCCTGGAAGTGCCCAGGAGTTTGTCTCCCTGGAGTGACTCATAGGCTGTCCATGAAGAGATACGAAGCCCAGTTGCCTTGAGACATGACAAACTCACTTGCAGTTTACGCTGTACAGCTTTTTCTGGAATCTGGCTGAGCCTGGAATTTCACCTGATAGTGCCTCTTTTCTTAGCTCTCCTCCTTCCCCATTCTGAACTCCATTAACAGTTTCTCCTGGGAATGCTGCCTTAATAAATCACTTGCACTTGAATCTTTGGCTCAGGATTTCCTTCTGGGATGACCTAACCGAAGACATGAAATGCACTTGGGGCACTTTTCTGGAGCCAGAAGCATGATGGGATGGCCACTATAAAAGTCTCTACCTGGCCGGAGTGGAAATTGTCCAGGCTGTGAATACAGCCTGGTCATTAGTTGGCAGCCAGGTTCTCTGCTGTCAACCAGATGCCTCTCCCAAGGGTGAGAATGTGCGCTCAACACACAGGCTATTTGGCCTTTCTTAGCAAGTGCTATTGAAAATCTTCCCTTGAAGAGTAGAACTCAAAGACTTCCCTGGAACCTCTGGAAAAAAACACAAAACACCTTTGTCCTTGACTGGCCACTTTTTGAAACACATTGCCTACAACTGAATATAGCTATCTTCTGGCTCAGACTTGCTGTTTCCCAAAGTGTATGCATGTAGTGAATGATTAATTTTAAGTGTCCGTAGAAACTACAATAGTGAGTACATAAATTCAAGACTGAATGAGTTTATGAGGAGTATTTTCAACATTATCCTAGTTATTTCAAATCTGCAATTGATTCGTGAATATGGGTTTAGAATACAAAATGATGATCCACAGGCAGATCCACTGAGTATTCTTTTTTTAAAAAAATACATTTTATTAAATTTTTTACAGAGAGGAAGGGAGAGGGATAGAGAGTTAGAAACATCAATCAGCTACCTCCTGCACACTCCCTACAGGGGATGTATCCGCAACCAAGGTACATGCCCCTGACCGGAATCGAACCTGGGACCCTTCAGTCTGCAGGCCGACGCTCTATCCACTGAGCCAAACCGGTTAGGGCCCACTGAGTATTCTTATCTGCACATTCAGGGACAAGCAGAATCAGGATTCAAGATGAGAGCTAGTGCAGAAGAGAGCAGGATGTGTAAAATGATGATGGGGTTTCTCTCATTAGAAAAAAAACAGAGGGATTGTAGTTACTAAAGCATAAGGGAGGACCCACCAGCTATGTTTGGTGAGGGTTTCAAGATTTTCATCCTGGCTCCTAATGTCTCTTAGATTAAAAACAAAAGCAAAGAAAAACCTTTTACATGGCAAAAGGGATTTTGTGGATGTAATTAAGGTTTCTAATCAGTTGACCTTACATTTAGGGGATTATTCTAATAGAACTAACCTAATCATATGATCCCTTTTAAAATGTCTCAGATATCTACAGCTTGTTCGTCTGGGACCCATTTTCATACAGCGATTCATGAGCACAAGAAAGCTGGTGTAAAGCTTCCAAGGCCATTCTTTGTGACCCGTTCAGTTCCACAGAATGAGCTTATTACCTAAGGAGTAATATTTTATCACTGTGTTGCCCAAAGTAGGTTATGATTTTATACTAGTTAATTGAATGAATAGCTATATTTTCACCCACATTTTCAATAATTGGTTTTTGCATAAAATTTCACCCCTGAAGCATGCTGGGGGAAGCCCACTAAGCACAAGGGTGGGCAAAAAGAAAAGCTAATTCTATTTTGTAAATACCTGACAATACCACACTCCAGTGCAGTGATGGCGAACCTTTTGAGCTTGGTGTGTCAGCATTTGAAAAACCCTAACTTAACTCTGGTGCCGTGTCACATATAGAAATTTTTTGGTATTTGCAACCATAGTGAAACAAAGACTTATATTTTTGATATTTATTTTATATATTTAAATGCCATTTAACAAAGAAAAATCAACCAAAAAAATGAGTTCGAGTGTCACCTCTGACACCATCACTGCTCTAGTGGCAACTTGTGAATGTCCTAAGATCGAGTTCACTGCAGGTTACCAAGGCAATCTCCTAATGGGAACCTCTCCTTTGTGGGCGGGTGGGGAATATGAGAATACTGGCATCATTCTAGAAACCTCGGGAAGGTCTGGAAACGTGCCACTCTACAGCTCATATTTACCAATTCTTTATGTCACACCTTTCAGTAAAACTCATGAAACTGCAAAAAAAAAAGTTATAAAACAAAAAGTCTTTTTTATAAAATGAATGAAGTAAATCATAACAAAATTACCATAATTATAGTGTTAATTATTAAATAGTATTAAATAACTTTTGACTAAATCTTCCAAGTACTTATCATCATAAAGATTCACATTTTTTGTACTACATCATCATTTGAACACTAGGCAAAGTAAGCTCTCAGAGTTCAAAGTTTACAGTTTGGTTTAAATGAACAGATCTGATAGTAAATGTAATTTAATGGAATGAGCTCTGACTAGGAGTCAATATATCTGCCCGGGCCCTTTACTTACCCTTAGGCTTAGTGGAGTGATTTTAATAATTTCTTTCAATTTATTCATATTAAAATTATGCTAGTATATTGGCTTATCTTTAAGGTATCTTGGTTCTATATAATTTTTAACTTTGATCTTGTAGGGACTACATTGCAGTGGAACACTAGAAAAGCCATGTTTGTCAGACATTAAATTTTAGTGGTGTGATTGTATTTCCACACTATTTATGCTATCTATTCATTTAGATAATTATTTCATTGGTTCATTTTGTTTTCCCTTTTGTCCCTATCACCTTATGTAGATCTGCTTGTATGTATGTAATCTTTTTAAATGCCTATTATTTATATGCCGGTATTATTAATTTATATAAATTGAATTGTTGGTATTTCACCTTTTATTGTGTGCGTGGTTTTTTAGGTTCGGCACTGTTTTTATGATCCATCTACTTTGCTAATTGTTCATTTAGTCAGCTATTTATAACAGCTGCATAGTACTCCATCGTATGTATCTGTCACATTTTGCATACATCCACTCCCCTGTGATGGACGCCCAGATGTCGCTAACTCTGTGATAGAAACAATGCTGCTATCAACATCTTCAGAAATGCCCCTGTGACCATTTGCTTGGAGGATAAGCCCAGCAGCATAATTACTGGATCCTATTCTATTTGCATATTTAATTTGACTAAGTGCTGCCAGATTGCATTCCAGAATGGCTGTGCCAGCCTGCAGACTGAGGGTCCTGGATTCCTCTAACCCCACCAGTGCTTGGCATTATCCAGCATTTTAATTTTTACCAAATATATATACATCTAATTTCCATTTATTTGATTACTAGTGAGATGAGGATATTTTATATAGTTTTACCCTTTTAGGTTTCTTTTTTGGTAAATTGTCTATTTTTGTCCTGTGCCCACTTTTCCTTTGAGGTCTCTCTTTTCCTTGGTGATTTTTAGGGTCCCTGAATAATCTTCTCGATAGTAATTGCTGGACTGTTTTTAAAAGTGCAATTATTTTGGACCCTTCTGTAATGTGTCTTGATTTTGTTCAAGGTGTTTTCCAGCTGAACAAAACTTTATTTTGATGTGTATAATCAATATAGCCTATTTTTTCTTTAAGGTATGTGGTTTTAAAGTTTTATTTAAGAAGTCCTACCATGTTATTATAAAGCAAAGGCATTCCTCCATAATTCTTCTATTAACTTTATAGTTTTATCTTTCATATATCATCTTGAATCCGCTATCTATATACACTACATCTAATATAGAGTAAAATATTTTATGCAGGTTTAAACTGACTTTGTGATATATTAATTTTTTCAAATAAATACACCTATTACTCGTATTAGAAAAGTTTTGAATAATTCTGCAGCAGTTTTGTATTATTTTGCAGCATAATTCACCTGTGATATTTAAGGGTAATAACTTTTAACTCATAATTCTCTAATTTTCTTTTTGCCCTATTCTCGCTTCATTGCTATGTCCTGAAAGTCAATCATCCCTTAGAAATATGCAGCTATCCCATAGGTGCTTTACTTGTAGCCTTACCCGCCTTATGCCTGGAACACTGTAAAAGATTCCTGACTGGCCACTTAACCCAATTTTAAGGACCCTCCCCAGCAGCTTTCTCTTTAACTGTGTTTACTCCCCAGCCACAGCTTATAGTCTTTGAGTTTCCATTGACATAAGTAGAGGTTAACTAGGGATACCTTTTCACACACTTACTTATTCTCTTATATATTTTTCTTTGCATATCTTGCATACTTACATATTTTTACTTTGCATTTTTGTACAACACATAAACATTGTGTTGCATATCTATAAGGATAGGACATTTGAAAGTCAATAATTCCAAGATTCTATAAATTAAACTTTAGTTTTCTGAAACCATAAACTCAAATAAAGATGATTTCTTTTAGGTAACAACCATTCCTTGTACAAGGAATGTCTGACTGAATGATGAAGAGCTAGGGTCACAAGGAATACTTGGCTAGTAGGTGAGTTAGAGACACGAAAACAGGCCTCTTTTGCTCTTAGCTCAAGGCACATGTGCATCACTTTCCTTCTGAGTAATAGTCACCTTCCCTCAGCCAGCTGGTTTCTGAGTCAAGCCCTGGCAGGGAGACTAGACTGCTATGTAGGACAATTAAAAGTTCTAGTAGCTGTTTAAGACTAATCATGATAGCTTTCATCCCTTGGTTTAATTTTCTTCATCTCCTACTACATTATAGATCAGCAATATTCAACTTTTTTCATCTCATGGCACACATAAATTAATTACTAACATTCTGCGGTATACCAAAGTATATATTTTTTGCTGACTTGACAAAAACAAGTATCATTTTCATTCATTCACACAAACAGCTATCATTGTGTTGCCTGTTGTCATTTTTTTATTAGACAATCTAAGGGAAAAGAGGTCAGTGCTCCTGGCTAAATAGGCATTACCATGTTTCAAAAATTCTTACAGTACACCAGTGTCTCTTGCAGCACACCAGTTGAAAATCGCTGTTGTAGAAAATGTTCTTTCTCTATCCAGTCAATTAATTTGCTTTTCTTACATGAGTCATTTCTTTTTTTCCTGAAACCTTTACACTTCCCACTTTTTCTTTTGCTTCCTCTCTCCTTTCACTTTATCTTCTTTCATTTGATACATATCAATTGCACTTTTGTATTGATGAGTACTACTAGGATCTAGTGAGTAGAGGCAAAAGACACTGCTAAACATTCTATAAAATACAGGACAACCCTTACAACAAGGAATTATTCTGCTTAAAAGGTCAAAACCAAGGTTGAGAAATCCAATTCAGTCTTTTTAGGTTATGTAATTAAGTTTCTTTTTTTAAAAACCAGCTTTTTATTTTTGAGATAACTTTAGATGAGTCAAATACGAAGAATAGACATATTAATGATATGGCTCCTTCCTTCTCAAATAAATTTGTAGTAAAATATTTTAGTTAGCATTTATTTATAGTTTAAATCAGCATCACAAACATTTTTTTTTAATTTAAATAGCCAGATCACAAAAATGTTAGGCTTTCTGTGCCAATTTCTCAACTCCACTTACTCAAAAGCATAAATAGACAATGTAAATGAATGGACATGACTGTGTCCCATAAAAGATTATTTACAAAAACAAATTGGTAGGCCAGATTTGACTGGGACATAGTTTTCCAACCTCTAGTTTAAATATACATTTAAATAACGTGTGAAGTAATATAAGAGATATAAAGAAAGGGATATAGGAACCAAGAAGCCCCCCTCCCTTTCCACCAATTCATTACCTATCACTTTATCAATGACCTTTGCTATATTTACTTTAGACATGATATCTTCCTAATGTAATTCTGTTTCTTTGTTGATATTTTATATTACTTACATATAATTAGTGAAGAGTCCCTCCACTAGATTATGAAATTGTGTTGGACTATCTTAATGGCATATAATGAGCAATATATTGGGCTTAGATTTTTTTTGCTATAGCCTTCTCTATAAATAGATTTAATACTATATCATCATTTTTCTTAGGGAATTAGAACATTTTCCTACTCAGCTAAAAACATTGGGAATCTAAAATCAGGCACTGTGAACATTTCAGCCTTAATTATAGAAGACAATGTCTGAGAGAACATGGAAACAAATTAACCAGTATGCTAAGGTATGGAGAGTTAATGCAAAGATATATTCAAAAGGAAAAATGTGCCTATTTTTCTTTGCTATATATGAATTTAATGTTTCTTGAAATTTTGTTATGAGGAAAGTGCATTAAGGAGAGCCTCTCATCATATTAGTATTAAGGTAAAAGATTAATAGTAATAGCAGCACAATGGTTTTCAACTGGGGTGATTTTTACCCCTCACGGGGACATTTGGCAATGGCTGGACACATTTTTGGTTTTCACAACTAAGGGGATTACTACTAGCATCTAGTGGGTAAATGCAAAGGACACTCCTAAACATTCTATAAGGTACAAGACAACCCCCACAGCAAGGAATGAATCAGCTGAAAAGGTCAATACCAAGGTTGAGAAATCTACTTCAGTCTTTTTAGGTTATGTGTTAAGTTTCTTTTTTAAAAAAAACAACTTTTTATTTTGAGATAACTTCAGATTTACATACAGTTGTAAGTATAGAGATAATATAATAATAATATACCTTTTACCCAGTGTCCACTAAGGATAATATCTTGGAAAACTAGAGTTAAAAATCACAACCAGGATATTGACATTGACATAGTCAAAATACGAAACATGACTTTTACAAGAAGGCCTCCTCATGTGCCCTTTTATAACCACACCTACTTCCCTCCAACACAAGGCCACGTGCTGTATACTGCCATTCATATGAAAATATCCCATGTATTCATATCTAGAGACAGAATATAGAGGGTTGGTCACCAGGTCTGGAGGGAGAAAAACATGGGGGGTGATGGCAAATGGGTATAGGGATTCTTTCTGAAATGGGGGGAAATGTTGTAGAATTAGATTTTAGTGATTGTCATACAACTTTGAAAAATATACTAAAAGCCATTAAACTCTATTACTTGAATTATATGTCTTAAAGTTGTTACAATTTTTTTAAAAGTAAAACAGTCATATTTGTGTTTGCTAATATTTGTTGGGTATATTTGCCTCTTTGTTCATTACAAATATTTGTATATTTTTTTCAGGTATTTTCTGCATCCATTTTTGGTATCAGGGTAATGCTGCCCTCATAAAATAAGTTGAGAAGTGCTTCTCTTTTTTAAAAATATTTAACTTATTGGGGTAACATTGGTTAATAAAGTTATATAGGTTTAAGTTGTATGATTCTATAATACATCATCTGTATATTGTATTCTGTGTTGACCACCCCAAATCATGTCTCATTTCATCACCAATTATGCCCTCTTTATCCTCCCCTGTCTTCCCCCACCCCCATTTCTCTCTGTTAATGACCATAAAGTTTTCTGTATATGAAACGGTTTTGATTTTTTAAAGGATATTCATAAATTTGGTATTATTTCTTCTTTAAATGTTTGCTAGAATTTTCCAGTAAAACCATCTGGACCTGGAGATTTCGTCTTCAAAAAAGTTTAATTATGAATTCAATTTTTTAAGTAATTATATGATTACTAGAGGTCCAGTGCACGAATTCATGCACCAGTGGGGTCCCTCGGCCTGGCCTGTGGAATCAGGCTGAAACCGGCTCTCTGACATCCCCCAAAGGGTCTTGGATTGTGAGAGGGTGCAGGCCAGGCCGAGGGACCCCACCGGTGCACGGCCGGGGCCAGGGAGGGACTCAGGAGGTTGGCCAGCAGGTAAGCACCATGGGAGGGCTCCAGGGAGTGTCCGGCCTTTCTGGCTCAGTCCCGATTGGCCAGACCCAGCAGCAAGCTAACCTACCAGTCAGAGTGTCTTCCCCCTGGTGGTCAGTGCACGTCATAGTGAGCAGTTGAGCAGTCTTAGCATATCATTAGCATATTATGCTTTGATTGGTTGAATGGACAACCAGACAACCTAATATCAACTTAGCATATTAGGATTTTATTATATAGGATTTCAGTTATCTGTTTTATCTCTGGTGAGTTTTGATCATTCTTTTCAAATATCAGAGAACGGCTTTTCAAGTAACTGTTCCAATTAATTGAGATTAGCAAATTTATGTACATAGAGCTGTTTTTAGTATTTCCTTATTTTTAACATAATAATGTAATTATTATTATGAATAGTAATAGAGAATAATACAGTATCTGTAGTTATAGCCCATCTTCATTTCTAATAATCATGTAGAAATCTTATTTACTTTTCTTGATCAGTCTTGTTCAAGGTCTGTCAATTTTATTGATCTAAAGAACAAGTATAGAGTCTCATTAACTTTCTATATTGTTTCATGTTTTCAATTTCATTTATTTTTGCTTTTATATTTATTATTTCTATCATTAATTTTTGTTCTTGTTTGGGGTTAATTTTGTTCTTTTTTTCTAATTTCTTTAGGCAGAAACTTAGATTGTTGATTTGGGGTATTTCTTCGATCTATCTATCATTTCTATTTTATCACTTAAATATGCCTCCAAGCACTGCTTTAGCTACATAGTATAAATTTTGATATGCGATATTTTCATTTTTATTTGTGTCAAAATAGTTTCTTATTTGACTTAAGACTTCTTTGACATATGGATTATTTAGAAGTGTTATTTAATGTCCAGGTGTTTGAATATTTTCTTTTCTCTTTTTTCCATTTATCCCTAATTTAATTTCATTATGTTAAGAGAACATACTTTGTATGATTTCATTACCTTTAAAAGGGTTGACATTTATTTTATGTCATAAGATGGTTTATTCAATGAATGGTCAGGTGTTAAGAAGAATGTGTACTCTTCTGTTGTTGAATGGACTGTTCTTAACTGTATATTAGACCCAGATGATTATGATGTGTCTAGACTTACATTTCTTTATGTTTCCCTGTTTGATGCTTACTGAGTTTATTAAAGCTATAGATTTCTATCTTTCACCAAATTTGAAAAGTTTTAGCCATTATTTTTTCAAATATTTTTCCTCACCACACTATTTTTCTTCTCCATAAAGGTTCTCCAATGTCATGAATAAAATTTTTGGTATTGTTCCACAGATCCCTGGGGTTATGATAATTTATTTAAAAATCTATTTTCTCTTTATACATGAAATGTGTGATTTCTAATGATATCACCAAATTTATTGCTTGGTTCTTTTGTCATTCTTATTCTTTTTTAAAACCCATCCAGTGAGCTTTGTTATTCCTGATAGTTTTAGTACTAGAGTTTCTGTTTGGTTGTTGTTTGGAATTTCTATCGCTTTACTGATAATTTCTATCTTTACATTCATTTCAAGAGTGTTTGCCCTTCCCTCTTGCATCATTTTCATAATAGTTGCTTCAAAGTCATTGTCAAATAATTCTGGCTTCTATGTCATCTGTTTGTTGGTGCCTGCTGATTTTCTTCTTCCATGACATTTGAAATTTTCCTGGTTCTTCTTAAGCTGAGAAATTCTGTGATCTGTTCTGAATATTTTAAATATTATGTTATGATAGGCCGGGTCTTCGTTAAATCCTTAGGAGAATGTTAATATTTTGTTTAGCAGGCAATCAACTCAGTTGGATTCAGGCCACAAGTTCTGACTAGCCTTTTGAGGGTTGTGGTTTTACTGTCAGTTCCATTTTCAAAGCCTTTG
The DNA here is from genome assembly GCF_000147115.1 of Myotis lucifugus. Lineage (NCBI taxonomy): Eukaryota > Metazoa > Chordata > Mammalia > Chiroptera > Vespertilionidae > Myotis > Myotis lucifugus. The sequence goes on from NW_005871048.1 coordinate 29,661,222, forward strand.
AAATGCTATTTATATCTGTCCTGTGTTTGCTACACCCAGTGGCCAGTCTGAGATTGGTGGTAGTCTATGTCTTATTTCAGGTCTCTGAGATCTTAGTATAATGTTTAGGGTCAGGCCCATGTATATAAAGTTCAGGAGTGAGCTTAAGAGCATAAACAATTTCCTGGATCTCTCTAAATTCCTCCCTCTCCATTGTTATCCACAGTACCCTCTGGCCAGAAGCTGAGGATTTAGTGATCCTTCTCTGTTGTGCACATTACATTACCGTGCTCTCATGCAGGGGCAAGGGGCGGGAGGACAGAAAGAGGAAAACTAAACAAGAGTTTTTCCAACACACATGGGACTGCAGATCCCATGGCAAGAGAGGAAGGTTATCCTCCTTCAGTGTAGCAGAGGTGTGGGCCTTCCCTCCACTCTGACACTGCTGCTAATAGGACACTACCTTTCTACCCCACAAGCCTGCACTGGAGGTTTGCTTTTAAAGCTCTCTGTGATCAAGCTGATGCCCACTTACAAGTTTTAGGATGAGTTGAGTCCATACCTGGGGGGACTGGAAGTGGGGGCGGGGGGAAAAAAGGTAAACTTACTGCCGGTTTGGTTGTACTTCAAAATTCTGGTCTTCTCCAATCGGTCTGCTATTTACTCTTCATAGTCTTCAGATGGCTGCTCAATGCTTTTTTGCTAGGATTTATAACTACATTCAGAGACAGATAAATGGTAAAGTCTGCTTACTGTCTAATCTAGCATCAAAAACATGGTTAAGTTTGAGACAAACATTACCAACCATGTTATAAATTATAATATATATACATATGATAAACTATGCCATATAGAATTTTATGTGAGCTATGATAGTTTGCTCTTTATTTTAATATAAGATCCTTAATATAAATGCACTCCAATATAGCTCAGTATTTTTTGTCAAAAGGGATAATAAATCTTGAAGTGGCAAAGACATCTTCTGGTGGATATCTCTCAGTCACCTATCTGGCAAAGTGTTTTATTTTTCTATTTTTAAAAAACATCTTTCTCATCCTCATGGAGTAAGGTCTGTGTGGATTTGAGGTTTCCATAATTCCCTCAATTAGAAGATATGCCATTCCAGTGAAGTTTGTCTTTGTCCATTCATACTACTCTGGATAATGCATGTTTATTCCATTTTTTCGCTCATTTATTCAATTGACATTAATTGAGGCTACCAAATGCCAGGCACTATGCCGGGCACTGTGAATTAAAAAGATAATAACAGCACCTGTCTTTGAAGAGCACCCAATCATTAGCAGAAAGATAAACACTGACATTAAAATTTCAGGGGTGTGCTGAAGTCATCTTGTATCAGCTCATGAGAACCAACTACTAAAATTCCAGGAATTTTGCATGCTGGTCATTAAACACTGACATGACTAAAATTTACATGATATAAATTAACAATTAAATAAATTAAAATGCAAGTAATAAATAATCAAACTCATCACTTTATCATTATTTTACTGCATTTACTATTATATATTACACTATAGGCCCATTGCACGCATGGGTAGGGTCCCTAGTCCTGGCTGGCGATCAGGGCCAATTAGGGTCTTCCATCTGCCAGCCAGGGCCTTCCTACATTCTGTGACGCCCCCTGGTGGTCAGTGCATGTCATAGCGAGCAATCGAACTCCCAGTCGAACTGCCAAGGGGACACTTTGCATATTAGCCTTTTATATATAGAAATGTATTGCTTTTATATTATGGAAATCTAACATAATGTACTAACGCCCATCTCTTCCCAATTCCATGCTTCATGATTACTGCTTTGGTCACTTAAAATAAGCCATAGTAGAGTATTTATACCATGTAAATTGGCAAACATTACAAATTAGGACTTTTCCCCCTAGAGCAGTGATGACGAACCTATGACACGCGTGTCTGAGGTGACACGCGAACTCATTTTTTTGGTTGATTTTTCTTTGTTAAATGGCATTTAAATATATAAAATAAATATCAAAAATATAAATCTTTGTTTTACTATGGTTGCAAAGATCAAAAAATTTCTATATGTGACACGGCACCAGAGTTAAGTTAGGGTTTTTCAAAATGCTGACACGCCGAGCTCAAAAGGTTCACCATCACTGCCCTAGAGTTATGTTTGTTAAACAGTTACCAGCATAGCAATTCATCTAACTATGACACACTGTGATATATACATCACCAGAGAAATATGCATAAGATGTTCTAGCAATACATATGAATTGATCAATGGATCCTTGACTTTAATTAACTAGATATAAGTTGAGAATATTTTGATATTGGAGAACACATAAGAAATTAGTCCAGGTCTCAAATTTTTGTTCACTTTCAGAAGAAGCTTCTTGAGAACAGAAGGAAAACTGTCTTCTAATTCCTTTGGTTCCTTGATTGCTTCCATCCTCCAGTTCACTTTGCGTGTGAATACATAGTTTTATAGGAGAATTCCCCCAAAATTTAGAAACAAATCCTTAGGGTTACTGATGGAATTATTCTGTGTTACCTCTTTTCTTTCAATCATTCAGTGGATTCCCACCTTTGGGAGCAAACTGCCAAGGACACTTTATAGAATTGGCCTGAGAAACAATGCAGTAACCTGCCAGAAAGGTTTTTCCATGTATTTCAAAGTGCTCTCAGGAATATTAACCCATGATATGATCAAAATCCAGACCTTTCTCCAAGCAAGAATTTACTCTATGGTGTTCTTTTACTGGTCTTCAGGAAGCACTTATAGAACTTAGAGGGGTTACTGTAGGACATCCAGAAAAGTATGACTAATAGAAAAATTAGAACCTAATGTACTCATCCAGAGAGGAAATCCTTTTGTTAACCAGTCTCTTCACTTTGGTTTAGCTTTTCCATTCCTTCCCTTCTCAGCACACATCCTGATTTCCCATATCACCTACATTTATATAGGGTAAAATCTTATGAATATTTGATATTCAGTGAAATGAAAAATAAACAAACAAACAAAAAGAGTTTTCATCAATGAATTTTTCTTTTAGATGAAAATATGTTTTAAATAGGACCAATCTCTATGTTTGTGATTTGCCACCTAATAATGAATAATAGTTAGTTGAGATTTTACTTATATTAGGACTAGAATTCGCTCATTGAACTTTCTTGAATAAAAATAAAATCATAGAATTAAGAATTATGCTCAAGAAAGAGAATCTTATAGATGATGGAGCAACTTGTCCTTACGATTACATTTAATTCTGGGCCTTTGGTTTAAAAAACTGCCTTTATTATCTCTGTTTTGGAAATTGATATTGTAGGATATGCTAGTTTATTTTATTTCTTTATAAGCTCACATCTTTCTCAATCATATATATATATATATATATATATATATATATATATATATGAAAGTACACTTTATTTTTTATTCAATTGTTACTTTAGCAATGTCTGCAATTAAGAACCAGCTCACTAAATGAACTGTAATTATTGCAAATTGTGGTAAGCACCAGTAATTAAAATGTTGCAGTAATGCTGGCCAGCTTTGCTAGATGCCCTTTGAGAGTAGCATAAAATGATATTATGTCTTTAACTGGTGTTTGTATTACAGATGAGAAAACCTGGAAATGCATGCCTTTAGAATCTTTTGGCTAAGTCTTTAGAGCATAATGTAAAGTGGGGATTAGCAGTTATCCAGTGAATTCAAACTGGGAAGATAGTCAATTTGGTTAATTCCATAGTGAAAGTGGCTTTTTCTTTTAAATGTGCAATCTTTAGGACATAAACATACATGGCTTCCCCATGAGGGGAAAATGAACAATAAACTCTAATCTTTTCTTTGTGTTTGTGGGATACTAACAGTGAGCCTTCTGGGTACAAAAGCAAGACAGAACTCCTTCAATACCCACCCATCTTTTGAGGATCCTTACCCAGCTGCTACCCCCAGTGAACTCTCCAGCTGTGCAGTCATTTGGCAGAGTGCACTGTTATGCATAACTTAAGCTGTGTGTGTGTGACTCCAATACAACTGGTGAATACAGATTGTCCACACAAAAAAACTCCCTATTTCCAAGTGAAAAACAATGGAATCAATGATTTAATAGTTATGAGAAAGACCTAAATTTCAGTTTTGCATTGACTGAATCCATCCATCAATATATTAATTTGTTTTTTTTAACTTTGCTCAAGGTGATCCAAAAAATACCATCTGATTTACAAAGGTTGTGACTTAGAGAAAGTTATGGTAATGTAGGTGAAAATGTAAAGAAATATATATAACTTTGCATAAATAGTGCTAACAAATAGCTTCTATGTTCCATAAGATTTAAGTACAATGAAGCTCCCTAAGGTCCTCAGAGAATTATAGAGGAGTGGATGAAAGGGAAATGTGGCCATGTAACAAGGTGAAGGACAGACACTTGCTACTCTAACATGCTGAAAATAATCTGCTCTCCAAAAACACTTCCATTGCAAAATCCATGGGCAGCACATCTGGCCCTGGCTATGAAAGATTATTGGATACTGGAATAATTCTTCTACTATAAACAACTGTGAATCTAGGCACAAAACAAAAACCAGACTGTACAACAGACAGTAGAAGAGTTTGATCCTCGAGAAAAGGAAATCATGCAAAGCTAGCTTTGCATTCACCCCAGCAATCTGCCTGGGGCATTTTTGAAAATGTACCACAGGGAGCTAGAGTCCAAATTTAGAGCCCAGGTCTCCCCAAGCTGAGGAAAGAGAGATGGGGTCAGGGCTGCTGAGGTGGCCAGAATTGAAAGAGTGGAGTAGCAGAAAGCAGGGAGCAGCATAGAGAAGGAACCCCAGACATCTGCATAGCGTTCTGTTTTTGTCTTTGGCCAAATAGTAAGCTGTGCATACACAGGGTAAAATGAGACCCAGAAAACCATAGTAAGGGACTGGGAGATGAATGGAAACTGTAGAGGGTACCCAGTGCTGGAAGACTTAGAGTTTCAACCAGTCAGAGTGGAGACATGTGTCTGAAAATCCTAGTCCTTCAGTTGAAACCATAGGAAGGCCATAGCTTAAAAACAGGACAAGCTTAGGACCATTTCAACAAAGTCTAAAAGTGAGCCTCAACAGAATTAGTTTGCGCTACCAGCAATTTAATGCCTGCTAGAATAAATCTCAACATTTTTAAAAGACAGCATAATTTAGACTTTAAATAATATAATGGTCACAGTGCCCAAAATTCAATCAAAATTTATTGGATATACAAGGAAGAATTTTAAAATGTGACTTATAACTAGGAGAATGAGTGAACAGAAACAAACCCAGATGTGACACAGATGTTGGAATTAGCACACAGTGACTTTAAAATGGTTACTGTAAATATATTCATGGATTTCAAGATAAAGGTTATGCGTGAAAAGGTGAAAAATCTCAACAGAGAAATATAAACTATGAAAAACAGAAATTTTTAACTAAAAATGATATAATTGAAATAAACATCCTAAATGCATAAGCCTAAAAGTAGATCAGGCATTTAAAAGATCAGTTAATAAAAACTTTCCAAACTGAAGCACAGAGAGAAAAATCACTGGAACTCCGACTTGTGGCACAGTATCAGGTGGCCTCATATGCATCTGATAGGACAGGAGATAGGAAATGGCAGAAGACACCTACGGAGAAAATACCTAAGCAGTGGTCACCTCTGTGCGGGAGGAATTGGCTGGGAAGGGTCATGGGAGAACTTTTAGGGCAGATAGAAAAGTCCTATATTTTGATAAGTGTGTAGGTCACAGAGTTGTATCTGTCACATCTAATTACATTAAGCTTTTATGGTCTGTACTTTTCATTGTTTGTAAATTATACTTCAATAAAAAGGGGGAAAATCCAATGGTCAGTCAGTATGATTAAGCACCAAAATACTGGCAATCACGCCATAATTTGTGAAATCTTATTTATTACTGGTGCACAAAATTCGTGCACATTAAAAGGGAATTAATTAGAGGAAATATTTTACTATTGTTATTTGCCCTTTCTCTATAATAGAAGTGTCAGAGATGAAAGAAAATTAGTAAAATGTATATGAAAATCTTCCTCCTGTCAGAGTCTGGGGCACGCTGTGGGAACCAGAGTCAAGTCCCCGCCCACCCGCACGCAGCTCCAAATCTCGCGAGACCCAGGCCCAGCCAGCCCCACCCCCATTGGGCGATATCCAGACCCAGCTGGCCCCACCCCTGTCAAGCCCCACCAGGTGGGGGGCACAGCCTGAGGTCCCCCAACCTAGGGCGGAGTGCGCAGCCTGAGGTCCCCCGGCCCGGGGTGGGGCAGGGTGCATGCCTTGAGGTCCCTGTCAAGCTCTGCTGGATGGGGGGGGGCGCAGAATCAGGTCCCCCGGCCTGGCGCTGGGGTGGGGGGCACGCTTTGAGGTTCCCTGTCAAGCCCCGTGGGCAGGGGGTGCAGCCTGAGGTCCCCTTTCAAGCCCCGCATGGCGTGGGGAATGGCCTCACGTCCCCTGGCCCAGTGCTGGGGCGGGGGTGTGGCCTCAGGTCCCCTGGCCTGGCGCTGGGGCAGAGGGCACGGCCTGAGGTCCCCTGTCAAGCCCCACCAGGGAGGCAGGAATCCCTGCCTCCACTGTGGGCACAGCATCTTGACCGTTATAGTGTGATGGTCAATTTGCATATTCCTTCTTTATTAGATAAGATTAGCTGTCAGTGTGACAAATTGTTAGCTTCATCCTCTCCTCTCCTCTCCTCTTCTCTCCTATCTTCTCTCCTCTCTTCCCCTCCTCTACCTTCACCTCCTCCCCTCCCTTCTCCTTCTTCTTCTCCTTCTTCTTCTTCTTCTTCTTCTTCTTCTTCTTCTTCTTCTTCTTCTTCTTCTCTCTCTCTCTCTCTCTCTCTCTCTCTCTCTCTCTCTTTCTATCTCCTTATTTTGGAGTCTCTTTAGGTGATCCTTTTCTCTACCTCGCTCTTAAATATTCATGTTTCTAAGTATCTATAGTTAGATTTCCTTTTTTACCATTTTATAGATTCTTTCAGGACCTAGAATATGATTGGTATAGTGCAGTTGTTCAGTGATGGATGGATGGATGGATGGCTAAATAATGAGTACTCTTTTATTTACATTAATTCAATTTACGTGTCAGTCTTCCAGGAGTTGAAGATACAGCTGTGGGCAAAGCAGAAAAATGTTCTGTTTTTCAGTGTTCACATATTCTAGGAATTTATCCATTTCTTCCAGATTGTCCAATTTGCTGGCCTATAGTTGTTCACAATAGAATAACCTCAGATAAACAATCTAACTTTATGCTTAGTGTTCATATTTTATTTATGGTCAAGTCTTGGTTCACTACCAGGTTCAGGCTCACATAATTTCTCAAATAGGAGCATACCTACCTCTAATTTGTACCTTCTAAGTCATTGCCAAAGCAAAATTGCTAAGATCTACATCTGATTTGTTACTTCAATATGGCACCTTTTTGAAATTTAATATCCATAAGTTTAGGTATACTTTTTGACATATTCAATCACATCTGTACCTTAATATCTTATTCTCTAGTTATATAAAAACTTTCTATTCACCTCTCTTACTGTATGTCTTTGCATAAGTGATTCCTTCATATCCTATCTCTTCCCACTCTCTACTTCAATGTCTTCTTGAAGAATTCTCCTTATTCAATCTTCATAGCTGCTTAAAGATTTCTTGACATTTTCTTGACCACCTTGACAGAGTTAAAGTTTTCTTCTCCAAGTTTCTTTTCAACAATCCCCTAGTTACTTGTGTATACATTTTTATCTGTAAACTATAAACAGAGCATACTGTGGACATATAAGAAAGGATATAGTAAAAGAATTAGTGGTCTAATACCAAATGAGCCACTGGTGGTCAAAAAGATTCTATTTAGAAGGGAGCAGAAAGAAGAGTAAGATGTATAAAAATAGAATTGCAACCCAGTGTTCAGTAATAAAATTGCCAGGAACAATTATCAGCTACCAAATCCATAGCCATCAGGTTGGACTCCATTCACACCGAGATCCCACAAGCAATTGTATCTTTCTGGAGCTAGGTATAGCTTAAAACGGGTTGTCAAACAATAGCCTGCTAACCAAAATTTATACAGAGATAGTTAATGATTAAAAATACAGGAACTGGAGTACACTCTTGCCCTCAAGACACACACAAAATTGTTCTGGCTGGTATGGATTAGTTGGTTGAAGTGTTGTCCCAGACAGGTTTGGGCACATACCCAGGTGGTGGGTTCTATCCCTGGTTGGGTTGTGTACAGATGGCAACCAATCAATGCTTTTATCTCATATCTCTCCTCCTCTCCCTTCCTTTCTCTAAAATTAATAAGAACATATCCTTGGGTGAGGATTAAAACACACACACACACACACACACACACACACACACACATAAATTATGACAAATTTGAATTCTCTTCAATCCTTAGTAGACTAGAATAATGCTGTTTGCATTTAATCGACTGCATGATACTGGCAGCTAATGTGGGCTGGTTTAGGAGCATAGACTGATGATACCTTCTCTAAAAAGGTGCTTGTTATACTTGTTATAAGTCTGTTTCTCCTTTTAGGCAGTAAAGTCCTCAAAGGCCTTGCTAAATTCTTTTCTGTATCTACTATTATGCGTGGCCGATTGTAGGCACTGAAAAATTCTCTTTTAATAATAAGTTAACAGTTTTCAGTGAGTAGAGCAGTATTCATACAAAGCATTCTTTAGTCCTTAAGCATGCTTTCTTTGTTTGGGATTGTGATGGATTTTGTTGCCATGAGAACATTTTGCCAATTAAAATTTTGTGAAGAAAATAATCTAAAGATGTCACATCCAATATCAAACAAATAGATCTTCTTAAAATGAAAAAATAAGTTTTGTATTGCATAGATAAATAATTCTTTACTCTATATTTTTCATTTCATAACTGATTACTTCAATATCATTTATAATTGTTATCCAAGTGTATAAAGTGGTTCTTTGCCCTTGATCAGTAGAATGGACTTCCAAGATATTTCAAGGCATTTGTCCATGCTGTTCTGTGGAACACTGATTCAAGAGGACATTAACAGATGTACCATGAAAGAATATCGGTTTTAGAAGCACAGCCATCCTGATCTCTCTCTAGAAGATTCGCAATACATATTAATATATTAACATAGTCTTATGGGGAGAGAGGGTGATTTTTAACACACAGATCACCAGACAGTTGATCACAAAACACTTACTTTAGAAAAATTAATAACCTTTGGGGCAGTGCTTCCTGGGGGTAAACCTTTAAAAGATTTTTTTCTAAAGAATAATAATTGTCTTCTTTAGAAAGACATGGAACCAAATTTAGTAAAAGTCTGATAGGTTTGGGGGTCAGAAGTCATAGATTCAAATCACCTAAACCAGTTAAGACTGTCATTTTGGGAAAGTTCTTTAACCTCTCTGAAGTTTATAAAGATTATCTCACAGTTATAACAAGATGCTCAAAAATACTATTTTTTATTTTTCTTGCTTCACAATCCCCTCCTCTATTCTGATGATGGACTAAGTACTGGATTGTGGACCCAGCTGGGGTGACGACTCTTTAAACAAGTGGTAGGCCTGGCTGGTAGCACCTGTGCTTCTGGGGAGCCAGGTGGGTAGTGATATTGAGACTAGGCAGAAGACAAGTGGGGAAGTGGTTGTTCCACCCACACATTCTCACGTGTTGCAAAATGCAGCTGATGAGTATTCTCTCAAGAGAAGGCCACTTGCATACCAATGAAAATAACTCCTAGGCTGGTTTGGCCCTTGTGCCTTAATTACTGACCCCTAGGCTAGGGAGGTCACCAAAGGGGAAGCTCCCTGCTTCCCTGTGAAACAATCATTACATCTGCCAGAAGAGTTAAGGTCAGTAATTTTCAAATGTTATACCTGGAGGTTTCTTTAGGCTCTAAACACTATATCACCTGTAACATTTTTTTTCTGTATTAAATTATCCAAGGACTTTTGAATTTCATAAATTTGTAAACAGATATGTTTTCCCAAAAATTTTAAACAGGTGAAGTTTTAAACTAAGAGCCTTTTGTATCAGTTTCTACATTTTGCTTTGTCTTAAGAAATGATTAGCATGGAAAAGGGTGTCCTGATTAGAATGGAGCTTATTCTCCCTGAGACTAAATACCAGCACACTGTAAGCCCTCTCCCCATCCCGCCCAACCCCCGTGCCCCATCCCCAGCCCATGGCGAAGTATAAGCCAGAGCACATACCATGTAGATTGTTTTGCTTTAGGAAAAAATCCTCTTAGTCAATTTTCCTTACAAATCGAACATGTCTTCATAAAGATCACAGTAAACTGAGGAATTTGCTGTGATCTTTATGAGGAACCTGCAAAAGACTGAAAATTAAATGTTTAATAATAACACCATGTTTTCCTCTTGAAAGTCTGGAGTAATGACATAACATATATTCCTAGGGAGTAATTCCGTAGTCAAACCCAATGTCAGATAATTGTGGCTAGTAGGGTGGGATGGATGCCTGGATTGGGGAGGCACATAGCAAGCTCTACAAAAGGCGAGGTAAGCCAGCAACCTTGCTCACCACTTATCTCTCTTTCTCACCACTTATCTCTCTTTTTTCTCCCTCCCTCTCTTCTATCCTCCCTCCCTTCCATCTTTCCTTTCTTCCCTTCTCTCTTCTTGTCTTTTCTTTTTCTTTCTTTCTTTCTCTTCTTTCTGTTTCTTTTCCTTTTTCCCTTTGGTTAATGAGAATATGAAGTAGTTCCAGATGGTTAGCAAGTGGCCAGACTCAAACCAGTTGCTAAGCTTGCTGGCACACAGGAACCTGCTTAGTGGTGACATCCAAGTACAGATCCCCACAGTCCTGCTTTCTGGTGAAACTGGGGAGAACAAACCAACAATAGAGAAATGAGTACTGTAATTTATCTTGGAGGCCATTTAGGTTGTTTATCCTAAACTACATTTTGATTCCAGTTACAGTTTAATTATGAGTATTTGTTCTCTAACAGAGACTAAACAAAGGGTAACTATTTTCTTTTATCTTTTTCTTTGTTATGAAAATTTCAGTTTGGTGTTTGTCTCTCCTCTCGCTTTAAATAGTGTCTCATGCCATAAAAACGTATTCAGCTCAAGTTCTTCCCATTCAGATGAAGTCTCTAAAACTAACAATAAGAAAGAGCAGAAGTTTTTACATATAAGGAATGTGTGATTTAATAACGCCTTATGTATTTTTTTAACCTTTTATCCCATATATCTGACAAGTTCACCAAGTTTCTCTGGGCATCAAACTCTTGGCATACATTTTCAGAGTAAAGGAAACTCACTGAATCTAGATGTCCCTCTTCAGAAGTGACTGGCAAGCTGTTTTTGTTTTTGATCATAAAATGGGAAGTTATAAAGCCAAAGCAGGAGTGTGGGTTACACATGTTTTCTTCTGTGTGCCTCGCACAGCTCCTGTGCCAGGTCAGTGGTGACTGGGATTTGCTTTGTCTCAGGGCCCATACTCTATTTACAGAACATGGGCAGTATCTCTTTTTTGCAATTGCTCAAAGCTTATTTTCATCACATAATTTTTATCAAATATATTGCTGAAGACGTTTTCTTATACACTCTACACTGTGTTTGCTGTTACTTTCTATAGTGGGAGATTGTTTTTCTTTATCTCTGCTGTAGATGAACACCCTTAATTATCTCTTGGTTCACCTAAATTGTAGTAATAAAGAATATTTGATAAACACTCTTTTTTGGCAAAAAAAAAGACACTTTCAAATTGGATGGAAGCTGAAACCAAATTCTACATAAAAATAAAAATAATAATAAATTTTAAAGCTATATACATCATTGTAAAATTTAAACTCATTGATTATATAGATGTTTCATAATTTTAATATTTAATTCACTCTTCCTACCACAAGAGCAATACATATTCATTGATTCCATCTATCACTTGCATTATTGATCAGATTTTTTAAAAAATTAACTTTCCTTTGTCTATTTTTGAGTAAATTATATGGTTTTGAACCAATTCTCCTCAAAGACCTTATTTCCATTGCAATCTGTATTTTGAACATTCTTGCTTTTTATTTTGTCATGAAAGGTTTTTATATTTCAGTTCAGATCAACTAGGGTTAACACATAATTTCAACAAAACTTTTAAGCACAGTTGATAAGAATTTATTGAATAAAAAAGAAATGAGCACAGTTTAAGCCTAGCAAGGATACTTTGCATTTTGTTCTACTTGGAAAAGTCAATGTAGATTGTACTGAGTTGGCTTTATTTTTCAAAAATTTATCTTTGAAAAAAAAGTCATCTTTGGTCTTTGAACAATGAATGGTAGTTTAACATACGTACATATTTAATTTTCAATTCTTACTGATCTAAATTCAACCTGTTCTGTCCATAGTTTACATATTGCACATAATACTACAGGTTATTAGGTAATGGGTTGAGGGCATTGACTTTGGATTTGGAAAATTCTGGATTCAAATCTTGATTTAGTCATTTATTACCTGTGAGATTTTTACATCATTAAAGTTTTTAGTCCCACTTTTCCAACTCTAAAATAGAATTAATAATACCTTATAGTTTTATCATGAGTATCATAAAACATAAATTTATAAACACATATAATTTATAAATTAGGTATATGCAGAAAACATGTGAAGCATGATAATTATGGTTATTATTAATATTATTTCCATGCAATAATTTGACACAGAAATTAAAACAAAATGTTCAATACATTTGAATATTTAAAACAGCTTTTCTACAGAAATGAATTTGTAACTTAGCAAAAGATGTTATTCTACCAAGAAAGTGAACATCATACTTAGACACTGACTTCTTGAAAACTATATTTAAAGGAGGCTTTTTGTTCTATGGTGACAGCTATAAAATTTTAATATCATCATTAAAAGAAGGAGCTTTCTCATGGTTTCTCAACTTGAAACATTTAAAGCACCACAGGACAAATCTTTTAAAAGAAGTTACTGTTACAGATATCTAAGGGCTCCGATGTCCACATTTGAGACTTCATAGATATTGTCCACATTGGAAAAAAACAAAGCTGATTTCATCTATCAAGTTATGTAACTTGTAATTTGAAATATAATTATATTTTTCCTCAAGAGATTTCAGGATTTAAAAAAAAGATTGAGTCTACTTTGAGATTATAAGAAAAGCAAACACTGTTGAATAACTTTCTCCAAGCTTATTTTTTAATGAATTCCTCTGCATTTACTCAGTTCAGGTACATGCCACCCACATGGTCATAAGCTCATCTAGATTTAATTTTCTTATATATTAAAAAATATTGTATTGCTTTTTTAGAGAGAGAAGAAGTAAGAGAGAGAGAGAAACATCTATGTGAGAGTGAAACATGAATCGGCTGCCTCCTACACACCCCCTACTGAGGAAGGGCCTATAACCTGGGCATGTGCCTGACCGGGAATAGACCCAGCAACCTTTCTGTGCGTGGAAACGATGCCCAACCAACTGAGCCACATGGTCCAGGGCTTATGAGCTCATATATATTTAGAACTCTGCCATTTGATTTGCAGTAGATACTTACAGAAGCACCCTCACTGATGCACCAGCAAGGCAAGGAGTCCCTCTTTCAGTCAATACAAGTCAATATGGAAGGTCAACATGAAGACCTGGCATTGGAGAATCTTAAAATCCAATTGCAATGCAACTTACTTAAACAGATCATATTTATTTGCTGTAAATAAATTTTATAGAAAGAGAGCTCATGATCTGGTTCAAAAGTTAGTATCTGGGGACTCTAAGTGCAGCAAACATTTATTAGGTGCCAACTGGGAACTAGGCAAGGTACTGGCGACTAAACAATGAGTAGAATACAGATACCTGTCCTTATTGACATCAACATCTCTGGAGACAGATGCATAGCAAATATTTGGAACATGCAAATTGTTACTATGGAGAATGTACATGGTCCATGGAGACACAGTGGATATTATGCATCCCAGACCCCCCTAAACTAGTCTATTGGAAAATTCTTGGAGGAGGAGATATGGTCAGGAGTGACATGTGGACAATGAAGGTACAAGGCGACAACCTGGTAACTGAAGGATAAAGGTTGCTTTAGTGATGAGCTTCTTTTTACTTTTTATGAGAAATAGAGATCAAAATCTAAGCGATGTTGACTTGAACATGGCAGGTAAGTGACTGAGCCTATGTAGACTTAGATGAAATTGAAAGGAAAATCTCAAGTGGATACTAGGTTACCTTTAGTTTTCCAGATTGTGCTTTTGCTGCTTTTCCAACATGGGTTTGAAAACAGATTTTTGAAGCGTTGATCTGTTCAGTATCTCTTGGTTTATCCTTCACTTTGAGCTAAGAGATTTTGTAAAAGGTTCGCATGTTTCTGCTGCTTCTAATTCCTGGCCTCAGTTTATTGTACCTAGACACTTTCTTCTTTCTTTTCATATGTAATGAATGAAATATATTTATTATTTATAAATAAAATGATTTCTGATGAAATATATGTATTTTAAAATGTATCTTAGTGGGAAGGCATTTGAAGTTTATTTTTACCCTTCCAAAGAACTACAATGGCAGCAATTTGATTACATGTAAAACTCATTTTCTGCTGCCAAATCCTTGTAGTCTCCTCAAATTGTCAACAGGAAGTGGGAGTTCCTTCACCACAAAACCTTTGGAATTGTTAGTATTTTGAGAATACAGTGAATGGGATTTCCTAATGTCTCTTCTCAGAGTTTGGCAACTAGGGTGGTGACCAGAGAATTCTTGATGCTGAGCCCTCAGGACTGGATCATGTTTCCGGTTCATTATCCTGTAGACTGATGCTGGTAGTTTTAAAGTTCTAATACAAAGAACATCTGTTAAAACTGTTTTTACCAATTGAAAACATTTTCTTACTAACTGTTCAGGTGGGCTTTATTGATGAGATGTTAATTCTTGTTATTCTTGGATCATGCTAATTTGTTCTCAATATTTGCTTAATGTACTCAGAGAGTTTTCTTGACTGAATGCAAAATAATAATGAAATGTACTAATTAGTATTAGTCATACACTCCAACAAATAGACTGCTATAATCGTGGACAACTAAGCAAGTACATAAGAACTGTAACAGTTTGGGTCCTCTAGAAGCAGTTATGAAGACAGAATAAGAACTGCAAGTAATTTGTTGGGGGAAATGCCTGTGGAAGATATAGGGGAGAGTGAGCAGAAAGGCAGGGAAGGCTTTTAGACTGTGAGGAAGGTAGGACACCTGTAAAAGAAGAGGGGGTGAATAGCAGGCTTGAGTAAAATGATCCTCAAACCACTGTCCAACTCAAAGTTTTAGGGGGCCAATGGATAGCCCCAGAATAAAATTTAACCATTAGTGGGGGCTGCCTTGGGCAAACAAGGCTGCAGTCCAGTGTCCTGACAGTGCTCTGTCATTGACTGATACAAGTTCAGCTAGAACACATGAATGTTGAGGTGGGTCCTAAATATGTGGCAGCGGGTACTTTATTAAGGGAGACCCTGAGAGCAGTGCTGCACACACTGGACTTTCACAATATTTTTCTTCCTATCATGGAAGTCTCACCAGAAAAAAAAATATATATGGGAGAAATTTTAAATACCATTACACTATAACAAATCACAGCAGTAGTTTAAGTAATTTTGAGAAAACAGTGACTTCACATGTATTGAAAGAGATTAATTTTAAAGTCCCACTAAAAAAGTCTTGCTAAAAATTAAGATTGATATTTTTACTTAAAAATATCTTAGAGTCATTTAATTTTTTCGACACTAACATGAAGTTTGCAAAGATAAAGACACATTTTGTTTGAAAAAATTTAGGATTTTATTTCATCATTGTTTTAGAAAGAACAATCTTGCCATTTGTGACAACATGGATGGACCTTGTGGGCAATATACTTTGTGAAATAAATCAGAGACAGACAAATACCATATGATGTCACTTATATATGGAATATTTAAAAAGATATAAAATAAAATAAATAAACTTATAGATACAGAGAACAGATTGGTGGTTGCCAGAGGTGGAGGAAAAAGGGGTAGGAAAAATATGAGATGGGTGAAGGTAGTCAAAAGGTACAAACTTCCAATTATAAAATAAATAATCCATGGGGGTATATGTACAGAATGGTGACTAGAATTAATGCCATAAAGTATATTTGAAAGTTGTTGAGTAGTTCTAAGAAATTTTCATCACAAGAAAAATATTTTTAATTATGTGTGGTGGTGATATTAACAAAAGTTGGGGTGAGCATTTCACAATATATACAAATATCAAATAATTATGTAATATACCTGAAACTTGCACAATGTCACATATCAGTTATATCTAAATAAAAAAGGAGAATAACTAAGAATATCATAGTCGTGAAAAATGTTTGAACATATTGAAAAACTTTTAAGTCGTATGAAAATTATATAAAGAAAAACTAGACATGGAGTTTTATATATCCTGTTCTATTTGGGGTTGTCAACTGTACCTAATGGTACCAGAACATCTTGATAAAAGATAAAAACAAAACAAAACAATACAAAAATACATGATCCTTCATGTACAATATACAAAGTACATAACAAAACATGGTTTAGAAGAAAGGTTAGTAACTGAAGAAAATATCTGAGACTAGTATTAAAGGAAATAAAATAATGAAAAACAGTTTGAAAAGGCCCTTCCTATTGTTGAATATATACACCAATATTTTTAATAATATTTATCCCAGAGTAGTAGGATTGTATTTGTTTGCTTGGGTTTTATATTTGTAAATGTTCTACAGCAAAAATGTATTTTTTTATAATTCTGAGCAACAATATCTATACATTTTTAGAGTAAAGAATAATCAGTAAAAAGTTCATACACACATGCTCACACACGCACATGTACTATCACTAATACTTGCAACACAACAGCAACAAAAGTCAATAGGAGAAAGATATTTGACATACACATTTCTTGCAACATATAATTACATTATATAGTAAAAACTAACACATTTCTGTGCATCCAGTTTTATTTTGATGAAGATTCCAGCTGCCTAAGTAATGACTCTTTCTCCACAAAAAATGTAACCTTCCAGGCTCATATCAAAGTGTTCTAGCACCTTTTTCTTCCTCTACCTTTTGTCTTTGATTTTACAAACTCCTCAAACGTTTTATGCATTTCAACAATGAACAATAACATGTAAGACAGGCAAACCATCATGTTAATGATAGTCTGTGGTCCTTATATTATTTGGGGGAAAGGTTAGCAATGCTTTTGGGCATTGTTAAATATGTTAAACATTTTAACGGTTATCTATAAAAATAGGAAAAATGTTCAATACTTGTCTTTATCACACCTTGTGTCGCTATCTTGGTAATGTCTGGTTAGGCTGGACATGGGAGCCCATAAACCAGTTGTTTTTGTTGTTGTTAACCTCCTCAAGTTCAAATCCCTACATCACCTAGCAGTTCAGTCATCCATTACTGCAGCCACATCTTTGACAAAATCATCTTCAGAAGTGTTGCACTTTTGAAATATTCAATTTTTATCTGTCACTTTTTCAGGACAGTCTCCAGTATTCAGAAATAAAAAAGGCTTAGAGAGAAATCAGATTCATATATGTCTTAACACTCTTAAAAGCTATGAGAAAGAATAAATTACTTACAAAGAAATGACAATTAAACTGACAGCATCAATAGACACCAGAAACAAATGGAATAGTGTTTTCAAAGTGCTAGGGGAAAATGATTGTCAAATTATACTCCCATGCTCAGAATTAATGAGTGAAGGTGAAATAATGATACTTTTAGACATACAACGTCTGAGAGTTATTCTGCTCATAAACCTTTACTAAATGAACTACCATATATCACTGGATTTAAGAGGTCATCAGTTGTACATGCACCATAAAAGAAAAATGCTGTTAATTAAACTACAATATGCCCTCAGTTGTAAAGTGCATCTTAATTACAGAGATGTTAACAATATGAAAACCTGTATCTTAGGAAGAATTAAATGAAAATGAATACTGCATCAAGAAGAAAGGAGCCCAGAAGATAGGGATAAGATGTAAGAAACAATATTGAGCAAAGAAACCAGTACGCATATTTATAAACAAAAGTAAAACTTGACAATAGCTGATAACTTGAAGTTTGAAGTTTGGTGTGACTTCAAAACAAGATTGAGTTAAAATGCCAATCAACAGTAAAATAGAAGATAGGCAAAACATCATGTTAATGATAGTCTACAGTCCTTATATTATTTTGGGGAAAGGTTAGCAACCCTTTTGGGCAGTGTTAAATAAAACATTTTCATGGTTATCTATAAAAAGTAGGAAAAATGTTTAATATTCAAATAAGTAAAACAAAAATATAGAAATCTTTATTCATATAACAGAATACAATAAAGCATTTAAAATTTATGATAGATCTTTTTTATAAATTTATGTAAATCTCAAAAAATAATGATGAATGAAAAAAGCAAGCTATAGTATAAAATTTATAGCATAAATCTAAAATTAAAAAGATAGATTACAGTAATATTGTAGATTATATATAAACTATATTTGACTGCACATGTGTGTGTATGTATTAAACATATGAAAACATTCAATGGAAGATATTCACCCTATCTATAAATATAATGGCCTTCGAAGAGGGAGCGAGAGGAAAAACACTGGGAGGCAGGGGGAGAGGAAAGGACGATGATTGAGTGATGATGCAAATTCAGGACAGTAGCACCAAACTACCTTCATAACCAGTATTTCCATTGTGAAAGGCTGGGAAATTCAGATGGATACACTTCCTTAATGGAACAAAATTAGGATAAATGTTGATGTATAAATGTATAAAGAGTTGGGGATTATATCATCATTGCATTCTTTGAAAGACTATACCAAGAACCAGCTAACATATTTGTCATCTCTGATCAATTAATTTGATGAATACAGTTTGTATAATTCTGGTATGAAGATATCTGGATAAATACTGTAGTTTCACTTGACAGGAATATTGAGGTTCCTAGGCTGTTTCAGTCTCATAAAAATGAGCAAAATGGATGAGTAAGAAGTGAATAGAGTAGGCAGATCACTTCTGTAAGATTATGAAGATCCAAATATAAATTTCTAGTGATGTTCCATTATGGAAATAACAATCCCATTGAAATATGAGTCAATAAGCTTGTCTAGAATATTATAGATTATTTATTTGACTGATGTGATTCTTCTTATCTGTGGGTTCTGAATACTAGTATTTGCTGAGTCAGGCAAGAAAAAAAATTTCAAGTATGTTTAAGATTGGTAATCTGTGACAAATTCAAAATACACAATGGCTTTTTTTGCTCAGTGCAATATTTTATATTGGTATCTGACTTTTAAAGAACAACACAGGGCTCTCTTTTTAGAACAATCTAATAGTGGGGTCACTTGGGGATGAGAAGAAAGTATCTCCCTTCCTAACTCTCTGCACTTTCAAATTTTCAGCATAGCAAGGATTTCTTTTTCTGTCATCTGGGCTTTTACATGTGGATTTAAAATCCACATCTGGACAAAAGAGTAAGTTGGGAAACTTCTAGGAGGAAATGATAAGTAATAACTGGTGAGGTTTTTCTTACATCTGTTACCTATGTAAAAGCTATAATATTTCTGAGTGGTGATAAAAACTCTAATTTAGATGTTTCCATTTATATCCCACTGACCACCTATGGACTTTCGTGGGAGAGGAGTAGCTGATAAAATGAAAATATGGTCTAGATATATACCAGTACAGTAATTGCAAATGCCAACACACAAGCAACTTTCCATATTTTACCCTATTTACATATGTGTACATATTTGAAAAATAATTAAATTCATTATTTTTATATGCAAAAACTTTATCAGTTAGTAAATAGAGTAAGAATTTTTTTAATGCCAGTCTGGTGGAATTACTTCTAGCATTCTGCCTTATAACTGGGAGAACACCTAAATTGTAATTCTTTTATACATCAATGAATTAAACAACATGTATCTTACTTTGGATTTAGTTCTAGCTAGAACTAAATAATATTTTGTTGTAATAGTACTTAATTTCATTTTTCTCCTATTTATTTCAGTGATTCTAGTTTTTCATATAGGGTAATTACATATATTTTGTTATAAATACTAGTAGATGCACTTAAGTAAAAAAAAGCAAGTCAATTTTTAAAAATATTGGAAGTTCTATTTTTTATAAGAAAATGTCACAATTTTGATAGAAGAATGTCTGAAATCTGGTACAACATTATAGTGAGTGTTAAGTAACAATATAGCATGGATTGACAAAGTAAATAAAGGCCTTTTATGTCAACAAATGGAAGTGAAGAGTTATCCCCCAAACAATACCCGAACACTTGAGTTTTAATATCCTATATAATTTTGTGCAGGGGTGTGCATGTGTGAGTGTGAGTGTGCGTGTGTGTGTGTGTGTGTTAGTTGCTGGCACTGGGCAAACTCATCAGTCCCCCATTTCCTTTGTGAGCTACGGTACTTTTTGCTTTACAGTCCCTAAGAAGTAGAAAATGTATGCTAATACATTTAACTGGGAGGGTGAGGATAAACACCTCCAGAGAACATGTGCAAAGCCCATGGGCAGAGTCAGAGCGAGTATAAAGTGTGTAAAGGAAAATTTGCAGTGGCAGTAAGAATCCTCTCCTCTCCTATTTGAAAAAGGACTCTGGTGCAGAGTTTCTCCTTTCATTGCTGGCTGGTTCCATTTAAAGGGCCCATGTGTTTTTGGAATCTGAAACTCAGAGTAAGGTCAAACATGCTGTAATTAGGGTACTCATCTTTAGGAATGGAAAAGGATTTGGGTAGGTTTCGAAAAGCATTATGGATGATGAAGGAATCACAAGTTCATTAAGTTAGTTGTTGCGGTAACCTTTGGACTGAACAATTTATAACAGCTCCAGTTCAAAATCAGCAAAATTCAGAATTATTCAAGCTCTCTACATAACAGGAACTCTGCTTGCGCCAATAATAAACAGACACACATGAAGGAAAATTCCACTGACCTTCTCTTCACCCCCACCTCAGAGGCCTAATTGCCTTCAGAAGTAGTGTCAAAACAGAACACATACCTTTAGTCTCTGCAGTTTGGAAGAGCAGAGAGGTGAATGTTTTGCTTTTAAGTAACCCAGAATATGATTAAAGTTAAATTATTGCATAATGATGAGCCAAATATTGTAAATAACATTTCCTATATGCAGAAAAATTAAACACAAGTGTTGGTGGAACAATAAATGTAGTTGTATTTATTTACTTTGAGTGGTGGTCAAGGTAATCACTTCAATAGTAGTGAGATATATTGATCTATTGGGGGTTTGAAGAGAGAAAAAAAGATAGTTTTAGCTGGTGGGAGTAGAAAAAAACAAAGTTTTATTCACTATGTTTAAGAAATTTAGCAATATCTATCAAAATTTGATTTTTAAACCTTACCCAAGGATACGTTTTTATTGATTTGAAAGAGAGAGAGAGAGAGAAAGAGAGAGAGAGAGAGAGAAACATCAATCGGCTGCCTCTCATCCATGACCCAACTGGAGATCTAACCCACAACCAATTGCAGCTTTTTGGTGTATGGTACAACACTCCAACCAGCTGTGCCACCTGGCCAGAGCATCTATCAAAATTTAAATTGCAGATACCATCGAGCCCAGTTATCCAATGTCTAATAATTTATACCTAATGAAATGTGGAATAATATATGTATGAGAATGATTCTTAGAGAATTGTTTGTAACAATCACACACAAAAACACCTGGGAACAACTAGATATCCATTAATAACAAACTGGATAAACAAGCTATGGTTAGCCATTTCTTAACTACTATGCAACTGTAAAAACTAGCAAAGAAAACAAAAAAAAAATAGTAAGGTAAATACATATGTAAGCACATAGAAAAATTCCATGATGTAACCTGTATCAATAAATGAGAGTAAAAATGTGTTTTATAAACAAGCAAAAAATTATGTATATATATATATATATATATATATATATATATATGGTACAGTTGACCCTTGAACAACACAGGTGTTGGGGGAGCCAATTTCCCACACAGTTAAACATCACATGTAACTTTTGATTCCCCCAAAACTTAACTACTACTAATAGCCTATAGTTGACAGGAAGCCTTACCAATAACATCAACAATTGATGAATACATATTTTGTATATTGTATGCATTATATACTGTATTCTTACAATAAAGTAAGCTAGAGAAAACAAAATGTTTTCCCTTAAGAAAATCATGAGGGAAATGTAATATATTTATTGCTTTTATTGACAAAAATCCACCTGTAAGTGGGCCCCTGCAATTTAAATATTTGCTGTTCATGGGTCAGCTATACATATTCACACATATATGTCTTTATCTTTTCTATTTTTCTGTACTGCTTATATTTTAAAAATGTTAAATCATCTGGAATGCTATTCACCAAACTATTGGCATCAGTGAGAGGCTACTCTCATGACTTCCTGGGCAGAGCTGCCCATGGGAGAATAACAACAGAGCAGAACATGGCAGTATGGTTTGTAGCTCTTGGGAGATATTCTTGTAGATTTCAAGGTACAATGGATAAGATGTTTTTAGAGGCTAGAAATCCTCTGTCAGCAAAGGAGGGAGTAAATACCATGATGTTGGTGTTGCTTAAAAGTCACTACAAGCATTATATAAAATCTATAAAATTTAAGTTACCATTTTGCTTTTTTTACTAGTAAATTCTTATTTTATGTTTCCATCACAATTTGTCTCCTCTGTACCCTCTTCCACCTCCCCCAACCACCACCCCCTCACAATTACCACACTGTTGTCTATGTCCATGAGTTCTCTCTCTTTTTTTTCTTTTTTTTGCTCACGTTGAAAAACAAAAACAAAAACACAGTTTTTTTCATTTACTGGTTTGATACCAAATAACAAATGAAAGAATTATATGAAAAGGTCTGCACAGGAGTGAAGTTTGAGAAATTGTGTTCACCCATAAGACACTCAAATGTTAATAAGATTAATACTAATAACAGGCATTTTTATAGTGCCAATGATTGACAAAATATGTTCACACAACAGTGTCTTGCTCGTAGTTAAATGTCTTAAAATTAAATGGTTTATCTACTTCATTAGTGTTACACCAAGTTAGATGCATCACATGCATATATGGAAAGGAAAAAAGAAATATGTATTTAATAAATTTGACTTATACTAAATTGAAATGAGTGGACCAAAATACTGCAGCATTGGGTAAGGCCAGGGAGGAATATTTTAGTCATACATTAAGATTAAAAACAAAAAATCTAAATGAATGAATGTGAGTTTTCTAACACAAAGGTGATTCTGAAAAGTACAAAGTACCCAAGTCCTCAAATGAAAATTAGCAGATTTTTCAAATATTCATAAGCCTGAATCTATGCTATATTTTAAAGAATAAAACCAAATATCATTTCAAATGTAAACTAAGATTTTTCTAGATTGGGAGTTTTAACTGTACTTCCAGGCCTTCATTCTGGAAAAAAAAAGTAAGTGAATACTCAGAAAAGTATTTGAATTAATTTTTATGTTTGAATCAGAAATCTGAAAACAAAAGACCTAGTAGAGGAGGAAGTAAAAGGAAAGAGGAAGAGGAAAATAGGTGGGTGGTTGTTTTCAAGAATATCAAAGAACCATTTCAATATCTATTGTAAATGTTTATTTCAAATTGAAAGTGGTATAGAGAGGAAGTTTATAAAGAATTCAGGGGAAAGAATTCATTCAACCCATGAGTTTCCTTAGTCTACCAAATAGAATTTTCTTCTTCTTCTTTTTGTTTGCATACAATGTTATTTTAGGAATTCTATTTTCTTTATAAAAACAAGAATTAAAAGCAATAGAATTAAAGGCAGTACTGACTTCTTAAGTTTCTCCTAATCCATAGATGTTCTCTTTAGGGGAAAGGACTATTTATATGTAGTATCCGTTCAATATTTGTTTCTTAAGGAAAAGAGCAGTAATAACAACAGAAGTAAAACTGATTGTCAATTTTGTTAGAATGCTTCCAGCAAAATGAGCTTTGTGTCTATCTAGGTAACATTAAATCCACTGACAATTTAAGTAAATTCTAGTAGCAAAACAAAGTATTTGTTCTATCAAATAACCAGAATTGAAGAAAGAAAATAATTGAATTAGTAGAAATTTCACTCAAACCAATTGATTCAATAGTTTTATTTAGATGACCAGGTAATTTTGGTTCACCCTAATAAGAACACATTTTACTCTAGGCAGAATTAGAAAGTAAAAAAATAAAAAGTTCTCAGAAGCAAAAATAGTTCACTTGGACCAAATCTTATAATAGTGAATTTCTGGGGGGTGTATAAATTATTTTGTAGAACAGTAGTGAAACAGTACATTAAATATTTTTCTAAATGGGTCATCAGTGTTTAGACATGGATTTTCTAAATAGAAAATATGTGATATTTTGGGGGGAAGAACTTTTTTTAGATCTTTAATTTTTATGATTAGAAAATATGTTGCTAATGTGGCTTTTTTTCCTAATATAAACACAGAAAGTGAAGAAAGCCCTTATAGTCACTTGAATTGCTCTTTAATTGATTCACTGATGGCTTGCTACATAATCCAAACACTCAATTACAATGCCTTTTAGGAATTTGTACCAAGGGAATAATGTTTGTTTTAGCCTCATTCAACATCTCCATCTTTCATTTAAATTCAGAGTAATAATATAATTTTTCCTTCCTGTACTTTTTGTTTGTTTTCACATAAAATAAAGAATTATTCAAATAGGTAAATATCTACAACTTATGTATGGTTCTTAGGACTTGAAACTCTCTAATATATCTCTTTGACGCCACACCTTGATGAATAAAGTGTTTAATAAATTTGTCTAAATCTAGGAAAAATGTTTGCAAGGCTTAAAAATATCACCACAATTTTCTTTCCTTACTATACTAACTAATTATTTTATTTGTATTATTTATTTATTTGATTATTTTTGTTAATTCTCACCGAGCATATTTTTCATTGACTTTTAGGGAGAGTGGAAGAGAGAGGGAAAGACAGAGAGAAATATCAATGTGAGAGAAACACATCACTTGGTTGCCTCCTGAACAAGCCCCCGCCAGCGCCTGGGCCTGGGAGGAGCCTGCAACCAAGGTACATGTGAATGGACTCCAGGACCCTTCGTCTGTAGGCCTTTCTTCTATCCACCCAGCCAAACAGGCTAGGGCCGACTAATTATTTTAAACAATCCCTCAAAGAGTGCCTATTAACTTTTATAAATATTCTAGGTATAAGGAAGATGGAGATGAAAGACACAGTCTGTGCCCTCAAGGATCACACAGACTAGAGCAGACTGATGAGATATAATATGAAGTGATGCCATGCTCTCTAGTGCACTAAGTGCTATGATAGAGACATGGTTCGGTGTCCAGAAGAGGAGCACCGAACTCTGGTGTTAGATGTAGAACATTATCAAAGTGTATTTTTTTAAATGAAATCTAAACTGCGTCTTGAAGATGAAGAAAACCAGGCAAAGAGGAGATGTTATTCAAGGCCTAGAGACGTAAAACGGTAGGGAATGACAAATCATTTTATTTTGTTAGAGGGGACATATTTAGAAGCCGCGGCAGGTAAACTAAATAGGTAGCAAAAGTGAGATTATGTAGGGCCATCTCTGCTGAGCTAAGGACATTTTATTTTATTCTAAAAATTATAGAGAACCTTCAAAGGCTTTAGGGAGTGACATGAGCAGCTGTGCATTTACGGGAATGCACTATGGCAGGGGTGTGCAGGGTGGACAGATGTGTTTGATGAGCAGCAGAAAAAATTAGTTAGGGGCCTCATAGCAATAATTTAGATTTAGAAATAGACTAATGACGTTAGGAGAAGAGCAAGAAATAGATCTGAGATATTTATGTAGCCTGTGCACCAAGGCTTAGTAATTGGAGGTTGAGGGAAAGCTGGTGCAAAGGATTACACCCAGGTGTCTTGCTTGGGAGAATGGCTGCAAGTGCTATCGCTTCCATTGCTTGCCATCATTACCTTTTCTATAAAGCTATCCACCACCCATTTATTCCTTTAATATAATAGTCCCCTTGCCCTCACCAATGAACAGCTGGAAAGATAAAGTGCCATGAACTATTCTACTCCATTCCAGCTAACTATGTACTTTTCACTAACATTTCACTGGTTACTATGTTGAGAGACTTTTTACTTACCTACCATTCTTAAATATATTAAAGATTCTCTACTGATAGAAACAAGAAGTGACAAAGTGTATTGTATGGACCTATCACAGTGAAAATTTTATTATAACATAATGATAGATATAGCAGAAAATTGAGATAGTAAAGTACATTGCACAAATTTTCTAGAAATTCCAAATAAGCAGATATCCAGATAACAAACTAAAATTTTTCTTCTTAATTGAGAAAATTAGAAATTTAGGACACATATTCTCTGATATACTTGATAAATGTTGACTATTTCACACATATTTTAATTCCCTAAGGCTATGTACCAAGAAAAATTGTTATGCCTGGTGCAAATACTAAAGGACACTATTTTATCAGTAGAACTTCACCTTATTTTTTATTAAACTCTTTTATCTAACAGTCTCCTATAATATATGCTACATTATGCTATTCTATTTTATTCTATTCTATTCTATTCTGTATAGTAGTGTAGCTGTTGGTAAGAATATAGTCATTGTAGTAGAGGTTGTTAATTTCTCATATCCTTTCTACTGTTTTTTTTTCTTTTGTAAAAGACCCTTCCTGAATAGTTACCCAACTATTTTCATTACCCAACTAGTTACCCAACTAGCATCCTTTCCAGCTACTGGCATCTTATAACTAAGTTGTTTTCAATAGAATATGAGTACAATTATGTACAATTTTCAGGTCTTGTCCTTAAAAATAATTTATTTTAGTCACTTCTTTTTCTTCTCCCATTGGCTGGCAAAAGGCAAGAATGGGAAATTTGTTTGGACTTAGAGAGAGAGGCTACAAGATAAAGCAATGTCAACCCACCAGCCTGGATACTGGATAACTATGTCCAGTCTTCCACACCGACCATTATCTCCTGCAGAGTTACATAAAAGAAAGAAATACACACCTGCCTTCTTTAAGGCGTTATATATTTTTTCTCTCTAATGTAGAGCTTATTTTGTATCCAGACTCATGCTAGTGATAATGACAACAAGGTTTCAGTCCCAGTGTAACGCAGCCAGTGATCTTCATACACAAGCAACTGTATCAAACATGTCATAATTTTTTTTCAAAGGAACTGGGCAGGGTTGGGGACAGAGGAATGAGGAATGTGCAGAAAGATCATAGCAAAGTGATTCACTCAGACTGGAAAAATAATGATGAATCACTGTTCTTGTTCCAACTTTTCCCCCACTGGCCACTCCCAAACTTTCTCTAACTCCAAGCTTAACATTTAGGAATTGAGTATCTGTAAGATGGACCATCAAAACAATATTCTAACTGGAATTTGAGATTGGCTCAGGCCTCTTATTACATTGACAATGACCCGCAGTGTAACCACCCTATGATTGATGAACCACTAAGTGTGTATGTATCAAAAAAAAACACTAAATTGGCATGCCTTTCTTGCACTGTGAATGAAACCTACAAACAGATATGGCTGTCAGCTGCTTGATCATTTGGACTTTTCATTCTGAAAAAAAAAAAGTTCTTACTCATTTTCACTTCTTGCCTCCTACCAATTACATTCGGATTTTACACGTTAGACTATGACATCTTTTAAAAGCTAAAATGTAAAGGTTTGGGTGGTATTATTCATCAGTTTGCTTAAAGTGCATTTGAATTCATATTTATAGCATCGTGCAAATATAAATATCATGAAGTAAGAATAAACACTGTGTCGTAAAGTACTTCATTCCAAGAGTCTGTGGAAATCTTTAGAAGTGGGCAATAGAAAAATCACACTGCCTGATTTTATTTATGACCTACTCCTTGAGGCGTGGGCCGACCAGAAATTTTGTGCGTTTCTTCAGAAGTCCCCTTCATCTGGGAGGAGGACAAGGTGTGAAACTGAGAGTGAAGGCTCTCCATAATGTGGTTGGCAGGGGAATGGGAACTAGTGTGATGTAGATGATTTTTCCCTTCGCTCACAGAACCTTCAGAGCTACCAAACAACTCATACCAGAACTCCTTCCGAAGTGCCAGAATTAGACATCTCTGCAAAAGTAGAGTAGAACTGTGTGCCTTGGAAGGTTAATGTCGACTTTAACTATAACAAAGAAACTGTAGTAGAATATAACTGAGTCAAG
Source organism: Myotis lucifugus (assembly GCF_000147115.1). Classification (NCBI taxonomy): domain Eukaryota; kingdom Metazoa; phylum Chordata; class Mammalia; order Chiroptera; family Vespertilionidae; genus Myotis; species Myotis lucifugus. The sequence continues at coordinate 29,689,452 of NW_005871048.1, forward strand.
CATGCAAACAAAATTCTACTACTTCCAAAAGCAGAATGAGTTAATATATTTGGGTAATTCATCACTGGTTTTACTGAGACTTAAAAAAAGGTCTGCGAAAAAATATGACTTTTCATAGTGGAAGAAATAAGCACCGGTTGCTAATGCTTTAAAGACTTATTGATGACTTATCTATCAATTTCAAATAAGTATAAATATAAAAATATCCTTATCCACCTAAAGAAAATATTCTTGCATCACTTAAGATTTATTTGAAATTAATTCCATCCGTGTTTCCGTTATTCTCTTTTGGAGTGGCTTTCAAAAATCATTGAGTGATTTACTTAGAATTCAGAATTTCACTAAAGTTAGAATTTTAAAATTTATTTTTCCACCTTTTTTTCTGCAGTATAAGTGAGGTGGTAGGCAAAGGAGAGAAATATAGTACACTACTATATTTAGAAAGTATCTTTTGAAAATTTCACTTTTTTTCAGAAAAAATCTTTATTAAAGGGTCACCACATGAAATTATAGGGGAAGAGCTACAGGGCAAAATGAAGTAGTTAGTAGTAGGTATAGTTTTATTGGTCCTAAATGACTACCAATTTAGGGGGAAATTTTACTTTCATTTGGTTTGAATCGAGTATCAGGAATTATAAATAAACAAGCCCATTTGCCTAGGAGAACAGATAGCAAAATAAATTAATATATCCATAAACTGAGTGATAAAAACTAATTCTTACTTACAGAACATTTTTCCAAAAAATCTAAGAATGTTTACAATGACCCTCTTTACTTGGAAACCCCTTCATCTAGATGACAAGAACTCAGCCTAAATTAAATATACAATATTAATGTCTCTTAATATAGAATCATCCTTTGTTGGCATGTAAACAAAAGACAGAAAAGAAAGAAGTGAAATATAACATGGAATACTAGTATTTAGAATTTTTTGGAAATCTAAAGATGTGTCAATACCAAGTTAAAGAATAAAATATTCTTGAAACTTATTGAAAGACACGTAAGTCATTCAGTGTAGTAAGCTGGGATAAAAAAAAGATTAGGAAAGGCCCATATTTTCCTCTTAATAAATGAATGTTTTAACATAGCTCTAGGCTTCCCTTGCCTGATAAATGAGCACAATATAACATCGATAAGAATTATTTCAATAACTACAAATATCTTAGTATGAGAGACACATTTATTATACACTCTATACAAGGATGGGCAAAAGTAGGTTTACAGTTGTGAGTATGCAAAACAGTTTATTCTTGTATTATTAATTTATTAGTTATTGTAAACCTATTTTATTAATTACTTTAAATCTACTTTTGCCCACACCTGAATAGTAGCAGTTCTCACACTTAGCTGTGTAGAATAGTCCCCTGTTGTATCATTACTTTCCATCTGCCCCTCCCCTACATCTTCATCTTTCTCTACCTTGTCCTGGACCCCAGGAGGGTAACCCCATACAGTGCACCATCTGGGTCCCCTTGCCCAGTGGTTTCTCCCAGGATTCGGCCAATGGGAGGCATTTGAGAGGAGACAGTGGACAGGAGCTGAGAGGTCAGAGTATTTTTTCTTAGTCTTTTTCTGTTTGGAAATCACATCTCTACTCGTGGTTTTATCCTCCTGTGACTATCGCTCCTGCTAGGAGACCAAATGGATTCCAGATGTTACTAATTTCTGGCCACCTTCTCTTTAACACTGGGTTTGTTGCATTAAACTTGCTCACACTTCGTGTCCCTTCACTCAAGTCTCTATTTGCATCATTTTTTTCTGGGACCCTGATCAATATACATATGTGAAGAGATTACTTTTTTAAATTATTTTTTAAAATATATTTTTTATTGATTTCCGAGAGAGAGAGGGAGAGAGAGAGATAGAAACATCAATGATGAGAGAGAATCATTGATCAGCTGGCTGCCTCCTGCATGCCCCACACCGGGAGTTGAACCCTGTCCTCCTGATTCATAGGTCGATGCTCAACCACTGAGCTATTTGGGCCAGGCAGGAATTATTTTTAAACCCCAATGCTCAGACCTCATTCCAGATCAGTAAAATCAGAGACCTTGGGTGTAAGTCCCAGGTAGAAGTACTTTATAAAAACTCTTCTTGGCAGATTATAGATAAAGTTCAAACATTTTCTATCTCATTCAAGCCTATGCGTAATCTGATACCAATCGATCTCTTCAGACAAGCAAATGTTACAGAAGAAAATCATCCACAATAAAATTTGGCTAGATAATAATTTTGCTAATAAACTAATTTAAAGAAACATAAACAAGTATAAATAAATATAATACAAACAGGACCCACTGCTTACATACTAAAAAAAAAAAAAATTCTTCCCAAAAGAAACAATAATCAGAGTTAGGACAAATTGTTGGACAAAAACTTCTGAATAGAGGTGACTAATTTAGAGTTAATGAAATATATTACAAAGGGAGGATCTTTCAAGGTGTCATATGTTTCTTAGGTATCTCATACCGTTGAAAGGTAAAGGCTCAAAACATTATTTACATAGTTTTTCAGTCCAGTGTGTTTCTCTTTTCATATAATTAGTTATTAAGAAGTCTCACATTGGACTTCAATATTCTTTCACTTGCCTTGATTACCATTGATTTACATGCCAACAAGTAGAGAAATAACTGATGAACAAAATAGAGCCAGAGTCATGGATACATGGCATAGATTGACAGATGCCAGAGGGGAGGTGGGTGGGGAGAATGGGATGAAAGAAGGTGAAGAGAATAACCAAAGAACTTATATTCATAGCTCATGGACACAGACCACAATGAGGTTAGGGCCAGAAGGAGGGGAGGGTGTTGTCTGGGTAGAAGGGGGTTAAGCTAGGAAAATGGGGGACATCTGTAATAATGTCAATAAGAAAAAATTTTTGAAAAGAGAAATGGACCACTAAGTTGGTTGCCAGGGTGGAAAGAAGAGATACCATCCCTCTTTAATTACACAGGAACTGATGTAATTGAAGTTTGGAGTGACATAATGGTTAGTATCTTTAGTCATTTACAGATCTAGGATTCTAGGATTCTTTCAAGTCTTGATTGTTTGGTAAATAACTTCTTCCCTTCTGTCTGTCATAAAGGCCTGTTTCAACTCTTCTGATCTCAGCTAGGTGGCCACTGTTAACTGTTGTTGGGGAGCATTTTCAAATCAGCAGGTCAAACCAATCTTTTGAAGAAAGAGCCATTTATTCCTTAGTCAGAGCACCAACCACAAGCAACTAGAGCAGCATAAATTTGATGTCTGGAGGTGGTCATTAAAACAGGGCTTTACTGGGTGTGTCTTTAGTTGAGTCAGTAACATCACTGGTAAATGAAATGATAAATGTGCATTTGCGGCAGTTGTATAATTTATTTGCTCCAGATCTATATACAGAATAGCTGCTTGGGGATTGCATATTTGATTGCAATTTGTTCTGGCACCATTGTCTCTATCTGTGTTTGATTTAGGGTGGGGCAGAGAATAGGATGGGAGTGATGATAGCTATGAATAATTACCTAAAGCCCAGCATCTAATATCACCATTGGTTTTTATTGTTCACAGATAGAACAGATCTAGGCAGAAGAGCTCTGTACTTTAATTTCAAGCCTGAAAGAGGCAAATGGATGTCAGTTTTAGTTATAGGATTTGCCAGAAGAACTAAATTATTCCAGTTAGTGAGATATTTTTCAGAGGCCAGATATTGCATAAAGGAGAACAAGATGGTAATGTTTGATTAATTAGGCCTGAAATTTTTAACCTTAGCCAGTTTGATCAAGTGTAAAAATGTAAAACACTTCTCAGGAAAAGAATTATTTTGATTCGTAAAAAATCTTTCCTCTAACATGAAACTTGTAGTTTTCTATTCATCAGGATTATTAACTTGTCATCATCAGTACCCAATGGCGAGTCAGCCAGGGACTTTGAGGTGACTCAAATATTCTTTGATGATTTGGGTTCCTCTGGGTAGAACCAGATGTGAAAAAAACAAAACTAAATAAAACTGTGTTCTCTCTCCAATCAGTTCCAAGGTCCAAATCTAGTGCTTAAATAAGGTTGTGTCCTGTGGAAAGATGCTTCTTCATGCTAGACTTACTGTTTAGTACACAGGAAGATTACAAAACCGTGTAAATGAGCAGTGAAAAAAAAGCCTTTCTCAGTCAGTCAGAATGTATGTTTATCCTACAATCAAGACACTTGAGCTGCCTTAGAATGAAACACAATCTCAGCAGGTAGTGTGGGTCTTGGAAGGGATTGTAGGACTATGTCATTAGAAAACCATATATATTTTTTCACTCTTTGAATTCTTTAACAACAACAACAACAAAAAAGGACTTTTGGCAGAGAGAAGAATAGTATGTCTTCTAAACACTAAAAAATTCTCTCAGAGGCCTTTCCAAGATGTTTTGGATGGCTCTCTGCCTCTTGCTCTCTGGCAGCCTGTTCTTCCATCAGTGTTTGTAGAAGGTCAATAAAGCCCGTGCAGGCGGGCGCTGTGGCATGCATGTGTGAGAAAACCTGCCGTTGTTGCGGTAAGTGCAGTGTCCACAAATTCATTAGGAATGCATTTGTTCCTGGAAGTGCTAGCTATTCCGGTAACTGGCTGCCGCCAATGTTTTTAACCATATTCTTTACTTTTATGCAGACGTTACAGGGCAGAAAACCAGTCTTCTGTTCTCACTGCCGGCATCAATTTGTAGTTCGTTACTTGATCGGCGCGTTTTACCTTTCTTCTCGTGTAAAGGGCAGTCTGGGACACTGTAGTTATGTCTGGGCCTTCTTATTAGACTTTATGATGAAAAGGGACTCTCTAGGGTAAGGCAAACTCTGAATCTACTTATTCGGCTCTAAAGGAAATAACGGCCGTGAGAAAGCTGAAAAATTGTAGGCAGCGTGAAAATCGGAGGAAAATAACAGCTTCTACCTTCCACATTTTCTCAGACACAACAGAAAAGATTGTATTTCGTGGTTTCACTAACATGTTAATATTTATTTTATTAAGGATCCTTTCTTTTCTCTCTGAGAGAATGACAAAAAGTCTTCATTCTTTCTAGGCAACACTTTTGTAAGTTAGCCCTTTTGAATGTCAACAATACTAATACTACCTGGAATCTATAAGGAGAACTTGGAAAAGGCAAAATGAAGTTGTGTGTGAAAATGGCGAGGGCTGTACAGGCACACACACCAAACCAAACATTGCTGCTTTTAACCTGATCTGACTGCCAAGGTGACAGGAAAAAAACAATCAATAAACATAGGATCACTGCCTTTTTCTTAGAAGACTGCTCTGGCTTTCTTGAAATAATGTCACCTTAAGGGGGTGACAGCCTTGAACTTCCTGTGATAACAGTATCTGACATAACATGACTTCAGCTTACTTGTAACTGGCATGTTAGAGCTCATGAGAAGTGCGAGGCCCTTCCATCACGAATGAAACACATCTGTCCAGGAAATACACTTCACTGTGCCAAAATGCTTTTAGTGGATCTGCCCCCTGAGTGCCCTCTCAAACTACAATTCCCTGTCAGCAAGTACCTTGTAATTCCTTTCCTTTTATGTTGATGAAAGTCTTGATCTATTATGCCAATACTGCATACTTTCCACAGTCTCTCAGAAACTATTACTCAGTAATGTACATAGGAGATCGGGCAATGTTACTTAGACAACCAGCCTCAGCTAAGAGCATCAGCCCTTGTAAAAAAAAAATCAAAACAGCAACAGTAGCTAGATGATCAGACTTTCTAATGTGGCTGAAGTTCTACTTTGGGGGGGGGAAAAAGGAAAGAAGAGGGGAAGGGGGGTGGGAGAGGAGGGGAAAGAGGAAGGGGAAGGGAAAGGAGGGGAGGAAAGGCCAATAGTGATATTCGACACTGAAAAAAATAACGCACTGCTTTTAGAGGGAGCCAAAAGGAGTCAAGGAAGTATTTGCCTTGCATCATTCTCCAACCTAGTGGGTTTTAACTGTATTGAATGAGTTCAGTTCGGCTAAATCAGAACTGGATGCCCCCCGCCCCCAGGGGTTCCACTTACATTAGCAGTAGCAACAGAGCCTCAGAATGAAGCCTGGGGAACCCCTACCCTTATGATTTCTTGAGAAAATCTTAGGAGCTCAGGTTGTCTCTGTGCTTTAGGCTACTCAGGCATTACTAAGTGCCTCATGCTCACAGTCCCTCTGAAGAGCAAACTGAACACTTAAGTTCAGGAGTTTGGGGTTTGGCCCAGAGAAGATTCATGGGAAGGGATCCAGGTTCAAACATGCACTGATGTTTACCCAGACCACAAAATCAGAAAAAAATAAAGTAGATTCAGGAGATTAATATTTTGAAAATCACTTAACCCACCATAGTTAATTCTTTTGATAATTTCTAGATGAATCAAGATCTCATTAGCTGTTGAGAATGTATTGAGTGCTGTGACAGCCACCATGTTCGGCACTGAGACTGCAGAGTAAGTAATAAGTAACACATCAGATGCTGCTGACTTCTCACCAGGCTATGTAAATGCTTTAAAAATATTAACTCATTCAGTCTTCACAATGACCTTTAGAGAGAGGAATTACTGTTATACCAATTTTACAGGTGAGGAAACTGATTCAGAGAGGTTGAACAACTTGTACCAGATTATAGAACTATTAGGTGTCAGAGTAGTGACTGAAACCAGGCAGCCAGGCTCTGAGTCCATGCTCCTAACTAACCACTGTGCTAGGAGTGGATCACATTCCATGATCATTAAACACAAACAGAAGCACTATTGGTAAAAATGACCACTAAGGTCACAGCACATTGATGATAAAAGCAAGAAGGCAGTCCATCTACTTCTGAATCCCTGACCACTTGTGGTTAGGCCTCTGAAACACAGCCAAAAGAGAGCTGAGAAATGTCCATCAGCTCTTCTACAGCCCAAGCTATCCTGGACAAAATCCAGCCCTTTGTGGCTTTTTTTAGGTTAATTATTTAATCTTTTGTTCTTGAACTATCTGATGAAAACAAAACAAATTCTCATGTTTCAAATTCCCTAAATTGATTTCTCAGATCCTATATTTTATATCCAGAACTCACTCAAAAGGAAGATGACATTTTTGAAGGCCCCACTAAAGTTACATCAGCTTTTTTTTTTTTTTCTCATGAGATGGCACACTAAAGAAACTGGCCTTATTATACAAGTCCTCAAGAGTTGCCAAAGTTTCAAGTCATGGTCCTCGGTGGATATTTCTCAATGAATAATACAGGATTTGCACTAGACCTTTTAGCCTACATATCCCAGGCATCATGAGAGGAGGGTAATAAATCCCAGGGCATACGGATAATTCATATTTTAAACTCCATATTTATATGATTGTTTAATATTTATTGACAAGCACTATTTGTTGGAGGCCCAAGTCGGCCAAACATTTATAGTAATTTCTCTCAGTAGGAGCTTTGATTTATAAAAATAACTTGGAAAATAATTTGTAAGTGATGTTCCTAAGTGATCAGCATGCCATCTAAGGAAATGTTGAAATTGGTATACTCTTTTAAAGAAGGAGAACATAAGTTCCCAATACGATTTATTATAAGACAAAGTTGTAGGTGGAAAACATCCTTAATATAATCATTTGGGCAAATATAACAAATAGAAAAGCACTTCATTTAAAACCTGTCACTTTAAGAGTGACTTAATTATTAATTTTGGTTTCTGAATCATGTGTTCAAGCTTTGTAACCTTTCAGTTTTAAAAAAAAAAAGCTTTCATTTATATTGTAGTTTGAGGGCTGTTTTTAGTACTTAGAAAAAGAAAGCCAAATAATTAATTAAGTCACCGCCTCTATCATAAAGTAAGACATGACCCATTTCTATTTGATGTAACTCTATTTCTTTTATCTACTTAATTCAAATATGTATAAGTACATATGTAACTAGATATACAGTTATGTGATCTGTAGCAATATAGACAATTACAACCCTGGTTCCTATTCTAAGCTCTGCAGGTTGAATAAGGCATAGTCCAAGACCTTTAGAAATTTACAGCTTAGCAGGAAAAATATAAGATGTATAAGAGTACCATAACAGAAGTTAGTGATAATTAATAGTTGATAATTTCAACTTTGTATTTGAAGAATTCAAAAGAAGGAATGGTCGCCTCTATTCTGAGACATTGAAAGGCTTCAGGGAGACAATGCGCCTGAGAAGGGCTTTGAGCAATGATGGTAGCAGTGCACTTGGGTAGAGGTCCCAGGAAGGAGGAAAATAGGTCAAGGCATGTACATGAGGAAGAAACAATCCAAAAGCCAAAAATTAATCATGGCATCAATAGGAAAAACAACAGAGAGACAAATTTAACTGGAGCATAGTGTGCCCTAAAAGGTTAAGGCAAGAACGGTGTGTTAAACATCAAAATAAAGAGTTAGCTTGGATTTCATCTCAGGTGGTAGAAGATGTTTTGAAGATGGTCAATGAGTAATTGGAATTACCCTTTATGTGAGTATGTCAGACAGTGACTTGCAAGATGGATAAATTAGATGAAAGTGTAGAGATAGTAAACCAAGACTGGCGGGGGATGAACTGTGGTAATATGATGAACCCATAGAGCCTAGCAGGGCAACAGGAAGAATCATGCAAGACAGGATTTGTGACTCATTGCTGAGGAAGAGTTTCTAGACTCTATTATCTGATTGCATTTTCAACATGGCTTAAGAACTTCATATTCCTAAAACTTTTTTTAAGCCTTGATGAGTAGGAGGAAAATCTCAAACAGAAGTATTGGTGCAAAAAAGAGAGCCTAATATTAAGCATCTATTTATCAGAGGCTGCAGGCAGTTTAACATGTTTGAGGCTGTTAAAAGAGAACTTCTCAAACCCCCACAGCATGTTCACTAAGGTAAATCTATGGCTTCAAATCCCCAGAGCAGATGCATTTTCTATGACCAGGATTCTTACTAAAAATATTCTCCAGGATGTTTGTGTTGTTTTTGTTGTTGTTTTTTTGTTCCAGATGAAAGTGCTACTTGGGTAAATGTAAGCTTTTAAGTTGTAGATGTTACTATTGTTGCTTAGATGTGTTCTTTTTATTTGAGAGTGTTACTTCCTCTGGCATGAGTGTTCCCCTGATAAGACTAGCATGTTCTGCACCCTCCCAGAGTTTGGGGGGAAGAGTCTTATAGCCAACACTGACAAGCCTCATGGCTTTCCAAGTTAAGGTCAGAGAGAGTTTAGCATTATGTTGTGCCATTCTCATCAATAATCTCAACAGAGCAGACCACGATGGTCACTTGCTGCTGTCACTTCTGAGTGATTGACAGCTATGTCACTCAGTTCTGTGCCCTGATTCCAGTGTGGTGAAGTGCAAATGTGGGTGACTTTGTATCCCACAGACTCGGACTCTAATTCCATTTTCATCGTGTTGGTCACATACTCATTTAACATAAGGTGGAGTAATTTCTACTTTAAATATTTAGGCTTTATCAATTCTACCATAGGGAGTTATTTGGTTATATAAACTTAATTTGAATTTTTGGCGACTATCAAAATGGACATTCAAAAGTAGAGCTACATCCTAGTCACCTTTCCTTCTTGCTATTAATCCTAATAATTGATAATAGTTAATTTCCCCAAACATATCACATTGGTAATAGATTTGATGTTTCCACTGATTGATTAAAAATTATACTTGAATATATCTTGAGTTCTAAGCAATGTAGCCAGCTCTGAGGACTCAGAAGAAGAAATATAAAGAACAGATTTATCCTTAAGTGTTGTTTTATCTAGACATATAAACAGAAAGCATACTCTTTTGGAGAATCTTTTTGTCCACAACCTTGAGAAGATGCTTATCTATTCAAGTTTTCAATGAAGTTTTAAGACAATATAGGTTACTTGGTAACATAAACTCATGGATGAACTTTCTAAATATTATTTATCTGAGCATTTTTGATAGCCTTTAGCCAGACTTCTAATGCTTTATTTATTTGCTCTTAGAAATTCTCCTAAAATTTGAAACATCCACTCCTGGAAAGTTGTTTGTGGGTTTGTATGTTCCCATTGACATATAGGGAGATAAATAGATACACAAACAAGAGAGAAAGCTAGTCAGATATCATGTGTTTGAAAAGATTTTCTGCTTTGGGCATGGAGTGAATTAATAGGGTGGTCACACAGTGGTTCTCAACCTTCCTAATGCCGCGACCCTTTAATACAGTTCCTCATGTTGTGGTGACCCCCAACCATAAAATTATTTTCGTTGCTACTTCATAACTGTAATTTTGCTACTGTTATGAAACGTAATGTAAATATCTGATATGCTATATGTGTTTTCTGATGGTCGCGACCCACAGGTTGACAACCACTGAATTAGAATGAAATATACATAGAGCTTCTTCAAGAGTAAAAATTTCTATTCACAACTGAAATTTAGACAAGGACTCAAGACAGCTCAGCAAAAGACTGGTCAGTATGCCATGTATGAAATCAAAATTAAAATGGAGCTAGACCTCTATCTTAACAAAAAAATATCTACTTTTAGGGCCTTGTTCCTGTGGCACTTTGTCCAAACCTAGGGACTCAAGATATTGCACTCAAAGGTCATATTTGTATCATTAATTATTTATATGTAATGGATTATCTTATAGCTAATGGGTTTGGTTTAAGTAATTATAAAATATTCTTTTGACCCTTACTTTTTTATATAGAATTAGAGCTGAGAATATTAAATGGTTTAGGGGTACAATCAGGAAGTGACTTTATTGTTCTCTAGCCATTGCCTTTTAATATACCCTGATAAATCTACTTTCTGTGCTTCTTGACAACAACTTGGGAATTGCATAGATTTCTAGCCACACACATTATGATGCTAATCATGGTGATGATGCTGGAAAGAGATGGTTAGTAGGTAGGTAGGTAGATAGATAGATAGATATTTAACTTTGAAAAGTCCAGCTTCTACTAATTAAAAGTATCAATTTCACAACTTTTTTCCTTACTCTCTTACATATTAGATTTCCTGCAAAGATAAAGATTAAACTTCAGGGCCCTGAACATTCAGGGACCCCTTATAAAGTCTGTACATATTTTATTTGTAATTCTGTATTTTAATTTTTCAAGAGGATTCCCTGAATTGCATAAGGCCCAACAAAAACTAAATTCCCCTATCCAGGCAAGTTAGGCATGAAGGACATGTTGGAAGGAGTGGGGAAGCTAGTCTCTGTCACTCACTCCTCCAGACGTAGAGCAGAAGCAGGTGGCTTAGAAGAAAGAAGCACTTAATAGCAACTGTTGCTAGTTCACTCTTGGCTGTAGATGTCCTCTCCAAGATAATCATGTACACACGGGCCGTTTGTTGGGTAGACTTACCTGACATGGGCAATGCTCTCTCTACATGACCTCAGATGACTTCCTACAAATCACCTCTCCCCTAGTTCCTGGCCCCTAAAGTCCATACCATAGCCTCTTCTACACAACTGTCAGGCCAGACTTTTGGGTAGGGGACCTTTAGATAGATCAAGTCTGATCACCTGTATGGTACCTCCCTGACTCACAAAAATTCTCCACGGCCTTGCCTAATAGTGTCTGTATAGGATGTATGGCTGTTGCCTTCCCTCTCCTTGTCATCTCTCCAATTGTCCTCTCCATTACTCAGATAACATCAAGGGGCTGATCAGCCTGTATGCTGCATAGGCAAATATATACCCAATAAATGAACTTCCAGGCTCTCCCCCTTAATCCCCTTCCTAATCTCTAAGATCAATTTCTTTGGCTGTCCTTTAACTTGACTGAGTGAGGAGAGAAAATGTAATTTCTCTCCAGACTAAACACTTCTACTCTCACAAATTTTACTACTTCAACCCCTCTTCTTGAATATGTAGTCTTATCTTTATAAAACCTGGTTGGAGTAATAGGGATGAATGTGAAGGACAAATTTGGCTGCTTTTTAGGGAGTCTTAGAGATGGTATTTAGTAGCTACCTGTTTCATTTGTTAGACTATCATGTTGTTTACCATTTCTCAGCTTTGGGGTTTTAACTAAAATGCTGAGATGATAGGAAGAGTCTCATTCAAATGCTCATTACAAAAGCCTTTTAAAAATAAAATTTTTATTAAAAAGTTTATAAATCTTTAAAAACATATAGCATAGTGGGGCTCAGTTGGCAGCAGGCATGAGGACTCACTCAGCCACTTACTGATTAACATGTTATGGATGCCAATGAGTGCCTTCACTATATCAGATACTCTGAGTAAAACACATTTCTTTATCCATCCACATGGGTCATCCAATTCCTCTGTCTGTCCAGTCTCACCTGCCCTCAGACGGTAAAAGTATAGAAGGGATTCTGCTAAGTGAAATGTTGTGCTTTGCTGCCTGAATTGGTGTAAATGAAGCCAGTAACTAAAACTAGAAATATAGAAAGAGGAGTTATGGGTGCAGGTGAAGTGTCACTTGTACCATTATTATGATAATGACCAACACTCTCATATAGAAAGATGCACAAATATAATGTTTCATTGAAAAAAATTAGTTTATTAAACATTTTCTCAGTACCAGGTTCTGTGCTCATATTATTCCTCAATAGCTATTTAAACCATTATTTATGATTAACACTCACACATGACTTTCAATATACAACAAATACCATACTCCTTGTATCATCAATGGTGGGCATAAAGAGCAGAACTGGACAAGTTCTGTGTGCATACTATCTGGGAATTTCACAAAGTATAGCATCAGGAAACTGGAACAATACAATGAATATCAAATATTTCAAATAACTCATTCTCTGTGATAATTGTGATGGAAATTTCATCTATTGCTCCAACACCTGGCCGTCCACATGTATGACATTCTTTAATTTCAGAAGCAATTTTGTTAGGGGCAGTTTCATTTAAAATTCTACTTCTAGGCATAAACAAAAAGAAAACACTTTTTGCCCATTTATTGGGACTGCACTCAAGTATAAAAACAAAAACCACTGAATATTCAAGATGAAAGTCTGGAGTACGTTTTAGGATTTTAAAAATATATTAATCGAGTTGCTGAATGTATTACTCAGTATTTGTTAACTTAGGGAGAAAAGGGGTAGTTCAAGACAGCGTTATAGTGATAAAGGCAAGAAAAAAATATGTTGACAAAGAGAGGACTTCCATGTGATGAAATTTGCTGACCTCAGTGAATACAGTGATAACACCATGGGCTTAAGATATTTAAAAAGAAACTACAGAGTAATGTTTTTGTAAATATAAAAGAATAAAGCAACTTATATTATCAGTAAATAACTTTAGATTTGTTTTTAAGGCTTTCCATATTTGAACTGACTCAAGTAGTTTACAAGGGAACAATGTTGTTTATCACTCTGTAGCTAGCCAAACACATTAAGCTGACTTTCTAATGTCATGTGCAGATTTCCCTCCTCATGACAAGTATGATTTTGAAACCAAGAAACTTTAGTTTGTCCTTCAAGAAAAGTGATTTATAGAAGTTGGTGTGAAGGGAAAAAAAGGAACCCTCCTTTACCCAAAAAGGAGAGGAAAACCTTGCCCAAGGCAGCATTGTGACACTGCCAATGTGAGAGGGTTGTGAAATCCCGAGTGTATGTTTTTGTGGTGATGTCTGAAAGTACTGGTTACTGTACTGATGTCTCGCTATCATGCATCTCTATTTCTGGATATACTTCCTTATAATTGCTAATAAAAGTGGGGCAGTCTCTAATTATTCTGTAGTTTTCATTGATAGATGGCTCCTTCTGAAAGTTGCAAAATAATCCTCTTCCACTTTTAAGAAGAAAATAAATAATCCTATCTTTCTAATTAAAGCAACATACTATGTTAGTTATGGTTATTTAGCCTTTTGTCCTATACTGATATACTATCAATTTCTTCATTCCTCTAACCCTGTGCATCCATTCGAACCAGTTTCTGACTATTCATGTGCATTTTGCAAATAATCAACAGGTTGAATCGTAGTAACTGAGCAAAATCAGGGCAAGCCTAATAGTAGCCAAGCTTTAAAATAAAACCAGAACATGCAACTCAGAATATAGTACTAGTTCTTCATCTTACGGATATTCCCAGCCATTAGAGTCAGTGTGGGCTATGACACTAGTATGTGTGGGTTAGATGGTTAAAAAATTGGAGAGAATGATAGGCTCCCCCCACTCAAACACTCTATTACCTATATTACTTCATGTTTTACAGAATGCACAGAAAATTTTGCTCATTTCTTATTTGCCATAATAGCAAGCTTTTAGTGAGCCTTAAATTGGAAACAGAATGGCCTCCCTCTTCTGATGGCATTTTAGGTTTACAAAACACATCTTAGAAAACAAGTGTCTGGCTTTAGTTACTTGCTAGCTAAATGTCGTCACCTCATGAAACAAAATTTACCAATGATTTCTGTCATGGCACACCATGCAAGGACCAACCAGACAGCAAAAACAGCCTCCCTGACCATGAAAGGGACACAACAGAAACGCTGCCATGGTATTTATATTCCACCTACTCAGAAGACCAATTGAGAAACTCCATATGGACTCCAGTTTGTCACTAGCCCACAAAATTGCACTTTCATAACTGGCTTAAACTAAGAATTTTTGGAGAAATATAAAACTTTGCAGATATTTATTTTCATAGTTCTAGACAGTTTATTCTCATGTCGTTCTTCTCATCCTACCCATTCTCCTTTTGTTGACAAATTAGGCAAAGGAAATATCTCCTTAGAATTCCTTGAATGCCTTTAGAAGAATAGAAGGCCAGGTATAAGCGGGCAGGCGGGAGGGGGGTAAAAGGACGCTGCCAAATAGCTCTAAGGTGCATTAATGAGAAAGAGTGTCTCTATAAGACAACAAGAAAAAGAAGCTAACCTGCACGGAGGTAGATTGGCTGATTTGAATTATAATAGAGGACTGAAACCCCTTCCTCTCACTTCTCAACTCTGGCCAAACGGCAGGTGGTACAAGTCCAGTTCCCCAGTAAGTTCCTTTAAACAAAACTACTTATTTTTAGACAGCTTCTCGGTACTGTTTTCAGGAGCCCAGTCAGACTGCAACTCAGACCCACCTACCCACTGCAAAGAAAACAAAGACATAAAATTCTGTCTTCAAAAATCTGCTTTACAACTGGAGGCAGGTAATCTGACGCTCTATGTATTTAGACCATCAGACTCATGATTAAGAACTGATGTCAAACAAACAAACGGAAAACAAAGAAGCTCATGAACCTCTGCTTTGGAACAAAAAGAAAACTGGGCTGACATCATGGAAATTTGCCAACAGAGCTAAGCAAAACTTGATGTCTCTACTTCTCCTTTCTATTCTTTTTTCTTTCTGTTGGGCATTCATGGGAACCAGCCTTGATAGAGAAATCTCTGATTGTTAGTATATAGGTACATCATAAAGTGGAGAATTGAGATTACTGAACTACTGATGGCTTTCAAGAAATACTTTGCCTTATATATTTGTATGTTGGTCAACTTAAAATAATAATAATAATAATTAAGACAAGGATGCCTTCTTTTTACATATTTTTCAATGTACTTTCATTTATTATAGTTCAGTTATTATATGTGCAGATATGTACAGATTAATTCAGCATCTATTTCAGAAGGTAAATTCGTCAGTTGTTTTAATCCAGAAATATAGAAAATAATAGGAAGTAGTATAGCTGCTTAGAAGGATTAACACTATAGTAGTATTTAATGTAATGACTAAATGAAATTACTTCACACATTCACCAATTTTTATACATCAACTGTCAAATTCAAGGCACCTTGTTTGTTTTGAAGTGGATACAATTGCAAAGGAACATAAACACCATCTTACTCTTTGGGAACTAAATTTCACCAAAGACATAAAATGCAAGTGCCACTAAAGCAGAGATATATTTAAGATATATGTGCTCATTGCTGGCACACAATAGGCACTTATTATATATTGAATAAGTGAGTGTATGAAATCAAATAATTCCACAGTAATGCATGATCAAATGCTATGGAAGTTCAGTGAAGAATTCATGGAGTTGTATGAACTAATAAGGATTTAAATTAGGGAATAGTTCAAAATGGGGAATCATTTGGTAGAAAGAAATAAGAAAGGAAGTCTCAGGCGGAGAGGAAAGAAGAGCTAGACCATTTGGGAATGGGATAGAACATAGCATGCCAATAAATGGCATCCAGGGGATCAATCCTGTATGAGTAGGTGGGATAGTAGTAAAAGAAAATGGATTGGAGACTGATTACAAAGGCCTTGGCTGTTATATCGAGGACTTCAGACCTTATTCTGGACCAGTGGGCTCTAGGTCTCCCAGCGTGCTAAATGTGTTAGGATTTTATAAAGTAAATACATTAGATTATTTACTTTTCCATATTTAATATAAGTCACCTACATCCCCTGCTAAATTGCAAACTCTAGGACAGCAGAAAAGTTGTCATTTTTCTTGTCTCTATTTTACAAGTGACTAGTGCAGTATTTGGCACAAAAGAAATGCTCATTAATTGCTTGTTTGATGAAGGAATAAACTGAGCAGTTAGTTGATTGACTTATCAAATTTATTTTGAAGTGTGAATACACTAATCTGGAATCATCAAACATCCTCCACATTTCCCACTAGAGATTGACCATCTATTTATTATTTTCTTATGAACATAAACTTTCAATCTCGAAATTATCAATGACAGACTCTATATCTCAAGAAAAGGTGAAAGGAACAAGACTGTCTCATCTTGAAGTATAACTGAAACTTTCTTTTTTTAAAATATATTTCATTGATTTTTTTACAGAGAGGGATAGAGTGTTAGAAACATCGATCGGCTGCTTCCTGTACACCCCCTACTGGGGATGTGCCCGCAACCAAGGTACATGCCCTTGACCGGAATTGAACCTGGGACCTTTCAGTCCGCAGGCCGATGCTCTATCCACTGAGCCAAACCAGTTAGGGCAACTGAAACTTTCTTAATGTAATTCCACATTTCTACAAACTGAGGAAACAGCTGGTCTACCTTGGGCAGTGTTTGTTTTCCCCCCCACAGAAGATGGGTTAACAAAAGAATAAAGAATTTAATTTATCATTTCTTTATAAAAAGTTTCTCAAAGTAGGTTCCTTAGAACCTAGGTATCCCCAGTAGAACCTTTAGTGTCTTTCATGGTATGAGGGCTAGAAAGAGATGTCAGACTTGGGGACACACACTGCTACTTCAGTCAGTCATCCCCAATCAGTCTATGAATATAGGTGCTTTTTATGAGATGCTGTTTGGAAAAAAAGAGATTCGGGCAATTAAAACAGTACTTTAAAAAATGCTGATTTAAAGTTGTTTAAATCCTGTAGAAACCCAATAGTTCCAATTAATAACTATGTAAAATTCTGTGACTTAATGTCTTTTTTAAAAATATTGACTTGATCATATTATAGCACACCCACCCTTTCTTCTACAGCATTGCTGCTAAATCCAGAATAAAATAAATAAATAAAACTAACACTTTATCCAAAGAGTAGTTTTACCTTTATTCATTTTGGGTGTGTGTTTTTTTTCCTATTTTCCTTATTAGACATACTCCTCCCTTCTATTTTCTATCTACCACCTGGACTCCTTTGTTGTTGGCTTCTGGTTTAGGTCAACCACAGGAAGGCACTGGAGGGAGATTAGAGCGTGGGAGGAGAGAGGTCACCGTTTTCTTTCAACCCCCTGCCTGCCTTGGTGCTGCATCTCCGACAGGAGCTGTATCTCTCCATGGCTCCCACTGGCAGACCCTTCTCCACAGTTCCAGTTCTCTCTGAACTCCAGAAACACAGTTTCCTTCCCTTCAGCTCCAGAGGGTAACCACTTCCCACTGTTGCTAGTCTCTGAGTCCTGGCCAGCCTTTGTTTGTCTCCTTATTCCTCTCATATCTCTGTAACTAATACCTTGTCTGTTTATTTGAGCCATACGGTGAATTACGCCTTCCACCATGACCTTAACTGACACAAAACTTAAGCCTATTTAAATAGCAAGATCTAAAATACAGAAAATAAAAATTTTGATTATTAAAGTGTTAGAATATTGACTCTTCCTCATTTATCATGTTTCCAATATATCATACCATATACTTTTGCCAAAACAATGGCTACCCTATTCTTATAGACTATGAGCAAATAAAAGTTATAGAGAAGTGATTTAAATGTCATGTCAATAAATGTCCAGTAAAAATTCTTACTTCATTGAAAATGAAGGTTTGGAACTTTCTACTTTCTGCCTTCATGCAAGACAATAGGTGATGAGGTCACATAACTAATTTCACATTTCACAAATCCAGAGAAGATTCAGGAAATGTCCCTGAAAATATCCAAAGAGTAAAATTTATGCCTATGCACATTTTTTATACATTTTCTACACAAAAGCAGACTATGATATTGTCAGAGTCCTAAGAGATGAGTTAATGACTAATAGTAGCAAAATATTTGTATCCAGGTATGTGTCAGTTACTGCTTGAATTTCAATGAAAAGTATAGCTGGTAAACACCTTGATAAAAATAACTAGCATTTAACTGTAATATGCATTGTCTCTAGAAACCCTGAGGGGAAAAAATTGATGACATGAACATGAAGAAACTTTTCCAAGACTAAATAAATAAAGAATGTTACTATATGTTTTGAACATATTCTTGAAAAGAGATCATAGAGAGAAAGTTTCCATAGAGCTTTTTTGAAAACATTGACTGGTTATTTTTATATAGCTATAAAAAAAATAGCATGCCTCTTAACAAAGGAATAAAGAGAAAATTTTTGTGATGAGTTTTTAAGAAAACCTTGTTTTGAGAGAAACGTTCAACAAGTCACTCTATTACATTAGGCATCTTAAAGGAATATGTACAAAAGAAAATAGGTATTAAAAACAAAGGTGATATTTAAATATGTATGGGTAGTTAACTAATTATGGCACACCCATCTCTGAAAATAAGAATGAAGTCTGATCTAGATTTACATTAGCGAATGTTCAGGACATCATCTCAGATCAAAGAATTAAAGAAAACTAGATTATTGGCTTCGGTCTGCCTTGATTTTACAGAATCTACAGGAAAGAATACAAAACATAACAAAAGAACACTCCCACAAAGACAGTGTAAGGCAATTTTTGTTTCTGTCAAGTAGAATCACAGTACAGAAACTACAGAATGTCCCTGTGGTTTCTTCAGTGATTCACGTGAAAGTTGGCTATGATTACAAAAAAATTATGAAAAATAGAAATATCCCTCCCACAGTCTAACCACACCAAAGAGACAGAGCTGGGGTTGGAGATGAACTTGCTGACCCCAAGTATGTATGGCAGAATGTCCAGACCACCATGACGCTATGGGTAGTATTTGTAATATGAGACGGGAGACTGCTTATCCTACAGATGTCACCGAATTCAGAGAAGCAACAGTGGGTAATCAAATTACCTTATAAGTCAAATTTGCAATTTTGGGCACTAAGAAGATTGATAAAGGAAAGAAGAAAAGCTCTTACATGAAAAACAAAATACTTATTAAAATAAAATTATTTACAGAAATCTCCTGAGATATTAAAACCGTGGTGCCATTTTGCAATTTGATACAGCTCTGTTCTTCTAATCCTGCGGTAATATTTTTCATATATATGATAAATTCATTAAGGTCATCTATGTTACTTGTTAATTATAACATGATCCCTAGGTACTTTTAATCTGGCTTCTACCATCAACAAGCAATTGAAAATCCCCAGAAAAGTCTTCAAATTTTCTTTATAATATTCAGCATGATTTACCAACTTCCATCTTATAATGTTTCTTCCATTGGGATTCATGACACAGAAGGCTTTGGTTTTCCTCCTACCTCCCCAACTATACTTTTACTGACAACTTTCCTCTGCTCATCTCCCAGATGTCAAAATGCCTACAGAACAGACTTTTTAATTGGAGAGTCAAATCACATTTTGGGTGTTGGGACATGAGAAGTGCTTTGCTTTACATTATCAGAACTCCATCGTCAAACAATTCCTCAACTTATCATTGAGATAATTTCCTCAGATTAGACAAAGTAAAACATTGCTTTTAATGTTCTTATTTGAGTAGTTTGCTTGTTTTGTTGTGGAGTGTGTGTGTGTGTGTGTGTGTGTGTGTGTGTGTGTGCAAAAACAGTAATGGTAGCCATGGCCGGTATGGCTCAGTTGGTAGGAGGATAGTCCTGTACACTGAAAGGTTGAAATTTATGGGTTCAGTTCCTGGTCATGGCACATACCCAGGTTGCAGGTTCAATTCCCTGTCGGGGAATGTGAGGAAGGCAACTGACTAATATTTCACTCCCACATCTCTTCCCTTCCCTTCCCTTCCCTTCCCTTCCCTTCCCTTCCCTTCCCTTCCCTTCCCTTCCCTTCCTTCCCCTTCCCTTCTCTTCACTTCTCTTCCCTTCCCTTCTCTTCTCTTTCTAAAGTAAGTAAAAACATGTCCTCAGATGAAGATTTTTATAAATTAAATTAATTAAATTAAAACAGTAATGGGTAGACTCAGTCACACCAATCAGAGCCTTTCACTTTGACTATGTCTATAATGCATAAATTCATGTACAGTTACAGATTAAGCAGTAACATGGGGATTTGTTGAATATGATAGTAATAATATTTACTCTCTAAGAGTTTTTAATTTCTTACCTAAAAAATCATTAAGGAACAGTACAAGATTAGTGAAACATGATTATCAGAAGATGTCATCATTCTCAGCATACAGGCTTGTCTTGGTAGCATAGATTTTATGGATGACATTGATATTGGTTCGTGTAGGTATTTTTTTCATACTAAGAGGAAACACAAAATATTGTCCTAAGTTACTTTACTACCCAGTTATAGCTGTCAGCAGCTACACACTTGTCTATATGCTTTGAAAGTTACTGTGAACACTGATCCTGCATTTCCTGCTCTTCCTGGGGGCTTTCTATTTATTTGGCCTCCTCTGAGTTCTAGTTCCTGAGTGAAGCCACTGAGTGTGCTGTTATGTGAAATGCTATGTTATTAGAAGGAACCAATTGATCATGAACACATGGGTCCTTAAGAGGTTCAGAAATTTGTTCAGCTCAAACAGGAAGTGAGAGAATGGACTGAAGCATTGCCTCCTGACAGACAACAGGTGTAGTGTACCTTTAGCCATCATGAACTATTAAGCTAAAAATGTTCAAAACTAAAAGTTTATGCTAAATCAGATAATAGCTGCACTTTCATTTTTATATAAATAAGTAGTAGTAGCAACCAGCATTTTAAGGAAAATTATCAAAGAAAACATTGAATTAGAAAAAAAAATAATATCTATATTCTCCAGTGGATTGGGAAAATATTAACTTTAACAGTAAAACATATTAATACAGCTTCAGAAAAACTTTCTGGAAAGAAGCTTGCAAACTTAGATCACAGAGTAATAAAGCCATAGACTATAAAATATGGCACATGGCTTATACATTATTTATTCTAACCCTTTAATTTTTCAAATGTGAAAAATGAGGCTCAGATAATTTAGGTGAATTTCCAGATTATATAACTAGATATAACAGAACCAGGATTCAAGAACATGGGTATTCTGATTCCTCATTCAGCACAGTTTCCTTTACTCAGCAGTCTTTGCTGCCTTCTACTTACATGGAATTTTTTTTCCTGAAAACATCCAAAAAGTATGAAATGAATTTCAGGTTTCATAGTAAAAATATTGAAGTTCTGAATTGTCTATAATAGATACTTGATTTACTATCATAATTTTTCTGGCCCTTAGCAGTTGTCCCAATAAATTTTATTGAACAGAAATAAAAAGTGTTGCTCAGTAATTACCTTTAAAATTCAGTGGCTTGAAATACTTTAGGATTTCAGTAAAAATTACTTAAACAAAACTCTTTTAATAGCTTTCAAAAACACCATTTGAACAAATAATTCATTGAGCTATTATGTGACCTACATGCTAACAGTAAATATTTAGTATTCAAGAGGCAATAATTTAAGTTGAAATTATAAATGTATTTTAGAAAAACTGATTCCTTGCGATTTGGTGTCCATTAATTTCACCATTTTTGTTTGTTTCAAATACCCCAGAGTTAATGGTAGTATTCACAAACTTATTTACTTGCAGTTCTGCCTTTCCTTGAGGCATTTCTAAGTGCCCGAAACTATTAATAAGGATGAATAAATAGACACAAATGAGCTTCTTTTCAGTCATTTACAATTTAGTCCACTATGTGCTAATCCTGTGTCCTCCGTTAATCAACCCCAAAACACAAGTCTTCCACTGTGCTCAGTAAAGATGAGGCATATGTGGTGGAATTCAGTCAAAATATTAATTTAGACATTTGAGAACCATCACCTTCTTGAGAAAACTATCAGGTAAAATACAGTGATTTTCAGCCAAGCTAAATTCCCATGTCCATGAATTGCACAACCCTGTTAAAGTCAGTAAGTGTCAAAGTCTTGAGCTATGGACTAGACAACATTGCCCAATAACCACAATTAGGGTTTCCAGCATCTGCTGTTCCTCTTTTACAAATCTGAATTCTTCTTCCTATGCTATCTCTAATATACATTATTCATGCTGATGTTGAAATACTGACAATTTATGGGGAGACTTCAGGAGTTTGTGTAGCACTGGAAATCACTGCCCAAATAACAGAAGGAAAGCTTACCCCAGGAAATTATCCCATAAACATTCTTAAAACCCCATTTTATAATGATGTGCTTTAAAAAATTATACAATAATATTAAATCTTTGGTTTGTTCCAAGCTCTAAAACTAGATTTTAGTTCTCATTATCACTTTTTTTTTCACTGCCTTGCCTTGATTTTACTTTACTTTTTCCTCCACTCCTTTAATCAGTAGTCTACCAACATTGTAATCATGTCTCCTACCCTTGGCCTTCATTCCCACTTACACTAGAAATAGTTTACCAGTTTTCAAAACCATTTTCCCCCCTATTTCACAGAACTCTCAAGATGCAAAATTTTTAATGTAATTGATATTTAAATGCAATGATTATTTCCACAAATCCACTCTGTATTCTTCAGGAAAGTTAATTCATTTTCCCCTTTGGTCTTTATAACAAGAGAGAGAGACAGAGATGAAAGTTCACACAACATGTAAATTATCCATACAAATAGGTAACAGCCCTCAGGTCTTTAGCCTGAAAAAAAAAAGAAAGAAAGAAAGAAAGAAAGAAAGAAAGAAAAGAAAACAGTGAGAATCAAAAAGTGGAACTGGAACAAAAGTTTTAATACATTTTGCTTTATTAAAAACATTTGTTTGGTTTTTATGGAAATCTGAGTGGTGTTTTTTTTAAAATATATTTTATTGATTTTTTACAGAGAGGAAGGGAGAGGGATAAAGAGTTAGAAACATTGTTCAACTACCTCCTGCACACCCCCTATTGGGGATGTGCACACAACCAAGGTACATGCCCTTAACCGGAATTGAACATGGGACCCTTCAGTCCGCAGGCTGATGCTCTATCCACTGAGCCAAACTGGTTAGGGCTGGAAATCTGAATTTTAATGAAACTCTAAATATTATGGTTTTGTGAAAAATGATGTCTTCTCTGATTTAGGAATCAATCAAGTTTTTTGGTCACCACCAAGAAGAATATTAGATGTGGAAAGGACCAATTTTGCAGGGCAAACTGAAGTTTGGAGCAAAACACATTTTTTTTTAATTAAGGGAAGATTATATAATTACTTGTTAGTATTATGCATTCAATTAATATTTGCAAATATGCAAAACTCTTTTTAGAAGAGATAGGAAGTCCAGGTAGAGATGATCATCTTTTTGGTTAAGTACTGCATGTATAACTTTCATCATTCTTAAAAATGACAAATTGTCCTATGCATAATCCAAGATCTATGTCTGAACCAAAGGAATCTCCATAATGCATTTTCTTGTGGTTTGTAGCAAATGAACTTTTGGCTTGAGGGAAAAGTTGACTTGTTGATTCGCTGATTTATTACTAAGTCTAACTCCCAGGAAATCTCTAAAATTATTTTTAACATAAAGTTAGAAAAGTTTAGAAGGCATTCTAATGTTTTCATCCACTCCTTCTATGCAGACCACATTTGTTTTCTGCATAATCCTTTTCCCCTCTTAACAACAGCTGTAGCACTGTTTAGCGCCCATTAGTCTAATGCTATTCTTAACTAAAATTACTAAATTGCCTCTAAGGGAAGCACTGGAGGAGGCCAAAGGGTACATCAGTGCAGGGCCTTCCATTGACCTGCCCAACAACTTATTCATTCAGTACTTACTAATATACACATACTTAGAGTAATCAGATAATCAACCAACCTAAAAGCTCATTGATAATCTACTATATGTAAGGCATTGTAGTAGGCAGTATTTGGAGAATGCCGAGAAATATGTTACTGACAGGATTTAACATTACTACTTCGGCTACCCCCAAACAATAGTCATGGGTTCATGACGCGTAGCAATTTGTAATTTTGCTGAGGCATGAAATTGAATTACATGTGGCAAGAGGCAGGTCTCTAGTAGGAATCCTTTAACAAAAGTGAATTTGAATGACTGGCCCACATATCTTCTCACAGTGGTTTAGATATTCTCTACTTGTGGTCAAGTTACTAAGTAGTAATTCTCATGACATGATAAAAACCTATTTTCTTTGTGAATACTCTTCCTGAAAATAAGGTCAACTGCTAGTTCTGGTGATGAAAGTAAAGTGGAAGCAAAACTATTCAAGAAAGTGATGGTTCTAATCCAGAAAACAGAAGTTTTATGGAGACAATTACATGCTAAACTGATATTCATGAATTTGGGGCTGCGGTATCCCTCATGAATATTGAGGGCCTGCCATATAAAATAAAGTCCTTATCGTCAAGGAACATTTAGAAAAACATAAAATTCATTATCATAGTTATCTTCTTACAAGCCACGTTGTCTTTAGATCATTGAAAATACAAATGCCGTTTTTATTATATTTTAGAATACGACATCCATGTTATTTATATCTTCCTAATATTGTGCACAAAATCAGCACAGTGTCTACTGTTCCACTACACAAGATTTGAGGTCTGACCAAAACTACAGTTGTTATGTTTTGAAAAGTTTGTGGGGGTTTTTGGTGTGTTTTATTTTTGTTTTGTTTGTTTGGTTTTAGGTCCTAGCTAATATAGATTGGGTTAAATTAAAGCTAAGAATTGGGATACCTATTCCAATTAATTGTAGCAACACGCAATATAGACTTGGGCTAAAACAATTCCATAGGGAAGTGGGATTAGATATATTTTCTCAAGTTACCTTAAATATTTTTTTCTGGAAGATAAGCCTAGAAACAGTTTTCGAAGCCCAGAACATGGTGATAACTTGATGTTGCACAATGCAAGTATATGGGGTATCTGGCCACCTGTCCTTTGTGAAGATCAAGGCCCAACATTACAGCTTTTGGCAGCTGTTGTTTTATACCCTCCTTTCTTCCTGCTGCTGGTTGTATATCTAGCCTCCCAGGGTCTCCTACCCCTAGGCTGCTCCTGTTTGTGTTCTTGCTCTTGCTATTTTCATTGTATGCAGGCTGTCTGTGTGCTTTCTTTAACTTGTAAAAATAGGATTGAAAATCCAAATGCTTGACTTCTTGAATGTAAAGCGTCTTCTTTCCCTGGACAAGCACACAATAAACTGGGGAGAAACGGGGATAAAGGAAATAGGGAAGAAACAAGTCATTTATCTCTTAAAGTTTGCAAAGTACTTTTTGAAAATGAGAATTCTTTGTATTTTTAAAATGTTCCCCACCCATTAGCCTCAACACTACATTGCTGCTATACTTACACCTCGCTCGTTATGTATTTACTTTTTATATAACTAAGCAGCACCCTGTCATAAATGAAATATTCATGCAAAAAAAAACCTGCTCAAATGCATTTATAAAAAGAACATATAAAAACTACCATCTGCTCCCATTCCTCACAAGCCCTTAGATACCCAGTGTAAGCCCTCTGGTTCCACAGAGAGGTAAGGCAACATGTCTATGATGTATTCCTGAAAGCCAAATCTTCAGACTCTGTATTAAGATGGATCTATGAGCTCTGGCCATCGCAATACTTAGATCAACATTGATGGGCTTAGATATTGCACATAATGAATTCATGTGCTCGCATATTGTAATGGGTAGCCATACCCGGTCAGGTTGTGCTGATATGAGCTGAAATTCTTCTGGGAAGTTGTAAAAGCATTTTGTAGTCAATTGATAACATAGAGCTTTGTGATATGCCTTCCTTTAAGGAAAGTTGTCCAGATATCCCAGGACCCTAAGCTGATGTGTGGGCACTTGTATACTTTTTTGTTTTTAATTCAAATAAGAAAGCTAGGACTACTTCTGATATACTCAGGACATTTTACTACTTACCCTTAGAGTCTCACTATTGCTACACATGAGATACATGATTTTTTCAGTAGTTTAATTTGTTCCAAATGGTAAGTTGCACCTTTGTAAGATCTATGAACACTATAGAAATTCTCCCTTTCTGTACCCTTCCCTCCCCATCCAACATATTCCTCCTTTCCTTGATGTTCAGTGTGTCAACCTATGGTGGTTGATACCAATTCAATACCAACAATAATCCCCAATTTGGGGTATGGTGAGAAAGGAAACTTTATTCAGTTCAGAAGAGTTCAATTGTGATGCAGCTGGGCTGTGAAAACAGCATGGCTGTATGGCAGCCCTGGGGCCAAGATGGCTAGACACCTCTGCTCTGCTCCTCCCTGGTGTGCTCTGCTCTGCTCCCTGTGGGTCTGCTTTGCACTGTGCTGGTCTGCCACTTTCTGCTCTGATCTGCCCTGTTCTGCACCAGTGTGCTCTGACCTATGCTGCCCTGCTGGGCTCTGGGAAGACATATTCAGTGTTTCAGCTCAGTCAAGGAAACACAGTCTGCAGTCTTTGGTGGAAAGAGAAAGTGTGCTCCCAGAGCCAGAGGGGAGCTGGCTTATATAGACACAAATTCTAGCCCCTGGTCCCTGATTGGTCTATCATGCCAAATTGTCACAGTTTGATTGGTCTGAAAGGCACTATCCTGATTGGTCATAATAGAGCTGCTCTGGTTGGTTGGATCTGTGCAACTCCAATTAGATGGGGGAAAGCCTCAGTCCTATCGGTTGACATGGGATTCCTGGAACTCCTTTATAAAGGCTGGCTCAGCTGGCAGAAATACAGCTCAGGCAAGCAGTTCAGTGTAGAGGCAGGTAGTTTAGTGCAGGCTTCTCCATGAAGTACAGTTTATATGAGGCCCCTGTGTACAAATGGCTGCTAGGCTCTGGGCATTTTTTTTTTTTAATTTAAGCCCAATTAGCCACAGGAAACCCTTCTTAGTAGGTATCTTCTGTCTCAGGTTCCACAAGTTATATCCACTGTTAACTCTAATTATGAAATTTTTATGTTTTTCCCTGAGTCAATTAGAATTAAGTTTTCTTGCAAGTGACCATAAAGCAAAATAGCAATGGATTAACAAGAAAAACAATTATTTTTCTCTCATAGGGAAGCTATCAAGAGGCAAACATTCTAGAAGTAACATAATGATTCCAGAATTATCAGAAGACAAGGCTCCTCTTTGTTGCTGCTTCACCGCCCTAGTGCATTAATTTATGGTTAAAGATGATTCCGTTCAGTCATTTCATTCACTCCACATATCAAGAAGAAGAAAGTTCTGCTCCTTGTTTTCTTAATAAGACTTCTGGGAAGTACCACACACTTTGAATATACATTTTTTACCATCATTTAGTCACATTGACAAATCTTGCTGCAAATTATGCTGGGAAATATAGTCTTTTAGGTTGATACATTGCTACCTGAAGTCGATTCAGGTTCTTGCACTAAGGAAGAGGGGAGAATTGATGTTGGGATAGACAACCCATAGTCTCTGCTTCACTTCACTGGCTCAATCATAACTTGCTGTTACATATCATTTGTTCAGGTTTAAATTTCTATTGTCTTAATTGGCTAAATAATCCAAGTGTTCATTATTCAATAATCAAATTATAGATAACATAAAAACAGATAGAAAGGAAGTCTGGGGTACTTCAGTAAGGCACTTGGCTCATTGTTATACTTTGTTTTTGTGTAAAGGAAGTTCTAAGATTGACCATACTTAATTACTTAAATGAATATAGATTCAGGCCTATAATTCCATGGCCAAAACTCCTGATGCTTTCTTTCTTCATCAGTAGAATGACCATATATTTTATGAACCAAATCAAACACTTTTACGAGAGTGTGAAGGGGAAGGTAACTGGAGTGTATGGTCAGTCACCCAACTCATCTTCCATACTGGATCACTTCACAGACCTTGTATAGATGTCAATTTATTATTATTAATTTTCCAGTCATTTCTCACTAGAAATGTATGAGGATATGAAGAAAACATGGCAGAATTGGGCTATTAGCATACAGATCATATCTCTGAATTTGATACAGAAGGGAAGAAACCCTAGTTAAAGAGCCTAGATTAACTGAGAAGTTAATGAATTATTTCCAACTATTCATGCTACTATAAAGCAAAATTGTTGTAGGAAATAGGTATGAGAGATACACATTTACTCCTGGCACTCAGAATCCAGTTCTAAAGTACTCTTCTTAGACTCTCTGAGTTTGTAGTATTTTTATCCACCATTCTAAATAGTTTGTCAGTTTAATCTGTAACTTGCAACAGTTGACAGCTGTCTGTTGGGAGGATTTGCTCTGCCTAAAGTCCAACCAAAAAGAACAAGGCTGAGTGTGATAGCCCAGGGTGACAAACTACTCCAGCTTTCTTCATGGGGCAATAACATGTTATTATTTTTGAAAATTGCCTCTGTCTATGACAAAAGCTAACACCAGATCCTACTTTTTCCCTCATTCCCATATATTTTTTGTATAATATTCCTGAAGCATATTCCTATTTGAAAAAGTTACTATCTATTAAATTGTGCTTTATTGTTCTGGAAGCTTTCAAATGTGCTTAATTAGGAGAAACAAAGCCACTTGATAAATTTGGATTAGTTATAATTATTAGAAATATTCCTAAGTTTCCACAATATACATTATATATTTTTTGTTTGTTTCTGATGTTTTCTTTCCCTAAGTGAGTTTATAAAAAGCAGCGTATCATGCTTTAAAACATGCGTATTTGTCAGATCTTTGAAGTTAAAATCTCAGCCCTCTTGCTTCCTAACTGTGTAACTCTGAGTATAGCAACTATCTGTAAAATGAGGGCAATATTAGTAATTACGTCATGGCTGCTGGAATATTTATTAAGTTAATAATATATTAAATGTGCTTAGAGTAGTACCTGGCATACACTAAAAGCTTTTTAGGAGTTTGCTATTTACAACCTATAGGTGGATACAAAATATGAAACTTGTCTCTGTATGTAGATTGAATCAAACTCAAGTTCAAAACTGAAATCATCTTCTATAGCAACATGTGCTTTTTCATAACATCTCAATCTTTAAGTATATCACTTTCTCCCATGTATCTGGCTTCTAAATACTCTACATTCTTCCTTCCCTTTTTCTTCTCCCTCACATTTGAAAATATTCAATTTTCCTTCCAAAATTCATTTACTTTTTTCTCTTCCCACTGCTATTGGCCTAACTCAGAAGCTTTTTTTCTCCTTGTCCAAATAATTCCAATAACTTTCCTAACTTGTCTTTGTATCTCCAGACTTATCCCTTCAAAACCATTGTCATACAGTTTATAGAATATCTGTGTTAAAATCTTATTGTGGATCCTCTTTCCCAAAATAATCTCCAACCTACTCATCCTAACACTTAACAATCCTATATAGTAAGAGAGGAATATGCTAATTAACCATTATGCCATAACATCACGGCCAATCTACAAGTGGTGGAGAGCTACAGGAGGGCGGGGCAGTGAGCTAGGAGCAGGGAGAGCTACAGGAGGGCAGGGCAGTGAGCTATGAACAGTGGAGAGCTACCAGCGGCAGTGGGCGGGTGGCCAGCTATGGCAAGCTGCAGCGAGCTACCTGCACACGGATTCGTGCAGAGGGCTACTAGTTTTACAATAAGGTTCCAACCTACCTTTCCATTCTCATTTTCCTGCACTCTCATGCCCCAGAAAACAACAAAAACAATTAACTGCATTTTGGCATCTTAATATTTTCCCCAAGCTCTTCCAACTAAAAGGAATGTTCTGTGCTCTCCATTTTCTGAATATCAACACGTTGCCTATTTTAAAGGTCCAGCAGAGATGCAAATTTCTACATGAAACTTTTTCTGAGTTATAAGTACTCTTTCCTTCCTTGTACTTGTGTGATAGTTCACTACATTGCCCTCTAGGTTATATTTCTTATGCATACCTCCTCGAAGTCTTAATCCACGTGTCTTCATCTTTGCACTTCTTAGTTGGGTCCCTCCTCTTACACACAGAGCACTCCTGGGCCATTTAATATGATTGTGAATTTTTTACACTATTCTAAGGAGTGGGCCTATGTTATCTAAAATCTAGCCCATCCTCTGCCTGTCAAGCCATGTGACAGTGTCTGTTTCACTATAGAGGGAAGCCTTTTTCTAATCAATCAACCCAGAGCTGACCAAAAGAGCTGCCCCATCCTTTTACTCCCTCCAGTAGGCAAGCTCTGCACACTATAGGAGGAGCACCTTCTTCTAACTTATAAATAGGAGCAGTTTCAACTAGCAGTATCCCTGGACACTCATAATAAGTTCTTTAAAAAAAACAAATCAAGATTATCACAGACTTGTGACAGGAGATGTTAATAAAGCTATAGGATGAAACTTAAACCTCACAGACTCGAGTTCCTCTGCTGTGGACACCCTCCTTCACCAAGCAGATCACTCAGGATAGTGATGATTAACAAGAGGGTGACATGATCATGCAAGCAACTGCATCTCATGGTTGTAAAGTGCCTGAGTTACTTGGGACAGGACCAGATACAGTAGCAAAAAGATCCAAGACTATATAATGGCTCAACCACGAATGAAGTTTATCTCCAGCTCACATAATATTCCAAAGAGGGTGTTCTTGGTTGGCAGGCAGCTCTCCCCCACATGGTGATTCTGAGATAAATTTGCAAGGTAGATAAGGAAGGACATTTTGTAGAAAGGCATAACGCATGAAAAATCATAGCAGGTTTACAGAATTGCAAATAGTTTCATCTGGCTAATGCACGAGTAGCATGAGGGAGTGTGGCAAAAGATGAAGCTAGCAAGATAGACAGGGCCCAGAATGTGAATCTGGGCCTATGTTAGCTAAAAGCTAGCCCATCCTCTGCCTGTCAAGCCATATGACACTGTCTGTGTCACTATAGAGGGAAACTTTGAAAGTCCTAGAATAAATTGGCCTTTGTCCTTCAAGTGATAGGAAGCCACTAAAGTTTGTTTCTTGCTTTATTGTTGTTGTCATTGTTTTTTCATATCAGGGTGGTTAATGTAGTTTGATAAGGATGTTAGAAAATTAGCACTTTCAGGAGTATGTAAGCTGATTTGAATCACTGTGAACAGAAAGGCTGAACCACCACGGCCAAAACAATATTCCAAAAAAACATGATGAAAGCTCATAATAAGGCCATGGCAGTGATGATGGAGTGGAGGGAGAAGCAAAAGAGCAAGTTAGGAAGCAGGTTAGAGTAGGCTTGGTGGTTGTTTAAAATTCAAGAGATTAGAAAGAAAAAGTTGAGCATGCCTAGCTTTCTGGCTGAATTGAAGTCTGTGTCTGTGCCTACAAAAATCAAAAGTTATTCATTTCTACTTTAACACTGAATTTAGTTGTGCTATCTAATAAGCATTTTTTATTGTTTATTTTGGTCATTCGTGAACAAATTGAATGAGAATAAATGCCTTTTCTACTACTAATCCCCATGTGGATAAGACCCTGCAAGCTGGAATGTGAGAATCCATCACATTGTCATAATAAAGTGCCCCAGATTCCTGTTGGTTAAGTAAGAAAATAATTGGCAAGAACTGACTGTGACCTTTCAACAATGGTTGCCTGACCTAAACATCACCAAAAAGAAACACATACTGGAACCTCAAAATAAAGTTGCCTTTGCCTATTCTGAAGTTGTTATTCATTATTCATTGCCTGCCTTTGTTTTTAAACTATTTGGAATCTGAAAATTTGCAGTCCTCAATAAAAATCAGCACATGTTAGAAGATTACTTGCCCGTATGGCTGCTGAGCATTATAAAGTGTAGGAACAATCATGGAGACTTGCACTTGCTGCTCTGTTTTCCCAGCTTGTTGAAAAGGCAGACTGGCCTCTTGAATCCATCTCCCAAGGATTAAAGAAAATTGGAAATGGTTTGACTCTTCACTGAATCTTCACAGCCATATGAGGCTGGCTGAGGATGGCACTCTGAGTTGAATTGGCACCGCTCTGCAGCATTGGAATGGTATTTTTGACAGGGTTGGATGGCATATGTAGTTTTGTGTATTGTTCTGGTGCTTCTTAAATCAAGTTGCCCAATTTAAGTCAAACAAATGTTCTCCATTCTCCACTGTCCCTTCATATCACACCAGTCCTTTGTTTGGTCAAATCATAATTCCCTGACCCTGTTCTGCAAATTTTCCATGGTGCTGAAAACAGACTTTCATTTTAATACAATAATACATTCAAGAATACTTTAAATGATTCAATATTTTTATTTTATTATTCCTATGGTAACTGTTTACATTTTTAGCGTGTAAATGAGTAAAAGTTTATTGACCTGCATAAAGTAAGTGATTATAATTGGAAAAAAATGGTTCTCAGATCTTATGTAAGTTTCTAGATTGCTTTAATTTCTTGAAGATAATTTACCTGCATTAAGGTATATCCAATATTTAATCAAAGAATATCTAAGTCAGCACTGAATTTCGTGCAAGAGAAGAGACCGGCTTGCAAAGAGCATCTGCAACATCTCCTCAAACTACTTCTGGGCTGTTCTTTATTGGAGTCAGACTTACAAATTTGAGGATGATATGGATATGTTTGTCTTATAATTTTAATCTTTTATTTCATAAAGATACCCAACTATTGTCACTGCTTATCCAGATTATTTCTAAGATTTTCTGCCAATCACTCAAATGCAAGTTCATGGTCATGTATGTTCCTGGACTTTGTCCTGTGTTCCTGGATCTCAGGCCCCAAGGCCTACCAGGAAAATTTTTGGAAAAATTGGGCTCATGACTGATAATTCCCAATGTGGCACAACAAGGGCAATAGCTGCATCTGGATAGTGACATGGAGTGACTTATCTAAGTTATTGACATTTCACAATCTTACCAGGTGGGTGGCATCTGAGGGTACCTGAAGTCATACAGGAAGGCAAGACATATGACATAAATAATATCTGGGCATATAACATATTCTAACTGATAATCTAGATGTCTGTAGAGTTTCAAATTGGGGAGGAGTAAAGTTCTGATCAAGGAATTAAAACAATGAAGTGGCTAAAGTTGATGTATATGGTGAACGTTTGTGCCCTTCCCTCAAATTCCTAACCCTTAATGTGATGGTATTAGAAGGTAGAGCCTTTGGGCAGTGATTAGGTCACATGGTAAAGCCCCCATGAATGGAATTAGTATCCTTATAAAAGAGACCCCAGAGAGTTTTCTCACCCCTTCTGCATGTGAGGACACAGTGAGAAGACAGTTGTCTCAGAAGCAGGAAGAGGGTCTTCATCAGACACGGAATAGGCTAGAGCTTTGATCTTGGACTTCCAGGCCTCCAAAACTGTGAAAGATAAATGTTTGTTGTTTAAGCCACCCAGCCTATGGTATTGTTATTATAGCAGCTTGAATGGACTAGGACAATTGGTGTTAAAATCTCTGAGGAGCCCTGGCTGGCTGGGTAGCTCAGTTGTATAGAGCGTCATTCCAATACGCCATGATTGCAGGTTCCATCCCTGGTCAGGGAACATGTGAGAATCAACCAATAAGTACATAAATAAGTGGAACAACAACATCTCTCTCTCTCTCTCTCTCTCTCTCTCTCTCTCTCTCTCTCTCTTTCTCATGTCCTCTCCCCTCTCTCTAAAATCAATCAATAAAAAATAAAAAACAAAAATACTACAAAACAAAACCCCGAGAACACCCTAACTGGAATCCCTTCCCTTGACATTTTGCTAGTTTCTACTAGGAAGCCCAAACCTCAGACTTCAAGGCCTTCAATTATTTTATATTTCCTGGTGGGGACCCACCCCAGCTGTCCCATCACACCACAGCTTTGTCAGAATCTTTAGGAATTGCTCAGCACATCATGACCCCGTATGAGGATAAACTGTGCCTGTGGGCTATTTACATAGCCAAGCTCTGACTTATCTTCACGCTCCCTGCTGCTCTCTGGCCTCCAGCAGTTTGCTTCAGGTAATTCTGGATGTCACCTTCCTTTTCCAGGTCTCCCTCTGAGCCCTGACCCTTGGACAGTTCCGAGAACATTAGCCTCCTTCCATCCTGCTTTAATATGTGCACGCTTTCCAGCTTCTTAGGTCACCCAGAGAAGGAGGTGGGGGAAGGAAGCGGCTTGGCTTGTTTGTTTTTCATTCAGGCCCCAGGTCTGGGCCTTTGGAAACAGATGAAAATTCTTCACAGTCACTGGATCAGCCTGTTTGGCCTCATATAAACCTCCTTGGATCTGAGAAATAAGCCTTTTCTTCATTTTTTTAAAGTTTAGATTTCTTTTCTGTGGTCAGTGTTGTTTAGCTTCATTTTCTTCTCTTTATTCCTCTCCTTGCTTTTATTCCTTCTCCGCTGCTCTGCTGCCAGCCCCTGCCAAGTTTCTTTATCATCTGTCTCTACAGCCAGCATAACTTTCTGAGCCAACGGTGTCAGAGCAGAATGCATATGGGTACTGTCAATCTCACGTGGTGTGTCTTAGAAGTAATTTCTGATGCCTAGCAGATATTTAACCCATGAGCAGAGTAAAATCCCGGTGGCCCTGCAGTCTCTAAATTAAAGTGCTCGCTCCTTCACTCTCTATTCCCTCTCCTGCTATTTTAGCTCCCAGAGACCCCGGGGTCTGCCTGTAGGCAATGTGTGCCTGCCGCCTTGTTCCCAGCTTGTTACCTAGCTTTCTTCTAGGTCTTGGGCCCACCTCTGCAATCCAGCCTCGCTTTTTGTCAGCTCTTGTTAATCCCTTGCTTCCTATCCCCTCAGTCACTATTTGCTCTAAACCAGAGGCTATCTTCAAACCCAGAAATGGCAGTCATGTCAGAAAACTCTCTAGCATTCCCTGTGCACACCTCACTGGCCCTTAATCTCCTGGGGCCCAACAAGAGCTTGGACAATATTCTCTGGACACCTTGCCTTCACCCTCACCAGACCCTCCAGCCTACCTAGCCTGCCCTTTGCCCTCGTAAATGAGATGCTGTGGTTCAGGCTCCCTCTCCCCACAGATGACCCCATATTAATGCCTCAAACCAAAGCCCCCATGTTATGTTATCCTTGCATCCCATCTAGATCCCATTTATTCTCTCTGCTGAATTCATTTTTCTTTAGCTATTAGCTGGCAACCTGTTTATTTCTTCTTTACTCTTAATATCTCTTGAAATGCAACCTCCCAGCTCCCCTTACCACACAACACAATCCAGCTCAGCAGAGAAGTATTGCAGAAACCTCTATTTCACTGATGTCGAATAACTTCACTATGACTTCGGAAGATGTTTTGTCTCCTCAGAGCTCAAACCAGACTTACCAGTAAGTACAGTTAATATTTATTGACTACTCACTATTTGCTAGTCACCGTCCTCCATAATTCAGTACTTGTTTAACCTTTGCAACATCCATATGAGGCAGATACCATTTTAACCCCACATAGTCTTGGAGAGATTAAGTAATTTTCCTTGTGTCAGCCAGATAAGTGATAGAGTTGAGATTTGGACACAAAGTTCTTGCTTTTATCCAGGGTTACACTCAGTACAGCCTTTTAAGTCCCATTTAGGTATCAGTTTCCCAGGAGATAATTATTTTACTCCTCCACCAAAGATTTTCTGAGCACTTGGTAAGTGACAATGACTGCACTAAGCCCTGGGGACATATGAATTAACTAAAGAGGAGGAGCCACCCAGAAGCAGCTGTGCTCAGGTATGGATGTGGCTGTTTTAGTTTAAGAACCATCTGACCCCAAAGGAGCTGATCACTGCCTGGAGAAAGGTTAGGCCCCTCCAAGGCAGGCTCAAATCACAGATGGCTCTATTGTTGTCCTCTGTGGCTGGGGCATTCAACACAGTTTCTACATTGGTCATGAATGGGGCATTTTAAGTTAGTCCACTGAGAATATGGAACGTCAGAACTAGAAAGAAAATTGAGGTCATCTGGCTTAATGGTCTTGCTTTAGAAATGAAAAAAAAAGATAAATAACATGCTGAGAAGTTAACTTTTTCAAGGTGACATAGATGTGTAGTGAAAGGATCATTTCCTAAATACAGTTGTCCCAATTCCCCTTCGTGGTACATTCACTCAGGTATCACAGAGTCTCGGGGGGGGGGGGGGGGGAAGAGGGGGGTACTTGTTGGAGCCAAAACTTGCCATGGCTACAGGCAAGAATCTCAAGACTGCAAATCAATTTCTCAGAACAAAGGTCCTTCATTTAAGCCATTGCCCATAAAATAGTTCTTCTAGAGTTTTTTTTGTTTTTGTTTGTTTGTTTTTAAGTGGTATCTAACAACTGGGTAACTGTAGATTTGTAGGACTAGCACATGCTACTACTGATTGTAGGTAATGGTGTATGATCTTAGTACTGTCTCCTGTTAGAAGTGGGGAAAAATAAAAAACATAGAGAACTTCATCTTTCCGATGGAGGCAGCTTACTAATGAACTAGAGGCCCGATGCACAAAATTTGTGCAAGAGTAGGCCTTCCTTCCCCCGGCTGCCGGCACCGGCTTCCCTCTAGCACCCCGGACCGGGGCTTCCCTCAGAGCCCCGGCTTCATCTGGAAGGTCATCCGGTCTAATTAGCATATTACGCTTTTATTGTTATAGATATCACTACTGGTTTCTGTCTCTTTATAAGACCTGTTCATCCTTTCCCATCTAGGCCACATTCTTGGGTTTTCTTTGCCACTGAGGATATTAGGTTACTCATTTCCATATATTTGATACTTTCTCCTTTCATCAGTTTACCACTTTTGCAGTTTATCCTGATGTTTGAGAGTATAATCATCTCCTCGCCTCTGCCACCCACCCCCTGTGGTGTGAAGTTGGTTGCTTTGTTTCTTCCTCTGACACCCTTGTGCTGTGCTATATTTAATTCCAGAACATTAGCATGAATATCCAGCCGCACACGTGAGGTTGCCGCTGTGCATTACTTCCACCAGGTACAGTGGGGGTTTATTCTGCTAATTCCTTTTGGGCATAAGGAAACAGATGCAAACACAATAAGAAAAGGACTGAAATTTCTCTCCACAGTATATTGAATACAAATCTTTATAAGGAGTTTGTGTGCATGATTTTATTCTTTTGCTTTTTTACCTACTTTTTGCCTTTGCTTTTGGCTGGCACACAAAGCAACTTACAAAAAGAGAGGCTGACAAAATAAAAGAATATGCCCTTAAAAAGAACTTGCTCTTAACATAAAAAGAAACATAGGAGATCAGCAACATAGAGCATTTTTATAAGATTCCCAACTGCCTAGAACAATACTTAGTACACAGTGGATACTCAAATAAAAAAGGTTTAATAATTAACCAGATATGATTTCTTCCCTCTGGCTAGTCTCCCTTTGGCCGGATAGGAATTTAACCTATGCTGAGAAAGGAAAGACAGAGAACCAGGAAGAGAGTATATATAGGCATTGCAGGCTACTTATTTATTCGCCCAATTTCCTTTTTTCTTTTCTTCCTTTATAACTTTTCATCTATGAAATCTTCTCCTCCGCCGCCGCCTCCTCATCCTCCTCCTCTCTCTTACTATGTGTCTCTTATTTGAATTGCTTTATTTTTTTAATTTAAACATTTGGACTACAGTAGCATTTTTTTTAACATTCAATAAATCACTGTCCCATTAGAATAACAATAACAGAAAGGTGTATTGAAGGTTTGTTATCCAAATAAAAAAAGCAAGTTTTTGTCATGGTTTAACTGTTTTTGTGAGAAAGGGACTCACAAAAAGCAATATTTTATTGTTTCTCAGCCTTTTGGCTAAGATCAAGTGAAAAAGCAATATTTGACTCTTGAGTGGTCAAAATTTATTTAATGAATATGTTAACTATGTAAGGCAGATTACAATTGTATTCAATTAACGATATGGGTACTATTTGTGAGAGAGGCAGAATCACTCAAAAGTAAAAGAATAAGGTGAGAAAAAGAGACAAGTAGAATGAGAGGAAAGTGGGCCTGAGACTGAAAAATGCATGGAAAGCTAATGGCTCAAAAAAAGAGGATCTCTATGGTATCCTCAAAGGTCTCTCTGCAGAAATGTTACGGAGAGAGCAGGCCAAATGTGGAGAGTGGTGTTCCTCTCTGAGTCCCATCCATGAGAACACAGGGGCTATTCTCTTCATGCCCCAGATCCCATCTATGAATCTTACTTCATCCTCTTGGTCTTTCAGCTTCATCAGACATGAAGCCAACTAAAGCTAGACCTAGGAGGTTTCTAGAATGATGTCCAAAGTTAAAGAGTTCTTGTAGAAGCACTTCTGCCTAGTGTAATTGAAAGGTCATTCAACTTAGAAAGAACCTATCCCCTACAGAGAAGTCCAGCTGGAGTCAGTAGTGTACATGTACATGGACATACAGCTGATGGCAGTCTAACTGGTCAGTGCTGATGCTTTGTTTATAAGTATTTGAGTGTCACTAGCTACCTTGGGATAGTAACTGAAAAAAAAATGAAGATATTATTTTAGATTGCATGTACCTCTAATTCCTTTAAATACATCAGTGTAAGCAAGTTAGTTTCATTCATTCATTTATTCATTCAACAAATGTTTATTGAGTGCTCACTATTTTCAGGCAATATGCTAAGCAATGGGAAATAATTTTTGAGAAAAACCGTCAGCCTCATCTAAATGTACCTTTAGACCATTCTTTAAAAAATTATATTTTGTTCTGTTTTTAATAGGGAGCGAATGAAGAGTTTTAAACAGGGAGTCCTGTAGTCAGGTTTCTGCTTAGAAATATCACTCTGATACCCGGATGTAGTTAAAGACTAGTCAAAATGCTGTGCAGTCATATAGGTAAGATTGATGACCAGTAACCACACCTGCAACAAAGTCAGATACTAAAAAATGCAAATAACAGGACATGGGAACACCTTTAGTGTTGAGAGTTAGATGAGAAGAGGGACATAGGATGATTTCTCAGGTTCCTGCATGGGATATGTGGCATATATGGCTTACTTCCGAAGAAGTGATCTTGTCAAGGAGGAGATATGACCATGACAGGAAGGAGAATGAGAAGAGTAGCATGCTGAAGGGAGAATTATGAGAAACAGAAAGAGTCGAAGGAAGGCTGAAGAAGATATGCAGCAGAAGAGGCCGACAGGGTACGGTCAAAGGATTAGGAGGAGCATCTGGGAAGCACACTGAAGTTTTGAGTGAGTCAAAGTGGAGACTGAAAAGAAGTGTAGTCAGAAAGTGTAGACTCTGTTTTTAAGACATTAAAACAGGAGACAACGTGATATGGTGGGAAATTGGAAGGGGTTGGAGTCTAACTGATAGGAAATTACAACAGCTGTCAGTCACTTATTTGCTCTAAGATCTTGGGAAAGTTACTCATCCCCAGTTTTTTTTTTATTCTATAAAGTTGAGATGATATCTTGTACATATGATTGTTTTGAGTAGTAAAGGTTATGATATGTTTAGTGTCTAGCACTATGCCAGAAAAGTCCTTCACTGATTCTTTTCCCTTTAGCTTTACCCTCCTCCAGGCCATCAACTTCTGGGCTCAAAAAAGTGGTTAGATTAGATCAGCACCCTGCGTGTCATCCCTCATGGTATGCCTTTACCTGCAGAATAGGGGCCACAGGTGGTCTGATCCTTGCTTACCTATTCAGCCCCATCTCTCATCACTTCAGCACCTCACTCTAGCTACACCATATTTAATGCTCTTTCATACCTTCAAGTCTGAACAAACAAGCACCTTCCCTCTCCTAGATTTTTCTCACCTAGTTCTCTGACTGCATAACTCTTTATCAGCTTTTCAAGACTTTAGTTCAAGAGCCTCGTTCTTCATGTAGGTGTCTCTACTCTGTACTAATCCCCAGCATTAATCAGACCAAAATCTTTTTTCTTATTGCCATAATTTTTGTAGGTTTTCCAATCATACTTTTTGTTTGGTTTTTAAGCAACATTTTAACTATTTGTTTGTGTGTTTATGTTTCCCCCACCCAATGGTGATTTCATGTAGTAGATGCTCAATAAATGTCTATTTAATGACTACATGGTTTTAGTGTAAGGCCCTGGGTGCCACAGGTGAAGCATGTACTTCATTAAATACTTAAACTTAGATAAACAAAGAATAATTTTAGGACAGCAGTTTCTTGGGAGTCTTGTGGTCAATTGCCTACTCTGAGGCTAGATTTAGATTTGAGGTTCAGTAGATCATTACTGTACTGACAATATCCAGGCCCTAAACTCACATTACCCTAGAGCAGCCGTGGCAAACTACGGCCTGCGGGCCAGATGCGGCCCGTTTGAAATGAATAAAACTAAAAAAAAAAAAAAAAAAGACCGTACCCTTTTATGTAATGATGTTTACTTTGAATTTATATTAGTTCACACAAACACTCCATCCATGCTTTTGTTCCGGCCCTCCGGTCCAGTTTAAGAACCCATTGTGGCCCTCGAGTCAAAAAGTTTGCCCACCCCTGCTTTTATGTAATGATGCTCTTTGGCCCCTTTAGTGTGGCTCTTTCACAAAATACCACGTGTGGGCGATTGAAACTTCGTGGCCCATGCGCAGAAGTCAGTATTTTGTGGAAGAGCCACACTCAAGGGGCCAAAGAGCTGCATGTGGCTCGCGAGCCGCGGTTTACCGAGCCGCAGTTTGCCGACCACTGCCCTAGAGGTTTGTTCTCAGCCCAAAGTTCTAATCCAGTCTGGAAATTATAAGTAGTTTGAGAGAGAGAGAGAGAGAGAGAGAGAGAGAGAGAGAGAGAGAGAAGGCATTGTGTGGTAATTGTGAACATGGACACTGGAGTGGGACCACCCAGTTCAAACCCCTTTCACTGGTTATTACTAACTGAATGGTCTGGGCTACTTACTCCACACCTCCATTATTCAGCTTCTTCATTTGTAAAGCAGTGCTGACAATAACGGGACATATCTCCTAGAGATGTTATGAGAAATGAATGAGTTAATACAAATGAAGGGATTGAGTGAGTTATACATAATGGTAAATTTTAGCATCTGTGACTTGTGACTTCTTTTAAGGATGTCAGTAGCTGAAGTTATACATGTCCATAGACTACTTTGTGCATATACACAGTTAGCAGGATAAGCACCATATGCCAACAGAATTTCATGAGAGCTCCAAGGGAGATTCAGATCCTATATTTGCC
Organism: Myotis lucifugus; assembly: GCF_000147115.1. NCBI lineage: Eukaryota > Metazoa > Chordata > Mammalia > Chiroptera > Vespertilionidae > Myotis > Myotis lucifugus. Next base: position 29,730,827 of record NW_005871048.1, read on the forward strand.
CTGAAATCAACATGTGCTCCCTATCATCTTTCTGTCTGAGTTTCTTCTCCACCAAACGGTTCTTTCACAACAAGCACTCAAGGAAGAACGAAGGCAGAGCAGAGCAATCTAGGGTGAGGCTTTGTTTTTAAACAAGATATTTGAGAATAATAGATACCAGTGATGCCAAGCAGCAAATATTCTTTAAATACCTACTATAGTTGAGGCACTTTTTCAGGCACAGTGAGGCCAATCCCTTTTATTCGAGGCTATTAAAAGCCCTCTAAAATCATGGAGATGTCCCATTATTTTCTGCCTTAAAGGATCCTTATGCTAGAACAAAGAAAAATCTGAGGTTGTTTTTTTTAACCTGCCTTGTGCTTTTTAATTTATTTATTAGTTCTAAAATAGCACTCTTACCAATGTTTGTAGGCACTACAGTGATAGCTGCTATATAAGTACAGGAATAGAGAACAAGAGAGGAGGTGGAGGTAATTAACTAAATTGTATATACTTTCTTTAGGAAGTAGAAGAGAAGTTCTCCATAATTTTATTCCTATCTCCAAAGAGGCAGAAAAGGGTGTTCTGAGAGAGATGTCCTTACACTCAGTCCTAGAGCACAATGCTCACTTTAAGACAGGGTCCACTAGATTTTTCCACCTGACTATGCAAAGTAATCCAATTTCCTTACTGCTTTTCCCCTTCTATGTAAATAGCTTCTTTATAAATGGGAAAATGGAGAGCAAGCCTTTCAAACAGTTGTCATAAATTAGAATAAATTGCATTAATTAAAAATGTAAAACTAGAAGAGCCAGGAGAACATGCAACATATTTTCCTCAAATAACACTGTGAACAAGCACAAGTGTATACTTTGGGCATATGTATATCTCTCCTCTGACTGACAGCCTGAAGGATAGTCCATGTGATTTTTGTGGTGCTGAGGTGGAAACAATCTTTATTTGGATTGAATAGCAGAGTAAACAGGAATGAATAAAAGACACAAAAGTTGACAGTACAGATGGTTTTCTGATTCGTTTTTTAAAAATGTATGCCTTATCAATTAAAGGTGCACTTGCTTTTTGTTCTAGTCAACTGTCCTAAAGTCTTTTCATGGTTGTATAACAAAATAAATTAGAGGTGATCAGTAAATTTTGCCCTGGGTTAAATAATGCCACACAGGCTATATTTAGCATTAAAAGTTTATCTTCTCTATCTTTTGTCTGTAAAAATGAACACATCTTGTAGTGTAGTTATGTAAGTCATTAAGAAAACTAAAAACTTCAGTGATAAAAAAAATTTAAACGAGGATACACACACACACACACACACTCACATTCACACTCACACACATACCTACACTATGGGGGGAAAGGGCAAAAGAGTTTGATGAATCAAGGAGAAAACAAAATGGTGAGCCAAAACTGGTCTCTAGAGATAAACAACTTGATTAAACTATAATTACGCCTACCTGTGTGCAGCATACACCTGTGTACCCGAGTGCCTTCTTCCTAGAATTGGGAGGACATTTTCCTTCCCACACAGTCATCTGGCTCTGTTATCCGAAAGAACTGCCTAGAGTACCATGAGGAAGGGACTACATAAACATCCATCTTCTGTCAAGTCCCCCCTACGCAATTTAGGGAAGCCCAGGCTATTTGTGATAGAATTACCAACTTTACGACAATAATGTCAACATGTAAAATAAAACAGCACTCTCTACTTACTCAGCATTTTTATTTAATATAATGATGACATTGAATCGTGATTTGTCTTTTAATCTGTGTCCAATAGTGCCTTTATCCCCAACGTTTTTCGAACACGGAATGTGGGGCAGTTAAAAGGTCTAATTGAGGACTCTTGAGAGATGAGAAGACAAACCTGCAAGTTTGACTTCCAGGCTCGTCCTTAATTCTGCTGGCTCTTCTGCCTGCCTTGAAAAGGCCAGTGATGGCTCTCGAGGGTGCTCTAATCTGGAACAATTCCCACAAAACAATCAATGGTGTATCATCATTTCTTTCCCTTTCCCAGAGAACAGGATGCACAGAAAATAATGCACATGTAGTAAAGAGTTTGAAAGCCTAATGCACATAGGAAACTTGCCGCCTCTCCAAATCAGCACATCAGGCCACCAGATACCAGTCTCGGGCAGGAGTTAGTCATCATTTTCTTACACGAGCCATGCACTGCTCCCAGGATTGATGCATCTTCTTTCCTTCCACAGAAAGAATTAGCTGAACAAAGTAAAACTAAGTGGACTCTGGGGCTGCAGATGGCTGACCAGCTGTTTCTGGGTGACTCCCCATGAATCAGTGCCTCATCTGAGCTTTAGTGCTTCCATGTTTTGGGGGCAAAATATTCTGCATTTTGGAAAACTAGTTCATGGAAAATAATACAGCAAACTAACATTTATAGAAAACCACAGTAATCTTGTAACAAATGTCCTAAATTATGTACTCAAAAGCAGATCCAATTTTACCCAAGGTTCTCTGTTTGCAGAGCCTATAGAATCCTTTTTGTTGTTTATAACTCTGGCTCCTCCCAACCCCCAACCCAAATGCCTCTTTTAAAATGATACACCACTTACTATACTATACCGCACCGAAGACAAAGTTTCAGTTTGAAGAAGAGACAAGGGGATGGGGGTAGACTAAACAACTTCACTTTTTTTGTCCCTTTTGGAAATTCATCATATAAATTCTCCTTTAGTTTGATGGTAAGATTCGTGCTGCTTTTGAAAGCCTCCTGATTTCCTTTTGAACACCATTCACTTGTCAGTGTTAAGTGCAATGTTGTTTGTATTGACAAAATAAAAGTAGAATGGAACTTTAGATTCTGACCTCTCTCACACACCTTCAAGGCTGAAGCTTCTAGCAAGGCAAGAGTTTCATTGGCTGTCCCTTCAATTTTAGATGACTGTTTGATGTAAATATATCTAAGAGGATATATTTTGAAACACACAAGAGCAGAGATAGCTCCAAATGCCTATCATGAGGAGGGAGGCGGTGAGGTGGAGGCATTTTACATGATGGGAGAGTAGGAAAGCTTCTGTGACCATTTTTATTCAATGAAAGCCATTCTTTTGGGTGGGAGAGTCAAATGCTATTAACCACACATGCTGCATGCATACCAGCACAAGCCAGAGGAATGCAGATTTCTGTATCTGAGAGCAGCTGCTAAGTGAAATGGAACATCCAACAGATGGCTACATTGTCATTGTTGGGGGAAGATGAGAGGGGAGCTATTTTGGTTTTTCTGGTGTGTATGTATGTGTGTGGGTGTGCGTGCGTGGGTGCTTAATAGGATGTGTTCCCCACTACCTGGATCTCTCTGTTGTTATCAAGGGCTTTTATTCACTTTGAATCTTTGAACTAGAACAAGCCTTCGAGATCATTTCGTCATTTGACATGTAATGGAGAAAGAGAGGAAAGATCGAGGACACATTGCTTCTTAGAGCCAAGACCAGAGCTCTTTCATTAGTCCATACTACACAGAAGTCATGCATTCTATTTACGAGTACTGGGATTGAGCACCGATACCAAAGCTCAAGAAAAAGGAACACTACAGCAGTTGCAGTTTCATACTTTGAAAAGTACACGTGTATTGTTTTCTTGAATGCCTTATGGTGGAGTTGCCCTGTAATTCTCATGTTGGAAGAAAGAACTAAGATATTTAAGCAAAGTCATACTGGGTCTCTGTTATATGTGTTATTAGATATTTGGAACAATAGGCCCAAATTTAAATAACATGCTATAAAATAAAAAGATTCTATAGTGGTTTCATATTCCAGAACAAGGAGTTAAACTTACACGTCAAAGCTTCCAAAGGTCATGCACGGTTAAGAGGCAAACAGAAAAGTTTTGGGGTCCCATCCTGCCCTGCCTGCAAAGGGTCACCATCCTCATTCTGACAGGAGCTTTGGGTCAGCTTTACAGTCACATGGCTCACTCATTGGTTCGTGTATGTTGTTTTTTTTTCCTTCCAGAAATAGAATCAATAGAGAACAGACAAACCCACAGTTGCCAGTTTGTACAGTGTTGTGGTTTCTGTCGGGGCTACAGGCTCGAGCAGGTCTACCAGATAGTGAAGGCAAACTATTTCAGTTCCTGTGGGTCCGGAGCGCCTCAGCAGAGTTCTGGTTTCAAACAAATGAATAACAAATTAAAAGGTACAGTAAAATAAGGGGGTGGTTAAAATATATTAACTAAAATCAATGGAAGAGAAACGTAGTTGAAGCCCCGCATTCTCAGCAATAGTCGGTGATGTATTTTGTTGCTCTCTTAAAATTTATGTTAAAAGCCTTTTAACAGTAAGTCAATATATTTGGTGGTTGAGCAAGTGTATCATCCTGTCCTGGCGGTTGCATTAAATATGACGCAGAGGCTCCATTCCCTGTAGGAAATGAACACAGGTCCATCCAACGGAAGTCCCACCTCAAGGAGACCAGACTTTTTCCCCAAAACAGCCTGTGGAAACAAGCTGATATCATGCTCCCCTCCCCGGCCTAGGTTCCCCGCTGACGTCAGTGAGAGTCCTGGAAATGAAGCGGGATCAGAATACCAGAAGCACAGCCTAATAATAGAGCAAAAATGGAGAGCAGATGGAAAATAGAGCGTCTCGATAAAGTGTGACCTAATGTTATAAATTTGTTCAGGGAAACAAAACAACAACAGCAAAGCAAAAAGGCCTGTAAGCAGACACTGGTGCTAAAATTCAGGAATATGGCTCCCTTGGAAGAATACCTAGATCCTTAGAAACCTTCCAGAAAAAAAGATTGAAAAATAAACAGGAGAACAAGCAAAATGAATTTTTGGATGAGTTTGAAACACCGCTAGTAAACGTGCCTCGGGGTAAAAATGACACAAAACCAGAAGTAGGAAGCTAGAAACAGATAATGAGCAGTTTCTTTTACTTGTGATTTGTGCAAAATTTGATCTCTTATATCTTCATCCCTCCTGGACAAACTGCTGTCCTCCTGGATAAGGAGTGCTGGAGAACACAGGTACGGCCACTGAGCGTGGTGGCGAAATGGGGTGAACTACGGGCCCAAAGTAAACGTTTCTGTAGAGGAGCTCTGTCACACCCACAGCTCCAAGAAATGCTCTCACGGTGTACTCCTTGCGTGTGTGTGTGTGTGTGTCTCTGTGTGTACCTGTGTCTGTATGTAGTCAAAGCCACGAAGGCTACATTTATCTCTTAGTATGGCTATGACCTCCTCTGAATTTTTGCTGTGTATACATTTTGTCAGAAAAACATAAGATTTTTAGATCGACAGAATAGACTTATAAACATATGTTATTTTTGATATGGATAAAGAAGTCTCAAAGTTTTTGAGATTATGATATGAAGAGAAACCTCCATTTCGGTCTCTAACTGCTTGTCCTATCTAGAAATCATCAAGCTGTCCTATTTGATAAACACCCTGCATTTTCCTAGAATGGGCTATTGATTGGGGAAAACTAATGAGGTAAAGTTTTAAAACAGAGCTACATTTTCACACTTTCTTTTCATTTTTGTTGTTCACTGATTGAATTAAGAAAGAAAGCCTTTTTTAAATTTCCCTTTTTTGGCTCATCACTCTAATGGTTCTTGGGCTCTGTCTCTAACACAAAAGAAATCTTGTTTCTTCAGGTAACCCTCTGGGTTCTGCCCTCCTCAACCTCTTTGTCTAGTTAACATTTTTCTTTGAATCTGCGTCTCACTCTGCCTGATCTTTTGAACTTGATATTTCGGACTCTCCCTCACTCTCAGGAGGGCTCCCTCACTTGGATTTCAACCAAAGACTCCCTCTGCTTCTCACCCTGTGGCTGAGGGTGAGCCCAGCCCATGCATTGCCAGGCTTCTAGATGCCCAGCCTGGCAGAGTCCCAGACCTCATGCCACCACCTACCACCCCCAGGATAAAATATTGGACCCTATCTCTGCTTGGCAGACCCTCAACTGGATAGATCACAGGGAACTATTCTAAAATAATACATGCTACGTGAATGCATGAGATGAGGAGCATAAGAATCACAGAATTTTAGACATAGAGGACATCTAGAAATCACTCATTTTATAGTAGAGGAAATGGGTACTCAAAGCCAGTCAATAACCCAGAGTTCCTGTAAGTAGAGAGTGACATAATGTACATAAAATGCTCTATAAACTATATAGCACTATACTGTGTGCATTAAAAAGTCAGTGTTTGTCTTCTAGGTAATATATTTGAGAGTCATTCTAGAAATGCTGCCATTACTCAAAATGTTTTAAATCTCTTTTTTAAAAATGTCATTTCAGGCAGTTAAGACTGTCATTGTATAGTCACATCTCTCTCTTACCAGGAAAGGTATTATCCAGGACTCAGATATTCATCTCAGATTTTATCTTCAATGTCTTTGAAGGCAGAACCCATGTCTGTCTTGCTCCTTGCTCCTGGTATACTGCCTGCCACTTAGCAAGCACCTGATAATTATTTGTTCAATGAATTTTAAAAGAAATATCAAACCCACCCTCAGAGAACGATGATGTGTGTGATTGATAGGCAAAGGCTCGAAAGACATTTTCAAAAGAGAATTTCCCAAATAAAATTATTTTTTATCTATAACATTGTTTTTGGAATAACTTCAAGGTTATTAATTGGGAGGGGACAACATTGCTTGTATCTACACATCTGTGTTTTAGCTGACCTGCTTACCATGGTAGAATTTATTTTTATCTCACCTTTCAAAAAAAATGAGGCAGATGAAAACAACAACAAAAAGAAATTCATAATAACAATAATGTTAATAAGAAGCATATTACTGTAATCATGTCTCAGATATGCACAGCAAAAAGCAGCCCACAGGGTGGGTTCCTTATGTGTGGTTAGCTAAGGAGTGACAGTAAGTAACAAGAAATAGAGAACAAATGAGACTCACCCAGTCTCAAGCACATGTCTGCCAGCCATCTGGCCCTTGTTCCCTGTTGAGTAAAAGAGTTACTTACAGCTAGTAAGAACGCAGTCATAAGGAAACACTCTGAGCAAACTGGGGTGACAAGCTTCCCAGTTGATGATAAGTGCCCACGAAGAAAGGCATCTGCAGGTGCCATGATAACCAATCATCAGTGTTGTTAGCACTAACAGGTCAAGTCAGTTTCGAGGATTCCATGTGACACATAAAAGTGAGAACAGTCCCTCTCCAATGAACTGATATTTAAATGTGCTTGAAGAGGAAAGAAGGAACAGAATACTGAGATGCAAGGCATATTAATCACGAGACAAAGCTCTCCACCTTTTTCACATGTGAGTTACTCTCAGAAGAGTCTAAGAGTAGTGGTTTTACAAGTGTTTTAAAATGAACTAGGCACATACACAAAAATCCAATTCACACCCCAAAAGCAATGAATTTTCTCCCATATTTCAACTAGTTCCAGTCTAAAGCATCCTGATCAGGTGACGGCTCAGGGCATGCATTAGTAATTGCTCAGTAAACATATTTTCCTGTTCTTTTTACTGCTCCCTGAAACATCAGATTAAGAAAATTCATGGAAGTCCAGCTAAAAACAAAGCAAAATGTGGTACTTCATAAAAATGAAACCAAGAAGTGTTCAGAAGAAGAAGTAGAGAATGCTGAATTTCTCAGCAGCCCACCAGCTTGCTTATTCGGTAGCCACTCTGGTTTTGATGAGAACCAGAACATGGATGTCATTGGTGAGGTGGGCATCCACAGGGACAAATGTTACTCTTTTTTTTTCTAGAAATCAGTGCCATAATTAAAATAAGGAAAGATTACTTGAATTCTGAAGTGGCTGTAAATCTGAGCCATGTCCTGTAGCTAAGGAGGTAATATCAAAGGCCGCTTCCATAGAGAATTCATGTTCCAGCATCACTCCCTGAAATCTCATCCCATGCCCTAACCCCAAGGCTGGGTTCCAGTATAATCTCCACGGAGCATGGAGAATAAATTTCTGCAAATCTGGTTCTATAACTACACAGGTTACTAAAGTCCAAATTGTAAGCTTAACATATGAAGGTTGTTAAGGAACTGACTCTTTTCTTTCGAATGTTATCTTCTACAGCTTTTTCATGTACATCCTAAGCTCCAGGAGTAATGAATTAATTAAGGTCCAGAATCCAGGATTTCAACATGTTCACTTCTACCTCTGAGGAACATATACTTTCTTTCCTTATTCCCTAGAAAACTACTATTAATTCTTTAAGACCCAGACTTTCATCTTCTTTTGATGTCTTTTTGCCATGATTCTCACTTTCACCCCCTAACCATGAAGACTTAAGTCTTCAATTCTAAAAAGTATGGTATATCCTCAACCATTTTGACTCTGCCATTTTGACTTTGAGGCCATTTTGATCCAACTGGTATAATAACCTTGAGTTTCACTCCTAAAGGGACAGAGCGCATGAGTGTATATTGAACTAGTCTATATCCCCATGGCTGTTTTCTACCCATCCCACAGGATAATCAGCTGCTTGAATAAGATTGTGTTTTAATCAGCATATTAGTCCACTTGGGCTGCCATACAAAATGCCACAGACTGAGTGGCTTAAACAACAGAAATGTATTTCCTCACAGTTCTGGAGACTGGAAGTCCATGTTCAAGGTGCCAGATGATTTAGTTTCTGGAGAGGTTCTCTTCCTGGCATAGACAGATGCCTCTTGATATGTCTTCACTTGGCCTTTCCTAAGTACATGCACACTGGAGAGAGAGAGAGAGAGAGAGAGAGAGAGAGAGAGAGAGAGAGAGAGGATGAAGGAGGGGAGTGCTAGAGTGCTAGCTCTCTGGTATTTGTTTTTCTAGACACTAATCCTTTCATTTTAGGGTCCTACCCTTATGACCTCATTTACTTCCTTAGAGCCATGCTATAGCGTAGGGGAGGACACAAATATTCAGTTTATAGCAATGAATTTGGGGAGGATACAACATTTACATTTCGTTTATAACAATCACCTTGTGTTCCCAATTTCCAACGTAGTCCTTGTAATGTCTGTAAACATTTGTGATATGATAAAATGCTACACCATGTAAAGAGAGAATGAGTAAAACTGGTTAACTCATTAATCAATCAAATGTATTCATTTAGTGTGCACCATATGCAAATCTCTTTTATAAAACATGCCAGTGTTCTTGAGAATTTAAACACAAATACATGCCAAATAAGTGGTTTGAATCACAAGCAACCATAGTAGAGCAACGAGTACTAGATTTGGAGTCAGGAAACATGGGTTAAAAATCTAGTGCTGCCACTTACCATCTCCGTGAACTTAAAGAAAGCAGCCTAATTTCCCTAAGTTTCAGTGTCCTTTTCTATTACACGGTGTTATGATATCTAAACGAAGAATGAAATGAGAGAGAGCATGCACATACACTTTGAAAATGCTAACACCACATCACAAGGAAACGGAGCTGTGGGGCAAGCCCTCACAGGAGGCCCCTTTGACGGGATCCTTGGTCCATTCCTCTTCCCAAGTGGGAATGGCAGCTTTCCTGCAGGGCATTGCCTCCCTACAAGGCTGTATTAGCCACACTTGTGCATGCCGAGTTATCATCACTCTCAGAACTCAGCGGGTTCTGCTGGTGCCTCACCAGAAAAGGAAGAACTCTGGCTTATTTTCTACATTTGCTTTCTTGCATAAAAGAGAACCAGAATGCTTCACTTCTGAATCATAGAGAAGTTGTGGTAAAAAGCAGAATGAGAAATTCTTCACAAGCCAATGCCACATGGGTTCCTTCAAGGCTGTGTGCACTCTCACTGAAGCACTCAAGTACTAACACTTCAGTTAAGGCTGAAATGGCCAAGAGTGGTTTAAACATGGAGGCTACCAGACGGTGAAAGTTCTTATTAAAAATCCACAAAATATGTTATCATGTGCTATCAGCAGAGAGAGAATTGTCTGTCAACGATGAAACGTTCACTTTGTTGTCAGTGCCAGGAAGGGAAATTGACCTTGACCAATTGCTAATTATTGCTTCACCTTCCAATCAGCAGCTATCAGATCACATTCCTCAATCTTAAACAAGAGTGTGATATTTGCAGAGTTTGTGGAAGCAAATGGAGTCCAGGTGGAGCTGCAGAGGGAAAACGAGAATAATGGCTCCTCACCAGAAACCAGAGATGAGCAGGGGAGGACAGATTCAGACACCCCAGGCTCCCAAACCCCCTGCTGAGAAGTAGCTTGTGTTTTGTGTGCATGCTCTCTCTCTCTCTCTCTCTCTCTCTCTCTCTCTCTCCACAAGCACGTTATTTATTTATTTTTAAACAGCCTCAGTTCCTACTGACGCTGTCAATGCTCTTCGTTTCCATTACATGTTGAAGAAAAGAGTTCAGGGATGGAAACTAAGGACTGTAAGAAAGATTTCTTGATTCATTCAAAGCCAGGCTCCAGAATTGACTTTGTATTTATCCTTTATCATATATCAAAAGCAACAAAACACCACAGCTAAAGAAATAGACACTGAAAACTCAAATCGAAACTGTAACTGAAGCATCCTGGAGTGACAAATGTGGCTTTTAATGTCTAATTTATTTTCTTTATCAAGCGTAAAGGTGTCAATGCATATAAAGGCTCCTTATCAAAAGTAAAGGTGCCGATGCATATAAAAAATAATCGCTTGAGTTGCTAGGAAAACACTAAAGCAAAAGCATAAAGGAGCCCTCCCAGCTACAGGAAGTCACTTGTCCATTCACTGGGCGGTCAGGACATGCTTTACAAATCTCTCATGTGTCTGCCTCCACGCTCTTCACAAAGTAGCTCACACAGACAGAGGCATATTTTTTCCCTTCTTAATCACGTACCTTTTAAGATTCATAATTTGGGATGAGCAAAAGGCTCGGCAGGAGGTGGGAATGAATTAAAAACCATAAAATTGATGCTATCACTCTGATTGACATACCAGTAGTGCAGCACACATTTCCTGTTTGTCAGGAATGAAAGGTGTTCACATTCTGTAATAATACCTAATAATGTTTTGGAAAGACAAACTGCTGTCTGACTACATTTTAGCAAGATGGATTTTTTTTTTTTTACTTTCTGTCAGCACTGAAATCAGAAGCTCGAGTATATATTACAACCCTCTATAAAGGATGACCTAGATATTTAATAGCTGCAGCTATTCCAGTCCACTACCTGGACCTCCCCAGGTCTCTGAGGCTATATTCTAGCTTGCCCCGAAATCACCATTACCCCTGAAGACTAATTCAAGGGAGTGTCCCGGGAGCTCGCTGTCCAGGACAAAGGGAAGAGAATATCCTTTGCTACCTAGAGCTGTCTCATCACAAAATTGGTCAACCCTCTACTTAGAGGTTTGTCTAGTCTGACAATTAACATTTTGTGCAGGGTAGTAAAGAGAGCCTTGTACACGGGGGTCAGGAGACCTGAATTCTTCTAGCTTCCATGTCAGTCTGTAACCATGAGCAAGCCATTTAACCAGCCCACATTTCAATGCCATCACAGTTAAAACAGAGACGCTTCCATTTGCCTTGACTACCTGAAGGAGTTGTTGGAATCATAGAAGCAAAATAATAGTTTTGTAACTGCCACATAGATTCTAAATAAGATTTTATGTTAATTAAACAAAGGATTTGGGCAATGTTGAAAGACATTTAGTTAGGGGGTAGCCATTTAGCAAAAGGATGAGGAAGAATGGATAAAGTACTAGATCTTATATGACAGGACAACATCAGAAAAAAAATCAAATATAGTTATAGTCATTCAAGAATTTAGCTTATGGTAAACTTGGAGCCAAAGATGTAGTCCTCTCCTTACTGTCCTGCCACTGCCATTTATATTCCTACTGAGTATTGATTATGGGCACTACTTACCTCAGGTTTAGAAGGTTAAAAATATTATCTGGGAGAAAGGAGAATAAAATAAAAAGATGAAATAAATCAGAAAATGTCAGGAGGAAAACAGAACAGAAATGTTTGTGTTAAATATTTCAATGGCACATTTTTGTATTTTAATCTCCGGGATTCTACTATTTCTTCAGAAGTTTTCAAGAAAACAAAAATGTAAAATCAATGCTACAATCATTGTCTAATAATACCAAGTTGCAATAGGCAAGCACTAGAGTCTGAACAGCCTTTGTCTCCAGAATTGTAAACACCAATTTGGATGCTTTGGGAAGCCAATGGAAAACTAGCCCAAATGAAAAGAGGAGGGTGTTACGTAGACCCTGCTCTTGGTAATAATACTGTCGCACGGGGATCAAAAGTGCTTTTGAATACAATTTATTGCTGTTGTTTTTTGCTAAGTCAAATAAAGGCTTTAAACAAAAACAGGTTTCAAGCCTTCTGCTTATAATTGCACTTCATGTGACTTGACAATGCTGATTTCTATGTAATTTTTTAAATCCATGTTTGGTAAAAAGAAAAGGCTTTTCTATGAGTTTTCAAAGTCACTGCTGGTAAATTCAGCTTGTTGGTACACATGCTAACAGACACAGTGCAAATGAAACTGGAAAAAAGCTCAGCAAAGTCACTTTTGGTCCCTCCTAACTCTGCAGGAGTTAGGATGCAACATTTCTAGGATTTGAGTGCATTTCAATCCTGGCTGAATTAATTTTATATTCAGTAAAAGTAAAATTGAAGACAGAATGTATGGATCACGTCCTCATACTCTGCAAGTGGCAGTTCCCAGACTGCTGTTTCTTCAGTTGGATTGACGAAAACTATAACAGAGCATTAGCGAAAGGGATCATGAGCGCTATCAGCTGAAATCTACCTAAATCCTCACAGCAAAATGTAATCTGGAAGAAACAGGAGGGTCCTTGAAGGTTAGGTTATACAATATCCATCCCTCTACTTGCTCAGTTCCCCAAATGTGGTAACAAAAAAATAATGTTAAGTATCAGGCCAGACTATTTATCAGAAGGGTATGATTTACTTGGCCATATACCTCAGGGCAAGCCTCACAGGAAAATATAGGTACAAATATGCATAAATTGTATTTATACAAGTTCTATAAAATTAGACTGGCATTAATTAAATGGCAGAAAAAGCAATGCGAGTATTGTTTGGAGGGTAGCCTGCTCCAAGTTCTGATTATAACTTGCTTCCCAAAGAAGGAGCCGCCCACAAGCTTAGAAGACAGATGAGAAGATCATCAGCGCAGATTTGCTGTGAACAGCTCGGTTCAGCTCTGTCCCTGCCAGACTCAGGGCCACACGCACCCTCCCAAGATGGCTAGAGATTTACAAAAAGAGAACCCAGTTCTTGCTCCAGTTTTGGCAAAGGCAGAGGGTGGTTTCATCTCTGGGTAACTTGAGGCCTACCTGTAGCGCTGAGAACTGCCCTCAACACAAAATTGTCACCGTCATTATTACACCTAACATTTGCATTATCTCATCTCCTCTGCATAATAATCTTATGAAGTAAATACTATAATTACCCAAATCTCACAGAAGAAAAACTTGAGGCTAAAATGCACCCGCGGTTACAGAGATGGTGAGTGCCAGAGGTAGGACTTGACTTCAAACAACTTCACTCTTTTAAAGTTTTCTTATACCCATTAGAGTAGCTTATCGACTACAAAAACAACAACCATGAAATAGCCTTTTAACACTCCACTTACAAAGCTCTTCCTATTTATTCATGAATTTTATACATATATTTGGTTAGCCCTTGCAGAGTACCAGGAACTGTTGAAGCACTAAGAATTCAGCAGTGAACAAGACAAATTCTCTACCTGTGTAGAGCTTATATTCTATATTCCATACACAAAACCTCATTTATTCTTTAATATAACTGCTTAAGTTTGGGGCCATTAACATCACCCAATTTTTAGATAAGGGAGCCATTGCTCAGAGAAGTGAAGTAACTTACCCAAGGCCACAAAGCTCATAAGTAGGAAAGCCGGGGTTTGCCCCTGGCATTCTGACTGTTAATCCTATATTCTTTTCAAAATAAGCCACAGGGATGTAATGTACAGCAGCATAGGGAATATAGTCAATAATCTACTATATATATATATATATATATATATGGCTAAGCGACCTTCTGACCATCCAACTGGCCAGTAGATATGATGCACACTGACCACCAGGGGGCAGACACTCAACACAGGAGCTGCCAAGCTGGAGCGACTTGGCAGTGGTGGTTCTCAGGTGACGCACCAGGAACCAGAAAGGAGGGAGCCCGATTCCGTGATGTGTCACCCAAGAACTGCCTTCTTGCAATCTGTGACCTCTCAGGGGATATAGGAGAGCCAATTTCAGCCCAATCCCCACAGGCCAGGCCAAGGGACCCCACCTGCCAGAGGGACCCCACTCACTCTGCAGATGACCTTTGAGCTGCAGCGCCGCCCTGGCCGGGGAGGGACTGTGAGAGGTTGGCTCCAGGACCCATCCAGCCTGTCTTGCCTACTCCTGCCTGCTGGTACCTTCTAATTAATTTCCTTTTAATGTACATGAATTCATGCACCAGGGCACTAGTATCATTATAACTATGTATGGTGATGGGTGGTTACTAAATTTATTATGGTGATCACTTTATAAGGTATATAAATGTTGTATCACTATGATGTACACCTGATATTCTTGTAGTCCTGTTACCCATCCCAAGATGGCTTTCAGAAGCTGGGCAGAATGGTTGTACTGCCAGGATAGGAAATAAGACCAAGTTGGTCCTGGTCTTCCTAATTTTTCCCTCTCTTCCTCACTTTTCAGTCCTTATTTCTTTCATGCATCAGGCGTCACTGTCTTCTAGTTGTCCATGGTCTCCCTCACCCCCAACAAACCTGTTCTGCCCTCCCCTCCACTGCCTTATATGTCTCTCCTTCTGTCCTTCACTCCTTCACTTCCAAACTTCAGGGTCATTCTTAGCTCCCACTCTTCACTTTACAGAGTAGGCCTGACATGCTGTGAAAAATGATCCAAATGGGAGTCCCTTCTATCATCATATCAGAAAAACCTGTTCCTAGTAAGTCACAAATTTTATTTCTCAGAATTTTTTGAGTGAGTTTTCCCATGGAAACATTCTCCCATGTGGCAGTTATACTATGTAGTATTTACTGCAGGTACATCTGGGCTAAATATGTTCATAAAGGCTGGCCAGCAGAATTTAACAGTGGATAATATGCTTTGAATTCCAATCAACCCAACTACAAGTGACCTCTGGCAAAGATTTCCTCCGTAACACATTCCCTGTCTTCACTCTCATTCACAATAAAAAAATGGAAAGAAGTAAAAAATAAATTTTAAAAATAAATGATTTCTTAGAATTACAGAGATAGGACCAACTGGTATTAAACACAATAGAAAAATAAATAATTTAAATTTATGTGTGGCAATAGTGGAGGTTGTAGGAGGTAAAAGATAAATGTTTCTGGCTTTAGAGAATTTCAAACTGTGAATGCAAATGACATTCAAGAACCTCCTCAATCTGATCCTAATTTTTCCATTAGCTTTGAGTCCCATGAGAGTAAAGAACACATCTGATTTTGCTCAGCATTATATCAGCAGCACTTAGCCCTGGGCCTGAGACATAGTAGGCACTTAATAAATGATTACTGAATGAAGGAATGTCATCCTAGACATCTCCAGCCACCCCCCCTACCCCACCCCACCACACACACACACACACACACACACACACACACACACACCACCAACTGCTTGTTCAGCATTCTCTAAACAAGGCTGAGTTTTCACATTGAACTTTTCCCTCAGGCAGTAGCCTCTACCTCTATTGTCTTTCCTCCCCTCCAGACCTGTTGAAATGGAATTCTTTAAGACGGGGGTCAAAAGTTGTATCTGTTGCCCTGGATAGTGTGGCCTAGTTGGTTGGAGTGTCATCCAATATGCCAGTAGATGATGGTTCAATTCTGGTCAGGGCACATACACAAGTTGTCCCAAGTTGTGGGTTTGAACCCCCCATTGGAATATGTATGGGAGGCAACAGTTCAATCTCTCTCTCTCTCTCTCTCTCTCTCTCTCTCTCTCAAGAATATGTTACAGACTATGGGGAGTGTGGGGTGGAAAGAGATTATTATGCATATATGCATAGCCATGGACAGACAATAATGCAGGGAAGGCCTGGGGAGGGGATGGGAATGGAGTGGAGGGGGACAATGGAGGAAAAAACAGGGACATCTGTGATACTTTCAAGATAATTTTTTAATAAAGTATCTGTTATGCTTCTCCTAACCTGGATCCCAGGCCTGAATGCAGCAGCTTTGTTGGATGGGTGATTGGCAGAGGTTGGGCAGAGCATGTTCCAACACAGAGGTTCTGATTCCACTAGCTGGTGGAAAAGGGAGATTAACCTCCCCATCCTACCAGTCACACATTATCGTTTCACTCTGGGAGCCTGACTATTAGTAGCTGGTCCTGGACCTGAGGAGGAAAGCATTCTGGTTTCCTTTAAGAGCACATTACAACTTTCCCCATCGTTTTTGAAGACTCTCTAGGAGCAAGGGGGCCTATACTCATCATCTTAGCCTCTGACTTTGCCCAAAGGTTTACTGAACTGACTTGAGAGAAGGAAAGTAACATTTCATTTCACACAAAAAGGTAGATAATTCCAAATCCAAATTTACCTAGATACATCAGAAATTGGACTATATAACGCCAATTCCTTCTATCCCCCTGATATTATTATGCATCTTATTCAAGAAAAGAAATTTTACAGCTTTACCATGCTACTCATAAGTGCTTTTCTGCCAGATTAGTAGAAAACCGTTAGAATCTGGATTTATAAACTCTTTCTGGGATATGGTCTTCTGCAAAGGATTGGATACTGTTTAAAGTGGCACCTTTTTTCCTAATTCTCACAACATACCTACTTGGCCCTTCCCCTTGTTCCACATATACCTCTAAGTTCCATTGGCCCATCTGTAACTTCTTTTCCCTTCCCAGAGTCACCACCCTCCAACTGAACATCCCTTTAGTTGCATAAAGATGCTGGAATAGAGGGAAAAGGGAACACCATGTGATTTCCCAAGAGCCAATATTTCCCAAGAGATGGTTCTGGCTAAGGGGACACAAAAACAAACACTCTAACAGATATCCTGTCCAAATTCTCTTTTCATAACACAATGTAGCTGAATTCAATATAAAACAAGTAGAGTAAGAATTGAATGTGATATACAGAGCAGAATTTTAGTCATGATACATGACTTAAACAAGAAAAGCATCAAAACCACCTTTTTTATTTTATTGTCAGCAATTTTACCAAATACATCATTTATTTAAAAGGTGGCAACTCTTTGAAATGAGTTCTCAACTTCTCATAAAAGTTTAGATTGTTCCTACCCTCTTAGTCAACTAATAGAGATGATTTTTATTGCTACAAGCCATCCATGTTGTTTTTAAGAACATGCCATTAATCATGATTAAATTGTGTAGGCTGAAAAATCACTAATAATTGCAGTAGAAAAAAACAGCTGTAAAAATGTTTTCCAAATAGAAAAAACTTGTGTGGATTTTCTATAGAACCAGCAATAGGAAATGATAAAATTTATATTTTTATCCTTATAAGAATCTTCATAGGTTTTCCTAAAAGTGAGGAATAAAGTCAATTACTTTACTATTTAAAATAGATTTTGCTTTTGACAAGTATACAGATCATAATGGAATTGTACCTTTGAGCTCTTTAATTGTGACAACTCTGAGACACTGCCTGGTAAAGCAGATCATGCTGCTCCCGTTATCTCTCCAATCTGTTCTCAGATGGAATCATACTCATGTTTCCAAGGCAGAGAAAGCACCAAGAGGTGAGCTTCTGTTAGCTCCTGCTATGGACTGAATTTTGCCCCCTTCCCCCAATTAATATGTAGAGGCCCACAATGTGACTGTATCTGGAAATAGGGCCTTTAAGAAGGTGATTAAGGTTGAGTTAAGGTCCTAGGGGTGGAGCACTGACCCAATAGAACTGGCACTGTTTTAAGAGGAAGAGACATCAGAGTGCTTTGGCATCTGTAAGCCAGGACTCATGAGAGCTTGACCATGCTGGAACCCTGATCTTGGACTTCCAGCCTTCAAAACTGTGGCAAAATACACTCTGTTGTTTAAGTCACCCAGCCTAAGATATCTCGTTATGGCAGCCTGAGCTGACTAATACAGCCCCTTAAGCAACTGAACTAAAACTAATCATTATTATTAATTTTTTGCAACATAGTAAAAATAAATGTTTTAGAAGATTTTTAAAATTATTGTAATTTTTATACAAAAAGTGTGAATGAAATAAGCCCATCAGAGAAAGATAAGTGCCATGTGATTTCACTCATATGTGGAATTTAATGAACAAACTGAACTAACAAGCAAAATAGAGACAGACTAGAGCAGACAGACAGCTCTGATGGGGGTGTATTAAGGAGGGGGGTAGAGGAATTGAGAAAAAAAGAGAAAGAACTCACGGACATGGACAACAGTGTGGTGATTGCAGGGAGGAGGGGGTGGGTGGAGGTGGAAGAGGGTATAGGAGGGATAAATGGTGATGGGGAAAAATAAATTGAATTTAAAAAATCAAATTAATAAAAAATTGAGTTCTTTTTATTGATTTGTAATAAATTTTCTAAGTAAATTTGATGTTTTTGCTATGCACCCATAGCTTCAAAAGAAATACTCTTGCTTATGCCTAACAGATTATTGCTCTAAAATTCCTTTTATTTGGATGTCCCAGAGCCACCACTGCTCAAGTCCCAACACAAATGCCACTGATTCTCTTATACTTTCCTAATCTATCCCCCTTTTACTCTAGCACAGTATTTAAATTTAAAGTGTCTATGTCATTTATCATATCACCTTGTAATTCTGTGCCTTGTGTACATGCCTATCTCCTCCACTAGAAGACACACATGCTAAGAATAGGGTTCAGGCTATCCTTTTGGATTTCCCCAATGTTCATTACAATCTTTTGCCAGTGGTGAGTAAATATTCAGTAAATGTATGAAAGAATAAATAAACTATTGATGGATGAATAAATGAATGAATAAATAGATTAATAATTTATTAATAAATAAGTCTAAAAAATTAGCATTTGGCTTCATCAATTTTCTATGGCATCCAGGAGAATTACCCTTCCACCATAATGCATCCCCTTGATGCCACATTTCTGAAAGAAAGATAATTAATAAAAAGGGAAAAGGTAGTAGTCCTTAGTTGCAGTGCATTGGTTAGGCATAGTACCTTTGTACTTATTCCTTATTACTTTGGGAGTTAAATTTCACTACCCCCATTTTTATGACAAGAAAACGGAGGCTCTGTGAGGTTAAGTAATGCTTCCATACCCATACAGCTAATAAAAAGCAAAGCTACAATTGAAAACCAACACCAAATCCAGGCTCAATCCCACATATTAAATTGTCTTTCTTTCTCTATGGCTTTCTCATTACTTTTTGCTTTAGCTTTTTGTCAAAAAAGAGGTACTAGTAGTTCAAGATATTTTCTGAAGCCATTTAATATGGCCATGTTACTGGACCCAGTTTGGAGGATGAGGTGAGGTGTTCATTATTTCCCAGCATTTTTTCATTTTCCAGTTAAATTCTGATATCTCAAAGGACTCCAGGGATGCAAAGGAAAGAAGTCAGGTTCTTTCCAATATGATCTCATCCATATTGCTACTCCCCAAAGTATAAAACTTAAGGGAGAACATGTTACGTTATGTTCAGGCAAATTTGAGTTACAACCCAGTCCTGGCATTCATTAGCTATGTACTAGTATAGTTAAGTAATCTGTCTCAGTTTCCATATTAAATAATGTTCATGAACTCAGACATATCTGAACATATGGCCAAGGCTAGGAGGAGAGACCCATTAAGAATTAAGTTGCATGAGAGATGGAAAAAGCCCCTTGGTCAATGTGGCAGACTGGCTAAAAACTCACCAATCACATGTCTTCCTTTTGGGCACTTAGGAAACTACATTGCCCAGCATCCTTTGCAATTAAACTGGTGCCATGTCATGAAAGTAAAGTTCAGCACTTCCAGTCATGGACATAAATTGCATCATGTGATCTTCCTCTCTCTCTCTCTCTCTCTCTCTCTCTCTCTCTCTCTCTCTCCTGCTCCACCAGCTAAATATAGATAGTATAGCAGTAGGTTCTGAAGAGGCTTTAGCAAGTGGCCCCACCATATTGGGATTCCAGAATCATGGAATGGGAAGCTGCCTGCCACACAGTGTGATATTAGCCAAAAGAAAAACCTTTACTGGGTAAAGTCACTAAGATTCCAGGGTTGTTTGCTATAGCTCCTGGCACTAGTTACCTGACTCATACAGTCTGTCAAGTTAGCAAATAGGAATTTAGGGCAAACATAGCAGGTCATCAAAAAAAAAGGTGGGGGATGATTTTTTATTCTGTGACTGGTAAGCACTGCTCAGCATATTCTCTGGGCTGCTTCCCTTACCACCCTATCCCTGCTCTACCACACTTCAGCTGGTACTAAGGCCACAGGAGGGGCTATCAGGAAGATCCTTCTCATTAGAGTCTCCACAGGATTAAAATTCAAAGCGGTATTGCTTTGTGGTCTGTGTAACAGAAGGAAGGTGGGGGATATATCCTCTCTTTGACTAGAAAATGGTTGGAGAGCAGAACAGAGGAGCCTAACATGTCAGAGGCAGAGAATGTCACACTAGTTACCCAGGGAGCAAGCAGCCCAGTCAGAAGTGAGAGGAGACCACAGCAAATTGAACCCTCAAGAAAGGTTCAGCACCCCCAGACGCCCGCATAGTTAGGTGGGGCAGCATTAAAATAAAAGAGCTCAGGTTTTAATACCCATTTCTTCCCTTTTATGTGCACCGCCCTCATTAAAAGCACCCCAACTTTCTGACGAATGCCTTTGATTTGCACGATGATTTTACACTTCCCTGTAAAGGAGAATATTGGAATTACACATTGAGTGAGGGACACGCTGAGAATTGCTGTCCATCCTCCAGTGAACTGCAGGATAATCCCGTTAACCTTTCTTACAGGAGGTCATTAAACAATTCTGAAAGCTGTTTCCTTTCACATCAGAACTGCATGGGAAATCTGATCTAGTGTTTTTAATATAGCTGTTCAGCTGCACAGACAGCCCTTCACATGTTTCGATGGTCTTTTCTTATGCTTCCCTTATCTGCTGAGTGCTATTAGCCTTTCTCTCAGTTTAGGTGTTATCCTATCCCCCATACCCGCCCCCCCCCCCTCCTGCCATGATTTCAACATCTAACACATTTCTTCCAATAGGATAGCCCCCGTTTTCTCATTTCTTTTTTTTTTTTAAGAAATGTTTTGTTTTTTTTTTAATATATTTTTATTGATTTTTTACAGAGAGGAAGGGAGAGAGATAGATAGAGAGTTAGAAACATCGATGAGAGAGAAACATCGATCAGCTGCCTCCTGCACATCCCCCACTGGGGAAGTGCCTGCAACCCAGGTACATGCCCTTGACCGGAATCGAACCTGGGACCTTTCAGTCCACAGGCCGACGCTCTATCCACTGAGCCAAACCGGTTTCGGCTCTCATTTCTTTTGATGCTTTTGTTTATCACTTGTGCCAATCCATGTTTCATTCATTTCAACATATCACCTTCCTGTGCATGTCTTCTAAAATTCACTGTAGTTGGTATTTTGTTCTTCGTGCTGCTTAGCTATTTTCATGAAACTATCAATTTATATTAAACCTAATTTATTTCTATATTTCACTCACAGTCTCTCTTTTTATCCTCAAAGACATTTTACCATCCAGTTTTCTTCTTCCTTCCTTCTCTTTTTTTTTTCCAGTGAAGTATGCTAACAGCCACGTGATGTCAGAATTTGTGCCTGAATACATTTTCGAGAACAAGCATGTCTTCCATATTTATCTTCTTGATCATGTAGTCCTTCAATTCAGCTTGAAAGTCTAATTTCCTTTTGGATCTCTAGAAGCACTGATTTTTTACCTTACATGTAAAGTAAAAACTTACATTTTTAACCACATTTAAGAAAGTAGGTAAAAATTGAAATATGCTTCTGGTGGTTTCAATAACACAAAATGGATTCCTCATCTCTGGAGAGGATTCCATAATAAAACCCTATCATTGAATCAGCAATGCAAACATCAAGGAAGTCAATTTCAGGACTGTCATGTTAGGGCACTTGACATGTTTAAGAAATCTCTTTGCAAACGGGGGCCTACTTATCATTGGATGAAGGACACGGATTTAATCTCCAGGGGTGACTGAACCCGATGTCTGGGGTTCTTCCAAAGATTTAAAGTCATTTCCAAATGTTTTTGATGCAGCACTACCCCAGAAGGATTTTGGCAAGTGTGTTTTCCCTTCATTTTAAAACCCATGCGTATTACAAGGGAAATGCAATCCATATGTCTTTGATTCATTTACACTTAAATCATCTAAATGCCATTGTGCAAGAGCTATTTGATGTACAAGAAGCCTGTGAGCCTGTTGTATAAGCCTTTTTAAGCCTTATTTCTTTGAATCAGAGAGTCATGTTTTGCCGGCCCTAAACAGAACTTGAACTGGGAAAGGCTCAAGTTCACTTCTAAACTGAAAACCTGCAAAGTTTTGCGTGGCTTCTGTACTTAGCAATATGTTTCCCTTTGCCTAAAGCTCACAAACACCCAGCATTTCTCTTCTCTGTCTCACATGTAGTGAGAACAGGGTAAATCAATTTTTGAATCACATTTTACTTGTAAAATTCACATTTTGAACCTCAGTTATCTCCCAGGCATTGCCAGAAGTTAAAATAGCAACACTTGAAAATTAGGCTTTTGCTCTAAAAGGGCAAAACAGTCTATAAAGTACATAAATTACTGCTTCTGTACATTTATTTGTTTGACAGGTTTAAGATATAAGTGTGGCTTACATATGGATTTTCAGGATGCCAGATTGGATGCTCCACGAGCTACAGTCACAAATGTAACCTCTTTTTTTAAGACTTATGTTTGGGAGAATAGAATTGGAACAATCTTGCTGTTCTGCACAAATCTAATTGCTGTGTCAAAACAGCAATGGAATATGATGAACATTTGCATTTTTCTCATTTACTGGCCTTTTCTATGGCTTTAATCATATTCGCATCCGTGGTCAAGAAGAAAGTATGTTAAACTATTTGCTCCCTTGCTCCCTGACACTTTAAAAATTTCTCATGAGTTATAAACTAATACTTTTGGGCCTAAAACTGCGAACCTCTAATCAGGTGTTTGGAGAAACCCAAATGATTAACACTGATTGCTACGGACATGGAAACATGTCTTAAGAATGGATAAATCTTTCTCAAGCAAAAGCACTAATTATCTTCAAATGTGTGATTCCTTTGTTTTTATTTAGACACAGCTTAGAGGTTGCATTTCAGGGAGAAGGAAGAAATAATGATGGTGTGATTGTCTGAAGAGAAACAATATTTTAAATTTACGTTTGAAGCTTAGGGAGTAGAGATGAATATAAAAAGATAGAAATTCAGGTGAACCTAATTATTCCTTGTGTATTCTCTACAGTTCACATATATGATAGACTATCATGTTTGTGTAATCAAAAGGATTTTAAAATTTAAGTTTGGAAAAAAAGGAATTGGGCACTAAACCTAGCAAACGCTTAATTATGCTGAGATAATTAGATAGCAGAAAGTGTTGGATTTAGTTCTTTTTCATAGTTTTCATTAACTACCAAGTCTTCATGATTCTCTGCAGGCAGAAATTATTAGCATTCTATTCTTAGAAGAATGGTACACAACTGACAAAGAATTAGAGTTTCAAAGAGTGTGACAGAAACCTTTATATTGAACTATCCACATATTTTCTTAAAAAATAGATGTTTTTTTCTACTAAAAATTTTATATTACAAAGTTTAAAATCTGAATTAAATTTAAAAATATGTAGTTTAAAAGTTTAGCAGACAATCATAACAAAACCATATTTTTTAGTATCAATTTAAAAAACAGAGCAAAGAACTTGTGTTTTTATGGTTTTGCTGCCAAAATCACCAAATTGAACTACAGGGTATTGATTATGATTGTGTCATAGGTCAATAACTCTGATTTTGGTCAAAACAACTAGTGTTGTATTGTAAAATTCCCTGCCAGCATTTATGAGATTAAACTTGAGTTCAGGTGGACATTTAAAAATGTTAAGAACCAAAGCTCAGCATACTTCCTGCTCCTGACCTGCTGCTCTCCACACTCATCTCTTCTTGCTCTAGTGAAATTCTCTTCCTCCTATAAACACAAAAGCCCTGTCAGCCCTCGTGTGTCACCTCAGCATGATTTACTGACTATCATGAGAACCCATCTGATGTAAGGCATTGTTGACCTCACCTAGTGGGTGAGATTGGTCAACTTGCTGTTAATGTAATAGAAGTTTCAAACCTAAAGGAAACACAGACAGTGGAGGTTGGAATATAATCGGAACCCTTGCAGTTACAAGAAGACACTAATCAGTAAATTCCAACTCTGAGAATTCTAGTTCTTATTTCAAATGGATCAGAAAATATCTTTATAATGCCCTCTTGACACATATTTACCCCTACAAATACACACACATATACACACATTTACATAAGTACAGTACATATACCCATACATATATATACACGTGCAAACACATACCCTGCAAACCATATTCGTCTATATGCGTGATTTTACATCCAAATAAAATTTTGAGTCTCAAATATACCCAACTGTACATGTTGAAAGCTTGGTGGGGGGGAATCCTTTCAAAGGCAACTATAAGAATTTATGAAATATTTTGTACAAAGACATCAAATTGGTTCTTATTTTATCCAAATCTATTTACTCAGTCCTCACTTAAGCAGCCATACAATCTGTTTGTTATATAATGAGCAAGAGTCAATGGTATAGAATGGGGCAGATAGTCCTGGGCAGTGTCTTGAGATTCAGACTTAATCATTATAAAATTTTAAACTCAAACTTTAACAAACTTTAAATGTTTGCTTGTGAGAAAAAAAATTAATTACTAATGTTTATCTTCATCACAAAAGACTTTGATCTTCAAAATTGTCATTCAATACTATCATAAACAGAATAATGGCCCCCAAAGGCTTTCACATCCTGATTCCTGGAACCTATGAATATGTTAATTTATGTGGCAAAGGGAATTTTACAGATTTTATTAAGGATCTTGAGATGAATTATGCAGGTGAGCCCAATATATATAGAAGAGTTCTTACTGGAGGGTCATATAAAGAAAGATGTGAGAATGGAAGCAGAGATTGAAGTGATGCACTTTGAAGGGCCATGAACCAAAGATGCAGATTGCTTCATGAAGCTAGGCAAGACAAGGAAGTAAATTCGCCCCTAGAGTTTCCAGAAGGAGCACAGTTCTGCTAACACCTTATTATTAGCCCGTGAGACCCATTTTAGATTTTTGACTTCCAGAACTATAAAACAATAAATTACTTTTGAGCCACTAACTTTGTAATAATTTGTTACACAGCAATAGGAAATGAGTACAAATACTAAGTTCCTCCTATTTTGAATGCACTTTTACAATAACTATATTAGCACTGATGCCCATGTATTAATTTAAAACTTTGCTATGTACTTTGCTTTAAACAAATATATACACAAGTTTCATTGTGTAAAAGGATACTTCATAGGATTCCCAAGTCTATAGTTTTCCCAATCCATATAAAAATCTACATAATTGATTGTTCATAAAATATGATAAATTGCAATACATAAATTTCCATGACAGTTTTCAGGAACATATCAATTTGGTTGAAGGATATAGTGCTAATTACAATCCTTTCCCCCATAATTACCTTTCATTTTTCTAAAGACTAAAGTTCAGACATCCCTATTTATCAGTTAGCATTATATTTTTCTTGGTTAAATTGATTTAGTATTCATATTTTATAACACCTAGTACCAAAAATGAAGTCCCTGTCGATTTCTACTCAACTTTTGTCCCTAAAGGCCTACCGTCAGAATAACTTGAACCTGCAGTTTGGAAGCTTGGGCCCAGTCAGTTATATCCATGACACCCATCCCTGAAATTGACTCCCCTCACTCAAGCATTTTGCTCCATCTCTTCACTGTGAAAAGTTTAAGGATTTGCAATTTGACCGAGAAAGAGGCAGGGCCATGAAAGGCAGTGATACATCAGCTCTGGTGGGTGATGTCTGGACAGAGTTATATGAGGGGGACATCTTCCATTGAGAGATCTTCCAGAGTCAGTGATAGGAGTCCGCTGTCCAGAGGGGAGTAAATCAAGAAACCTCCTGGAAGAGCAGGGGAAACCATAAAGGGGGCTTGCATGTCAACATGATGTCATACAGCAGCAAAGAGAGGAGTCTCTGGGTAGAGAGCTCTGAAGAGCAAAGCAGTTTGAGGTTCTTTCTAGCTGCAGGGTTTGTCTTGTCTATAGTTAGCAGACTTTGGGTGTAGTTTCACAGGATATGTAAAGTAGGTTCTAAATGGCCAAAAATATGTTTATGTAGATTATATTTAATGCAATCAGTTGTATAAGAATTTGAAGTTGGTGCCTGCAGACTTTGGGCTAGTGGTCCTAACCTGCTCTAAAAAAATAACATGGAAACCACAGGGGCCATCTTTGGCCATTTATATGGCATCTGCTCTGTTCTTTCTTCCACCTTCCCAATTCCTTTTCATTTTTTGAACTAATCTCAGGACAAAACACTACATCTTCAGCCTCTCTGCAGAACATAAAATGTTTCTTCCACCTCCTTGCTCCAATTCAGATTGATTTTTCCCCAATGGCAGTACTATTCCTTCCGTACTTTTGAGTAAAGACCTTTCATTCCCTTGCAACTCAGTATCATGAATCTGGGAGAATGGAGGAGCTGCCTACAGTCCCCTCCTTATTTTGACCCTTCTATCCAGAAAGTTCAGGTTTCTCCCAACAGAGCTTTTTATGCTTACACTCTCGGCTTTCTTTTTTAAATTCATCCTACCAAAGATCAGTTTACTTGTTCACAAAACATATCCTTCTTTTATATGTCATCTGTTGGCCTCTAGGTTACAGACCCATATTCATTGTATTTGTCCCCTGGATCACAGCTTCTTTCTTCCTGAATGCTTGTTATTATCCTGAACAACTTCAATGGCAATATGTAAGAACTCTCCAATACTCTTCCTCATCCATCAATAATACCTTAAATTCCAGAGGGCTTGACCTCCACTCTTCTCACCTAGCTCGTTTTTATGTCTCATCCTGGACCTTCTCGGGAACAAAAACCTCTCTTTAGAAATCAGAAATTCTTCTCTTCTGCCTTTCTGCTTCCCTTCTAGAACCTTTCTTTACAACTGTCCTTCTACATTGTAGAGTACTTAGAATACCTTGTGATTCCATGTTATTTCTTAATTTCCTGATTTCCTTCCCTTCATAGATTCATAAACACCCTCAACTGGTTTGCAGCTATATGCTTTTGTCATATATCTTAACTTTGGATCAATCATATAAATTGTCCACCTTTGGACTCTGAGGCTGAGTTGGATTGAAAAAAATAATACAATTCTGTAGACTGGGATTGCTAAATGTTTATACCCTTCAACTACAGCTTGCTTCTCTCCATTGCTCATAAAGGTTTTTTATGTATCTTCTTTTAGTTTCCACTCCCATTTCCCTCAATAGCAATTCAAAATATTTGTCAGTCTACTCAAAACCCCTAACAAAACTCCTATTTTTATTCTCCATAGTAAATGTCAACCTTTTCTTCAGAGAGAAAATTGGGGTCCCCAATTTAACTTCAAAAATCTTGCACTCCTGTCCTGTTGATCTCCATTTGTGGTCTTCAGCCATTCAGTCATCCAGTCAGAAAACTAAATGATATTGTCAATATCTTCAACTCCATTACCCACTATAAGCAGGCTATCACCATATATTTCTCATTTTTTTCTCCAAAATGTCTTCTTATCATCTAAATATTTATTTTAGCCTGGCTGGTGTAGCTCAGTGTATTGAGAGTTATCCCCAGGACCAAGAGGTCCCTGGTTCGATTCCCAGTCAGGGCACGTGCCCAGGTTGTGGGCTTAATCCCCAGTAAGGGGTGTGTAGGAGGCAGTCAATCAATGCTTCATTGATGTTTCTATCTCTCCCTTCCTCTCTATCTAAAAGTCAATAAAAAAACAAATTTTAAATGTTTATTTTATTCTTTTGTATACCTCCCATGTTACTTCCAAGTAGCTTCATGTTACTTTAAAATTTAATTGTCTCTTTATTATGCTTTGAAAATACCCTCTAATAGTGCTTGATAAATTTAAGAAATCCTTTGTTCCACAGGATAAAGCATCCTACACTGAGATTTAAAATGTTGGTGGACATTGCCCAGGTGTTTAGTTGGGGAAATGGTGATTTCCAGGTAATTTATTAAAGAAAGATTGTACAGGGGTGAGGAAAAGTAGGTTCACAACTGTTCATAAGGAAAAAATACATGCAGGTTATTATTATTACAATAGCTTTATTAGCTCAAAAGAGTGTCACAGTGGCACAGCACACTTAGGTACAATCTCGTAAGTGCTCAAATTGCCAGCCTTCATTATTACACATTCTTTAGTCTACTTGCTAAATAAATCTTGTTTTGTGTACTCACAACTATAAACCTACTTTTGCCCTGTGTCATTCTTGCTTCTGAACTGTCAAATCCCCACAAGATAGAGTCTTGCCTAGCCCAACATTGTATATGACCATAGTACCAGGTACAGAACAAGTGTCTAGTAAATTTTGGTAGAGAAGGGAAGAAGAAAAGAAGCAGAGAATGATAGGATTTTACTGCTTTAACTTTCCTCTTGTCAAATATTTTGTGGACATCTTCAAAATATTTTACTTACAAAAGATCTCCAGACTATCTATATCACTGTTACCAAAGGGCAATGGTCAAATATTCCATTTATGGAAATAAAGAATTAAAAGAGTTTTAATAGCAGTGCCATCAATTTCAGAGTGAGAAGAGTGAGAATGAGGCAGATTCATAATTAATTTATTCTATATTTATACCATAGTAGCTAGGATCTGCTAACTATATGTATATATACATTAGAATATATAAATATACATATATCATACATATATCCAACCTTATGCATAATGTGAAGAATAAAACACCTCACCCATAAATAGGTAATAAAACAAGCCAACAAAAAATGTATTTCCAAGTGACTAGCAGACACTCTGATTTGATTTATGTATTAATTGATTTTTTAAAATCATGTATTCAAAGGTTAATAAACTGTGTATCCTGACCTCTAGGATCTAAATGCACAGCAATAGAGATTAATGGTTATCTCAGAATAAGGAGCCATGGGACATTAGGGCAGAGGGAGAAGTTATCTTCCTGGAAAGATTAGGAAACACTTCATTGAGGAGATGATAACTGTGCTGGGAATTAAGGATAAACAGGATTTGAATAAGGGAAGAAGAGAACAATAAATATTTGAAGTTTCATAAGCAATAGTTCACAGGGGGAAGATGCTGGAAATGGCTATTGATGACTGTGGTGCTCACTAGTGCTGTTCACTAATATCTGGCTTTCTCCTTGTGCCACATGGTAGGTTTGCATTTCCTACTTTCTCCCATGGTTAGTTGGAGCCAAATGACTAATTCTAATTCTGGCCAGTGGATTATGAGCTGAAGTGACATTTGTTACTTCTATGCCATAATATTTAATTGCCAGTATAAGGTCCTCTAAAGCTCTTTCTACTCTTTCCCATACAATGGAGACCAGCAACATTTAAGATGGTGGCTACTGCCTGGCTGGTGTGCTTAGTGAATTAAATGTCGTCCCATGTACCACATGGTCATCTGTTTGATTCCTGGTCAGGGCACTTGCCCAGGTTGCGGGCTCAATCCCCAGTAGGGGGCGTGCAGGAGGCAACTGATTGATATCTCTTTGACCCATGTTTCTATCTCTCATTCTCCCTTCCTGTCTCTCTAAAAAATTAATGAAAACATATTTTAAAATAAGATGGTGGCTACTACCTTGGGTGGGTCTTTGAGTGACAGCAATGAACAAAGAACATTCTTGCTGGCTTGAAATGCCTATATAATGTGTGAAAAATAAATTTTTGTTAGTTTAAAACACTGAAATTTTCAAGTATTTTGTTACCACATTCTAACCTAGACTACACAGACAATTATAGAAACAAGACTCCATTTGATAGGCATATGTAGCATATTAAATGGAAAAGGGATAGATAAGTTTGGGGGCAGCAGGGTAAACAAGCTGATTTGTGGAGAAACATGAATTCCAGTTTAGATAGTTTGGACTTTATTTTATAAAGTAGAGCTGTTAAAAGCTTTCAAACAAGGAAATGTTCTGAAGAGAATTGTGTTTTAAAAATTTTAATCAAGCAGGATAGAAGATGCCTAGAAAGCAGAAAGAAGCTTAGAAGCCGGGAAATAAGTTATGTTATTGTGAAAAGCCTAGCAGTCATGGGGTAGTGGCAGTGGGAACCAATTTGGCAGGATGAATAGAACAGTAATTTGCTGGTCCTGGCAACTGACAAGGCCCAAGAGACTTATACATCATTCTAAGAGTTTGAGCCTGAGTGATTGCCATTGCCACTAAAATAGTGAGTAAGCAGAGAAACAAACACATTTGAGAGAAAAACGTGCAAATTTGGGTCAAGCATGAAACCCAGCAGGCAATGACCAGCAGACAACTGGAAATAAACCGAATATATATTTGACACTCATTTGGGAAGTGAAGCCATATAGGAATGAAATTATCAAGGAGAGGGAAAAAGAACCAAGAGTAGACTTTTGTGGAACACCTATATTTAAATAACATAAAGGGAGCGAAGCAAAGATATCAAGAAAGGTATATTTTCACAAAGTCAGGATGAGGGAATTTTAAGGAAAATGGATTATTTACAGCACTAAACATAAGGAAGGATTAATAATTTTTTGAAACCATTAGATTGGTTAGTTTTAAGGGAATGGTTTTAGATGATAACTAAGGAAGAAGACAATTTCAAAAGACTGAGAATTAAATAGAAAAAAACAAATTGAGGTTGTAGTTTCTTCATACAGCATAAAAATACTTAGCAGTTAAAATGAATAAAATGACATTATTATATAAGGAAAGATGATATATCTCAAAAATACTGAGTAAAAAAGTACATGAAAAACTATACATACTGTATGATTATACCTATTAAGCATACAAATAATAAAGGCACATATTATTTTGTAAGTACATATATGTTATTCATAAAACACATACAAACATATACAATTAAGGATAGTAGTTACACCTGGGGAAAGTGGAAGAAGGGATGGGGAAGACTGAGCAGTACAATTTCATTAAAAAAAATAACAGAAGCAAATCAAAAAGATGTTTAAAAAATGTAGCCTGTTTTGAACATGATAAATAGTGAAAGAAAAAAAGAAACAGGTAGTAGCTTGAGGAAAAAAGTAATACAATGTAAATATATGCATTTGTCTTTTCAAGATACTGGGAAACTAGAGAATATTTGTAAGATGCTGTAATGTATCTGTTAGAAAAGACAGAAGTTGAAAATATGAAGATGAAAACAAGACATCAGAATCCAGAAAGAAATTGAATGAAAGATCATATGTGTAAAGGTTAGGCATTGGGGAGGAGAGCAATGCTTTTCAGCTAACTCCATTTGCCCTTATTATCCTCTAGTTTATGTTCCAGGCAATAGGGGCTTTTCACTGTCCCAGGAAGCCTACTTTACTCATCCCTTTGCCTTCTCATGCCCACCTTTTAATATTCTACTCTAAGTCAACTACGTCGCCGAAACCGGTTTGGCTCAGTGGACAGAGCGTCAGCCTGCGGACTGAAGGGTCCCGGGTTCGATTCCGGTCAAGGGCATGTGCTTGGGTTGCGGGCACATCCCCAGTGGGAGATGTGCAGGAGGCTGCTGATCGATGTTTCTAACTCTCTATCTCTCTCCCTTCCTCTCTGTGGAGAATCAATAAAATATATTTAAAAATAAAATAAAAAAATAAAGTCAACTAGGTCAACTATGCCATCAATACTAATTATCTTGTCATATTTGTACTTTTCTAACACCTTAGTTTTTTTGTTGTTTTTTTTCTGGCTCTTGCCACAACTAGCTATCATTGTTTATTCTTTCTAACTCTGTACACGTCTTATCACCTTAAATTTGTCAGAGTTCTTAATGTACAGGCATCAGAAAGTATTTGACCTAACTAGAGTGGAAAGTGGATCTATTGGAGGCTATCAGATGGCTCACTGAATTAACAGGAAATTTGAGAACCCATCTCAAAAAGAGGCCAAGGATCTAGGGAAGGTAGCCAACTGCAACTATGGCCAAGTTTGAAAGATGGACGCAATCTGGTATGAGTCCACAAGTAGCAGCACTGTCCCTTGATTCTCAACCCTAGGGTGCAGACTTTATCAACCACTCCTTGAGTAATTTCTCCCCACTCCTGGATTGTTGCATCATTTTTATCAAATCCTAGTTCTGGGGACCAGAGCCTTGACTACACCCTTGAGCTCCAACAGCCTAAGGCAGGGAGGGAAGAGGGCTCTTCAGCTCTGAGAGTCAGAGACAAAACAGAGCTTTCTGCCAGGATTCATGTAGTGAGGATTTTGCTGAAATAAAAGGATGTTCAGAATTTAGGCAGCAAGAAACACAACGAATACCGTTTGATTCTTGTTTTCTTTTTTCCATTTTGGGATTTTCTAACATATTGTGTTTGGTATAGATTTACAGAATAAATGAAAAACTAATAAAGTAGCTATATATTTAATTTACATCAAATTCCCCAAAGATTTTTTTTTTTACTAATAAACATTTTATAATATGGTAGCACAGATATATTTCTGAGTTTGGAGCTATATAAATTTACTCTGTGACCTTAAGGAAATTATGACCTCCCTAGCTTTAGTTTCTTATCTGTAGCAGGGAAAATAAAATTCCCATGTCTACTAGTAAGAGTTTATGTAAAGACCAGAAATATGGTGTCTGAAACATAGAAAACACTCAACTAAATAGTGCTATTATTTTTATTTATCCCATTAATGATGGAGAGAAAAAGATAATAATATTGTCCTTCCTCTGTACTTGACAATGTACCAGAGAGGAAGTACATTACCAAAGGGTAAAGGACATGAGAGGAGGTAGAATAGGGTAAAGAAGAGATAAATGGTGATGAAAGGAGACTTGACTTTGGGTGATAAACACACAATACAATATGCAGATGATGTAGAATTGTACACCTGAAACCTATATAACTTTATTAACTGATGTCACCCAATACATTTAATACTTTTTTTAAAAAAGGAAGTGCAATATTTTGATCAAGTGAAAGAAAAAGGAGCCAGACCTCTTGGATACAGATCATAGCTATGACACATACAACAAATTAACTGAGTAATCTAAGAAACTTAGCTAATCTTGTTATAATTCCATTTATTCATCTATAAAATAGAGATGATAAAACTGATGGTGATAATAATGATATTAATAATGGTGATAATGGTACATATGATTTTGATAACAGAATCTCCTTCAGGATTGTGACATTTTAATTAATAAACATAAGCTATTTTTAACAATATTGGTACAACCTATATAATAAAGAGGTAATATGCAAATTGACCCTTGCACCATCATAAGATGGCTGCCCCATGTTGTCTAAAGATGGCCACACCCACATCATCACAAGATGGCTGGCAGGGGAGGATAGTTGGGGGCTACCAGGCCTGTAGGGGAGGGCAGTTAGGGGCGATTGGGCCGGCAGAGGAGCAGTTAGGTGTCAATCAGGCTGGCAGGGAAGCAGTTAGGGGGTGATGAGGCTGGTAGGCAGGTGAGTGGTTAGGAGCCAGCAGTTCCGTATTGTGAGAAGGATGTCTGACTGCCGGTTTAGGCCCGATCGCAGGGATGCAGTTGGACATCCCCTGAGGGATCCCAGATTGAAGAGGGTGCAGGCTGGGCTGAGGGACACCCCTACCCCCAGTGCATGAATTTCGTACACAAGGCCTCTCATATTAAATAGTCCATATGTATTTTAGACTATTATGTTATGTATGTTAGCTATCATCATTAGTTGTGTGTTTTGTTTTTTTTAATTGGAGAGTTTGGGTGTGTTTTTTGTGTTTATTTTTTTTTTGTCCTTGACGGGCTTACTTGTCATTATAAGCCAAACATTGATA
The DNA here is from genome assembly GCF_000147115.1 of Myotis lucifugus. Classification (NCBI taxonomy): domain Eukaryota; kingdom Metazoa; phylum Chordata; class Mammalia; order Chiroptera; family Vespertilionidae; genus Myotis; species Myotis lucifugus. The sequence goes on from NW_005871048.1 coordinate 29,764,819, forward strand.
CTTGGCTGCTTGGAAGATAGTTAAGGATAGACTCTGTAATTAGCAATAAACTTATATTTGCCCAGATAAGAAATTACTCCTAAGCCTATCTACATTAACACAGCGATTAAACCTCAAAAAATATTTATATTCTCTCATGCATTAAAAATGAGATAAACTATTAAATATTTACTATATATGCAGACACTGTTCAAGGTCTTTGGGATACAGTAATGAACATAACTGGCAATGTCTTTGTTCTCATGTAGTTTTCATTTCTTACCACTTGTTGAATGAACAAAATATATGCTAAATTTTGGTATAAATAAACATTGCAGACTGTGTTTCTAATAAACATATGACTTAAATATAAATCAAATTAAAATCCCCATAGTTTTGAAACTGAGTACATTCTCTTACGCTAAAACTCCACACAGGTGACCGCTTCTCCCATCTTGAATCACTTTTTTTTCATTTGATTTTCTTGGTATCACTACTGACATTTAACTTCTTTCTGGCTTAGACTCAGTCTCTAAATGTTGGCCTGTCCAAAGGCTTCAACCTGCTCCTTCTCTCTATTTACAATCACTCTTTATTTTCCTCATCCAATCTGTGACTTTCAAATTTATATCTGCAATTTTAACCTCTTTTGAAATTCCCATTTTTCATCAACTGCCTACTCATTATTCCCATTGCATATCTCTTAGCTTCTTAAATGTAGCATAAAGCAGAACTCCTATTCCATCTCCTCAATCTATTCTTACCATTTTTTTTACAGCTCAGTAAGTGGCATTATGATTTGTACAGTTGCATAAAACAAAAGTCTGGATGTCATTCTTGAAAATTTGCTTTTCTCCTTTTCCTTATCTCATTCTCCCTTCAAAATATAACCTGAATTTAATCTCATTTTACCACCTCCGCAACTACCATTCTATTCCAACTCACCTTTATCTTTCTTCTAAACTACAATAGACTCATAACTTACCTCATAGCTTCCACTCTCCCCCACACAGTAGCCAGGGGGAACTTTTAAAATGTCAATCATACCACATTTTATTATTGACCCATCTAAACTCTTTCCAAGGTTTTCCAACATACCGAGAATTTAATTAAAATTCCCAATCCTTATTTTCATCATGTAGCTATTTTCTATTTTTCCAACCTCATTTCCTATAATGTCCCCTTCCTTCATATACATTACAATTTATCCAGTGTCCTTCTTATAATCGCTTTCATACATCAAGTCTTTACAGACCTCAGTACCTTAATGCTTGCTGTTCTCTTTGTGTAGAACAAATCTTTGATCTTCCAATAACATGCTCTTTCATTTTATTCAACTTAGAAAGAAATTCCCTGACCAACATGTCTTTGATGTCTCCCCTTTCATTTGTAATTCCTTTACATTAATCTACTTTTCTTAATTTACAACTAGAAAATACATTAAATATTTTATTTCATTAATTTGGTTTTTATTCCTGTCCTTGTCACTGCTATATAAGTTCTATCCAGGCAAGAAATTAGTGTCTAAAATATTTCTACACTTAGTAATAGATTATGTTAAATTGGTGAGTAAATTCATGACTTGATTGATAAAAAATGCTTTTTTTTCAGACATTTCAGAGTCAAGATTTTATTCCCCCTTTGGAATTAAATTTTATCTTAATCATATCTTCATTTTTTTCATTTTATATGGCAGATGTGGACATAGTTAAAAAGTATTCTGCTTTAGAAATTTAAAGGTCATAAATAAACACTGAATATCAAAGGCTTTGTGCTTTCCTGTAAGATTGAAATTGGTTAACTTAGCCAAGAGGAGTATGAATTTGAGGGTCAGTTGCCCAAAATTTTTAAAACTAATGACTGTTATGAAGTAAAATGCTTTAGTGGTAGAAGAAGAAACAGTAGTTTAGCTCTATCATTAACTTTTATTTAATCATTGTTTAACTGTCTATTTCTATTTATATGAATAGATTGCTTTCAATTAATTTTAGTGCCTCAATATGTCCATCCCATTCTCTGTATTTGCATAATTTATGCTTGAACAGCTATCTTAGTTTTTACTCTCTCATTTAAAACTGAAGTTTTCTTTGAGTCTTTATACTTCTTACTGAATATAAGCATCTTTAATGTTTGTCTTTCCTATTAGACTGCAAGCTCTGTGAGGATAGAGACACTATCCATTCAAGTGATGTATCCTTGTTGCCTGGTTCAGATGTATTCTTTCCCGCAGTAAACCTGAGATTCATCAAGCTTCCTAAATCAGTCTTTAGACAATATTGGGAAATTACTGACCATTTTTTCTTCAAATATTTCTTTTGCTTCATATACTCTCATCTTACTCTTGTGACTCCAATTACATACATATTAGTGTATTTGATGGTATCCTATTGTGTTTTTTTTTCCTCTATCTGTTTCAGTTTGGATTTTATATTGACCTCTGGTTCTCATTTTCTGTCTTCTGCTATGTTCAACCGACAGTTGTATCCATTAAATGGGTTATTAATTTCAGATAATGTTTTTTATTTCTTGAATGTTCATTAGATTTTTAAAAAAATGTATCTTTATTGTTGAAAGTATTACAGATGTCCCCTTTGTTTTATTTTGGGGTTTTTCCCATTGACCCCCTCCACCCCACACCTGCCCTCCCAGGCCTTCACCACACTATTGTGTATGTCATGGGCTATGCATATATGCATATAAGTTCCCCAGTTAATGGTTGATCTCTTCCCACCCACCCCCTACCCCCATCTTTCCTCTGAAATTTGTCAGTCTGTTCCATGCTTCTATGTCTCTGCATCTACTTTGTCCATCAGTTTATTTTGTCCATTAGATTCTACATATGAGTGAGATCATATACTTATCTTTCTCTGACTGGCTTATTTAATGGAAGATTGAACACATCCTTGAATAATTAATATTAATAGAATCAAAAAAATATTTTATTATATTTTATAAGGTATATTATAGAATATTACTAAAACATTTTTGTTGGATAAATAGCCATAAATATTTTATCTACCACAATACTGACAAGTCAACTACTTGTCTAACTCAGCTACCTATTTAAACTCAAATTGTTTGATCTCAGAAAGAAAATGAAGAAAAGGAGGGGTGAATGAGTCACCTTTCATGCCAAGAATGATTTATATTCCTCTCTCCTTAACTAACAAAGACACCAAGTTTGAAGTATTTTCTTCAATTACCATCTCCCAGAAAGATTTCAATCACCTTTTAAAATAAACTTTATTTTTTCATCTTTTCAGCAATAGGAAATCAGCATTGAAATTTCAGAAAATAGTTTAATTAAGAAAGCAAAATCACCCATAATTCCATATTCAAAGATGATTGCTGTTAGCCTTCTTGTGTATTTTTTGCTACTCTCTAACAAATGCATTAATCATACTAATTTATTAGACAATGCTTGGCCTACATTTTTCTTTATGTGAAATACATATTTTAAAAAGCATTTTCCAATGCTGTAAATCTCACTTTAATGAATTATATTGCATTATGTAGATATACCATAATTTATTTACCATTTTTCTAATTTTATTCCCAATTTTTCACTATTGCATTAGTTGGAACTGGAATTCAGTAAAATTATCCACTTGAGATCCATAAATTTAAGACTTTATGTTTTTCTTTCTACTACCCTTGAAGATAAATTAAATATTAGTATTGTTTCTGCTTTGAATTTTATGTGTAAACAATCTACTTTTAAAAGTTGATTTTCATTAAAAAAAACTTTCTAATTTCCTCTTCCTTTAAACATAAAAGTTAGCATCTAGACATACTGTTTTGTAATATTTTTTCAGGTGTAACAATTATACCTATGTAATATTTCCATTTCAGCACTTCAGTATGTAGAATGTTTCTCCTTCTTCACCCCCTCCCCACAAATGCCTATAATTGCACTGTATGAATGTACCATAATGTATTTAGCTTGTGTCTTATTGATGGAAATTGTTTTATGCTGGTCTTTTGTTACAGCAATCAATGCCACAATAAATAACCTTGTACACTTTCATGTTAATGTGCACATATATGTCTGTAGGACAAATTTCCAGAAATATGATTGCTCATTAAAGATATAATTACATTTGTAACATGTATTTACATCTTGAATTTGTATTCACACACACACACACACACACACACACACACACACACACTCACACATACACACACACACACCTGGGGAAGTATACAAAAAAATAGTGGGCTAAGTGGTTAGGAAATGCACGGGATTAAAATTTTGCATATTTCACATTTTTATAATTTGTATTTTGAACCTTGTATGCCACCTTTTTAGAAAGTAAATTTTAAATGCTCACCTGTCAATATCACCCAGTAGCTCTAATTCTTTATTCTATCAGGATAGATATTTAAAGACTGTTACAAAGCCTGAACTGGACACATTTGCAGTCCCTGTGCTCTAATTCACTGAGTTTTGTGACATTCAGATATGTAAAAAGGCATTACCAATTCAGACGGGATATGGAAATGGCTAGACTGAACTATAGGAGGGTCTGGAACACTAATTCCGAGGCTTAGCCCACAAACAGCCCCCAGTTGTTACAACATAATTTTCAAAAGAAGTCACCACTGAGAACATTTCCCAATGGTGCCAATCCCTGTGAGAGTATTCAACAATATAATGTGAGAACTGGTTCCCCAACCCCCCACATATGGAATATAACCATTTTAAAATAGCTCTTTATTTTATAGTTTAGGGCACTCTAGACAGAGCATCAAGTGTTTTCCACAGTGAAAACAATGATCTTTCTAGGAAGAATGTCCTCCCTACAGTAATCCCTCTGCAGTAATGACAAATGGAGGTGGAGGGTGCGAAATTTAAAAACAAGGATGGTTCCTTGGTATGTTCCTTAAAGCAGAATGCTCTCATATTAAACCTGTTATATGCATAATGACAGGTGATTTTTTTTATATCCATGCTTATTGCCATCCTAGAGTAAATAGGACAATTTTTCCGTATAGGATTAAGAATTTTATCATTCTTTACTAAATGCATTTTTTAATACTAATGCCCACCCAAATTGGAAGAAAAACCATGTGAAATAGCGTTCAAGGCTTATCTAAGTTGAGTCCTTAATCATAAAGCTTTGGCTCAGCATGAGCTCTTAGTTTACATTGAAGGAGGAAAGAAGGTTTTAGTTTTTTGCAGCAAATATATTTCTAGTACTCCTCTCTGATTTTATGGCCAATTCTGTCTTCATGCTTCCTTAATCTTGAAGCTCTTTCAAGGCACCATACTGTGCCAAATGTACAGTGATTATGTAATGTGGACAAAAATCCAGTGGGAAATGTGTAGAGCAGATCAAAATCATTCCACTTAAGACCTCTTACCGTCATTTGATCTAATGATGTTCACTAGTGCTTGATGTACTAAAAGGCAGTCACTGCGAGAACATACGGTTTGCATCAACATGTGAATTTTCAGTGAAACTGGGATCATTGCGGTCTCTTGAATACTGGTCTCTATAATATCTAGAATATCTATAGAAAAACAAATCCCATGACAAAACTTTCTGAATCACTGAATGTTATGCCACTTCCTATGAAAAAAAATATATATATATTATTTATTTATTTATTGTCAAATGGACATCAAAGTGGTATCTTACATGAATGGGAAGAAGATAAAGCCATTGATTACCCACATTGCAAGTATGGCTTATCTGAATTTTGGAAAACGAGTAAATTTCCATCTAGTTTGCTACATGTAGTTTCATATTTAAGCTATAAAATACTTCCTCATTCCTCTTTATGATCTATCCTTTATTTTTTTCAAGGTTCTTCAATATTGTATATTTCAGGATTCAAAAATACATGCAAGACTTCTAGTTTCAACTCAGACATGTAAGGAGCTTGGAAGTATGGGGGTTCAAAACAAGCCACTCCAAGATGAGTCTCAGTGGTATGCAGATTACTTTAAAATAAAGTTAATTTTAGCTTCAGGTTTGAGAGAAATTTCAGTCCTTCTCTTTAACCTTGCCCATAAGAGATTATCAGCGATAATTTCTTTTGACCTTCTACCCAGAAGGGCAAGCTTCTGTTTACTGAATGTCTGCTGTTCTTATCCCTCAATGAGCTTTTGAAACCCCCAAGGTGCATTGTCTCATCCCTACCTCAGGAGGTCTTCTATATTTCATTCCCCTTGCTATCCCTGAACCTCTCATGTATGTAGAGTCTCTGACTCTCTCATGTGTGGGGGGGTTCCCGCACATACGTATGTATTAAATTTGATTATTTTTTATTGTTAATCTCCAGTCTATTTAATTATTAGAACAGCCAGAAGACCCTTGAGTGTAGAGGAAAGTTTGTTCTTCCTCCAGAGAAGTCATTACTCATGTCCTTGTAACAATAAAAAGCTGAATAAACTGAAAAGCAATGGTTCTTGGATCACAGAGGGCTGAGGTGGCAGGGCAGGCTGCCACCCAGAAATCCAGAGAGACAGGCAAGTTCAGAGTCACAGCAAGACCTGCCTGCCTGGAGCAGAAGCCACTGGAGCCATAAACTGGTAGAAACACTTAAATAGTAATTTTGACAAATTGCTGGAGGCTGAGTGGACTAGTGTGAAAATGAGAAACTCCAAGGGGCCACAGTCTTTGGGGACCCCACTCTTATGTGGTTTTACCTCCAGGAACCTCACCAGATTCTCACTGTGGGGATCCAAGAAACATTCCTCAGGGCTCTGGCAATAAGAGGGGAAGAATAATCATTGTGAAACACATCCAGACCTCTCTCCATAACAAAGGCCTACAATCCAGGGAGTTTGTAGCTCATCCCAGAGGAGGAAAGGGAATTCTTTCAACTCTAGCACTCTCCAGTCTTCAGTTCTGCCTAAGAAAACAAAAACAAAAAACAGGAAACAGGAATCAGAGATTTAAGGATATAGATTAGGAATGCTGTAGTCAGAGACAGGGATAGGAGCAGGGGGGAAAGCCATACCACTGGAAAAACACTTGTAAAGTGTTCACAGCCTAAAACACAGGCTGACTAAAAGATTCAGCTTTAATTATAACGTTATAGAAGTCTTCCCTTCCTCCATGTCTTACTACATCAACAGGGTTACACTAAAAGAACTGTAAGATGCTCAGTCTTTCTGAGGAGTACTTAGAGAAGCCCAAAGGCAAAGGGTAAATAAAACAAGTACACTGGAGGAATGTGAAGCTGCAGGCACCTGCGTTACAGCCAACATAAACAAGACCAACTCTTAGCCAGGTTAGGATAAATCTTCACATTGAAGTCCTATTTACCTGTTTCTATTACCCAATATATCATGGTTTTCAAAAAAAAGACAAGAAAAAACACTGTCTAAAGAGACATAGCAAGCATCAGTTCCAGATTCAGAATGATGCACACATGTTGTAATTATTAGACAAGGAATTTAAAATAACTATGATTAATATGTTAGGGCTTTAATGGAAAAAAAGTAGACAACATATAAGAACCGATGTGTAATAAGGGTGCATAGATTAACAACATGTGGTATATTCATTCAATGGAACATCATTAGATCATAAAAACAAATGAGGTACTGATACATGCTACAACAGAGATGAACCTTGAAACATGGTGCTTAATGGAAAAATAAATCAGACAAAAAGGTGACATATTGTATGGTCTCATATACTAGTATATGAACTATCCAAATAGAGGTAGAAAGTAGGTTAGTAAATGCTGCAAGTGGTGGGATGGGGTTAAAGGGTACCTATTGATGGATGCAAGTTTTCCTTTTATGATGATGAGGATGTTCTAAAATTAGATAGTAATGGATGAATATACCAAAACCCACTAATTTGTACACTTTAAAGTGGTGAATTTTATGGTATGTGAATTAGTTCTCTTATACCAGTCAAAGACATGGCAGAAAGTAGATAATACATTCAGATGGTTTAATTAAAGATAATTTAATAAAGGGACTATTAAACAACAGGATTAAAGGAGGTGGGGAAGGGAGAAAGAGACGTGTTTTGAAGTTAGCAATGGTGGGGACATATTATCATCCTGGGACTGAAGAAGCAAGGAAAAGGGAGCATTCCAAGAACTTGGAAAGAGCTGTAGGAGAGGGCCACACAATAGGAGCTGGGCCTTTAGTAGAGGTTCCCTGACCCTGCCAAACAGTCCCCAGGAGAGGAGGGAGCCTGGACAACAAATACCCCAACCACTTTCTCATCCCCTCCCCACTGCTGATCTCCTACCAGTGCCTCCCCAACTGACCACTCCCAATAGAAGCCAAGGGGTAGGGAAGCCCATCTAATGCAGTCAACAGAAGTTGACACCCTGGGGCACAGAGCTAGAGGGAGAAGGGCATCCATTACATCCAAAGGGGGCTGAGAGAAGATACAGCTGAATCCTTCTCATTCCCATCTGAAGAACGAGTGCTGAGTAAGGGGGGACAGGAGTTGCATAGCAAGAACCACAGGAGCAATATCAGAACTCCAGGGTGATGATGATGGTGACTTAACTGGAATGACAGTAATGAAAATCAAAGAGAAAGAGAAACCTTAGATGTCTTCCTAATCTTTGAAACAATATCTAGGAACAAAAGGTGCAGTAAGTTGTAAATCACAGGCCAGAAATGTCAAATAAGCTAATTTTCCAATGTTTAGACCCATATCGAAGATCAACCAGTTCATTTGAAGCCCTAGTTCAATGTCCTCCAAAGTAAAAACACCTTGTGGAAAGATGGGGCCACAGAGAAATGTGATATTAATTGGCCACCCAACTCTTGCTTTTTCTCTGGGACTATAGTCTTGAGAGGCTGAGCCTACAGAAGAGCAAAGTGATTTATCTGAAGGGTTTTTTCCTCATAGATTTTGGAACAGAGAGTAGCCTGCCAATAACTTAGTCTGGCCTTAATTTTAAATGAGGAAGCCGAGGCCTGGTCTATTGGCTTGCCTGGTCTATCCAAGGCTGTTCAATGGGCAAATGGCACAGCTGGCCCTGGCGTCCCGATGGACCTGCTGCTAGGCTGAAGTGCTTTCAGTCCTGTTTTCTAACTGTGAGGCTTCCAACTGACGTGCTTTGTCTTTCAACAGCCTCCTTGTTATAAAGGTGATCCCAACCTTGGCAGTGTTCTTTTGGCCTTGAATCCTGCTGCACTGGAAGAGGAAAGGCGGGCACACGGTTTAACGCTAGATTAATAGTGGAAGGATTTCCAAAATAATGTTAGTGGCATAACTTAGTGGTTAAGAATGATGTTTTTAGGTGTCATTTTCAGGAACAAAATATTTGTTTTGCACCCAATTATGCTTCAGCATGTCAGATTGTATTACTCATGTAGTTTTACCTTCTAATATCACAGTTATAGCTGAATATGGTAAATGCAGACTTCTGGAGGGAAAAGGCAGCTTGTGATTTAACTTTGCTTTCACATATGGCGCACACATTGTGGTATCAGTGCAACAGGAAAAGAGTGAAGAAAATGATGAAACCCCCAGAGAAATATGAGGCTGGGTTCCTTTGTGGTCAAAACTGAAAGTGCCACCTGAAAAAATGTACCTTACGAGTTGGTTATATTTGTGATCTGGATCATGACTTTGCTTATCTCACCTGGTGGTCAGGAGAACTGTGAGAGTCCAAGATCATGTCCAAAACTACAAGGTGAGAGTTACCTTTTGTCCCCTCTCTATTTTTAATAGCATTTAGATTTCATTTGATTGTCAAACTTATAGGTTGTTCATTTCATTTTGAGGTACCTAATATATATAAAGTGATCAAAGTGGACAGAACCACTTTTAGGATGTTCAGGATCTCAATAAAGATATTTTCAGGCCTCTATCTATATAAACAACTCGAATCACCCTAAGTCAGCAGTCCCAAATCACCAAACCCTGAAAAAGAAATTCTAATCTGGCCAGTGGGGGTGATCCATTTGCCAGGCCTCCCTCCAGGGGCCCCAGGAAGTCCTCCTACATACAAGTTCCCAAGCTACTCCAGCAATGAGGTGACTAAGGCAGAAAGGGCTGAATAGGTTTGGAGAGTCCCCAAAGAGGTGAAACAGGGACAAGGCCCATTCACATTCCAGTTCAGGCTTGGCTCTGGGCAGGGGCCAGATAGCAGAGGGGGACTTAGTAAATACCAAGGAAGACAATCCAAAGGTAGATCTTCTGAGTTTACAGTTGGGCCAGGGCCTTGCTTTCCAGAGCCTGAAAGAAGTTCTGAGGATGCATATAAGCTCTGGTGTCAAGGGCCTCATCATATCATGGACCTTCCCATCTAATGGGAAAGGCAGACATTGCCAAAGTCTATCCAAGTGAAATTATTATTATTAAAGATGATGATGGTATGCTCTGGGGTTCCCTAGCTCAGGCTGGAAGGAAATAAACATTTTCCCTGAGAAAAATATCCTTAGATGAGATGCAAGTTTGGGCATGAGCTCGGTAATAAGTGGAGACGTAATGTGTTTTGTTTTGCTTTTCAGAGAGCATGTGTGAGGGCCCTGAGTAGGGACATCAGAATGGTTACCAGGAACTAAAAATCTAGAATCGATGGAAATTAGAGTCAGGTATGCTGACCACTATTGAGCGAGAGTAAATTAAGGCCAATTCTTCCTTTTTTTAAAAAATCATTTTCTAGGACCTTGATACTCAAAGTGGGAAAAATGGTGCAGTGTTATTAGCATTGACTAGAAACTTGCTAGAAATGCAGAATCTCAGATCCCATCCTTGACTTACTGCATCAGAATTTGCATTTAACAAGTTCTACCAGTGATCCATATACATATTAAAGTTTGAGAAACAGTGGTCTATGTTACCGAATTCCTTAAGGCAATGTAGCATAATTAGGAAGTTAATACTCAGACCATCTTTGCTATACTTGACCCTCATAAGGAGGGAGTTCACCATGGTTGTGGAATAATGTAAAATCTATTTGGAAGATCTGATTCCCATGGAATATATGAATCCATATTTATATAAGCCAGGTTAGAATGAAAAGTTGCAATTTCCCAGAAATAAAAGCTCTTCTTCAGCTTGGACTATGGTAGTGACAGTGGAGTTGGGAATTGATCTCCCTTGCCCTCTCAAACACTGCCTAGAAACTTGAAATTCAGCACTGCATTCATGAATGTACCTCACATTCAGAATTATACATGCATTTAAAACACAGTGTTACTTTCTTGAGGTTAATATGTCATTTCAACATTATTTTAAGACCAACTCCTCCAGGAACATAAATATATATATATATCTCCACACACTAGAGGCCTGGTGCATGAAATTTGTGCATGGAGGGGCGTTGTCCCTCAGCCCAGCCTGCACCCCTGCACCTTCTCCAATCTGGCACAATCCAGGACTGCAGGCTCCCAACTGCTCACCTGCCTGCCTGCCTGATTGCCCCTAACCACTTCTGCCTGCCATCCTGATCACCCCCTAACCACTCCCTGCCAGCCTGATCGACGCCTAACTGCTCCCCTACAGGCCTGGTCACCCCCAACTGCCCTCCCAACTGCCCTCCTCTGCCAGCCCAGTCCCCCCCAGCTGCCCTCTCCTGCAGGCCTGGTCCCTCCCAACTGTCCTCCCCTGCTAGCCTGATCACCCACAACTGTCCTCCCCTGCAGGCCATCTTGTGTCGACATGGGGGCGGCCATCTTTGACCACATGGGGTAGCCATCTTGTGTGTTGCATATTACTTCTTTAATATATAGAAGATAAAAATCCAGCTCCAAAAAAATAATTTAACAAAACCTGTATACCTATTTGTTTTACTTTTTTATTTGTTCATCATAAATATATTTATTTTTAAAAACATCACATTAAAATGTTATTTATCTTTTTCTTTTATTTATTGATTAAGGTATTACATATGTGTCCTTATCCCCCCCATTGCCCCTCCCACTCTCCCACTCATGCCCTCACCCCCTTAGTGTCTGCGTCCATTGGTTAGACTTATATGCATGCATATAAGTCCTTTGGTTGATTTCACCCCCTTACCCCCTCCCTCCCCTGCCTTCCCCCTGAGGTTTGATGGTCTGTTCGATGCTTCTCTGTCTCTAGATCTATTTTTGTTCATCAGTTTATGTTGTTCATTATATTCCACAAATGAATGAGATCATGTGATATTTATTTTTCTCCGACTGGCTTATTTCACTTAGCATAATGCTCTCCATGTTTTTAATGTTTAAAGTCTATGTTCTTAATGTTTATCTTTCAAATAATAAATATATATATGTATAAATAATCAAGAAAAACCTCTAAAACTCATGTAAGATTTCTCTTGATGATGAAATAAGTAACAATTTTTTAAGAAGATTTTTTTAGGCAACTGTGTTTTCTTAACTCCCACATTTAGTATGTAAGACACACATACACACACACATATACACACATAAACACACAAAGAGAAAATGAGCATAGTTGATAGAAAGTAATGACACAGTGAAGAATTATAAGAGCCCAGTGATTTCAATGAGCTAGAAAAAGGAATTTAGGATAATTTAGGGTTATGTTTAAGTGAGAGGCAATAATCTTAAATATCTATGCATATTATTAAGCATACATGTTCTTATAAAAATATTTTATTTTGAGAAAGTCTAATGATTTTTCTAAGATAAACTGATTCTTTCTTCGAAGAGTCTATGAGATAATACATGGAATATAATTACAGCAAACAGTACTTGACATAGACACTCAATAAGCATTAGCTACATTATTATTGTCTTATTTTGTCAATATAATTTAACTAAAATGACCAATTATCAATACAAGAAATGTTAAGTTCTGTCTCCTATTCAGCCTTTAAATAACTTCATGTCATCCCATCCCATTCAATAATTTTCTGATTTCTTGGCTCAATTAAAATTCAGGCAATAAGTATACATATATATTGAGCCCTAAGAATGTTCTTGTCATAATGATTCTTGCTGGGTAAGCTTTCAGGTTTTCTATTTTATCCTTTAATCTTTTCCAACCAGTGGCCAATTGTTAATTTGTGAAAAATAATTGTTACTATAGCTTTAATAGATGATGATAATGGCAGCCTATGTCTTTCTCTCATGGTATATAAGCTTTTAAATAGGGACCGAGGTAGTTATCTTGTTAAAATTTCAGACAGATCTATTCCTCTGAAAAAAATACCATTTAATTGTGCTTCCCATCTTGCTATGGCTGGTGCTGGAGCTACCCATGTTTTACAGAACTTATGTTACAAAACGCAGATCACATTTGAGTGCTTCTTCTTAAATGCTTAATGGGAAACAGAAAACCACTGTAATGCTACACTAACTTATAAGGGCTGTGGCTCCACTCACAGAAATCAGCCTGGCTTCCAGCTGGCACGGAGCCCACAGTTCAAACTACATCCCAGATAGAAAAACCCCTGAGAGGCAAAAAATATGACAGAGGAGTTCAAATAGTTTTCCTTTAATCTACTGAGCTACATGAAGTATGACATGCTTAAGAATTCTTCGAGGAAAAGTTTCTATGTAAAGGTTATCATTAAATAAAGTAATGACAATCATAAAGAACTGAGTGACCCTTAAGCATAATATTGAAAGACAATGGAATAATAATGATACCAATTGAGGAGAAAATTGATGTAAGAAAATGGTCTGATGGACAAGAAATGAGTGAAGAATTATAATAAAGTTTCATTGCTGTGGATCTGAGAAACTTCTAACACAACCCGGTCATGTAGAGCTAAGTAGTATTTGTATTACTCCTCTTCAGTCTTCCTTCTACAACCTTCAAATAGGCAAATTGCCTAAGATTATGTAAAACACACATAGAAAAAATAAGTATTAGTTCAATTGCCCACTCTAATGGATTGGGAATTGCTACTTCAAGCATGTTGTTGAGAAGAAGGGCAAGGTCATCTCAGTGAGAAAAGGAGGACTATGATCCATTAGTGTTAGTTATCATGGACTAAGGGAGAACGAGACTAAAGAGGAATTCATTATAATGTCTAATGCTGTCATAGAGTCAGTATGAATATTAATCAATCCGAGGTTTTACAAAATATAAATATTATTTCAAAATTAGCAGTTTTTTAAAGATAGACAAAATAATTTTTTGACAGATCTATACATTTCCTCTTTAACCCTGCAATCTGTTTTCTTTTTTCTTCCATTTCAAAGTATACATCCAGTCACTACATCATCAAATTCATTGTTTTTTTCTTAAGATTTGGCCTTTGGCATTGCTGAGATTTTTAGTAACTTTGAAATCCATTACATGGAACTCTCTCTTCCTTTATCCTTCTGTGATTTGATCCCTTTGGTTATCTTTTGTCTTGGCTTCTAAATAATTAGCTTCTCTCTAGTAACTCAGGCTACATACAGTTTCTCTCTGTTCCTAGCTGTCCTGTTCCTTATGTCTCACTGATCTTATTAAAACATTTATTTCATCATGCTGGTTTTTTACTCAAAAGCCTTGTTACTTTTATGAGTTAAAGGTCAAAAACCTTAGCCTGGACCATTAGAATCTTGTACTAGCAAGCTCCTATAACAAACCTTTCAGTGGATTATCCCAATAGAAATTTATTTTTCACTCATGTAAATTTTAGTTGAAAGTAGGGAAGGGCCCCTGTTCCATGTAGTCTCTTAGGAACACAGACAGGTGGAGGTACTGCGATTTTCTACTGGGACACGAAGTCAAATCAGCAAACGGGAAAAAGAAAAAGTAGAGGATTACACAGGAGGTTTTTATGAGTCAGGGCTCCCATCCACATTCCATTGGCCGGAATCAGTCATATAGCCAAAAGAGTTGTAAAAGAGTTTGGAAAATGCACCCGGGAGCAAAACAAAATGGATTTATTGAATAGCAATGCAGTCATTGTCACAATTCTGCACAATCTATTACAAACTAACTTCCAAAAAATTTTCAAGTCTCCGTAAAATAGAGCTGATCGTACCAATTCATTTTTTTTTCTGGCTATGCTCTGCCTATTTACACTGTTTTTCAGGAAATAAGGCTACCTTCACTCTAACTGGTCTCCCCCTTCTCCGTACATCAACTCTATACACCTTTCAGAGTTTGGTTTAAGTTTCACATGATCTATGAAGCTTCCCTAACTTTTCAGTGACCTCTGCTTCCTCCAAGTAGACAACACTATTTTATTATTTATTGGCAGATGCTTCTCCAAATATTAGGAAGTATGGTAACAAGACCGTGTGTACATGCCAAGTTCATGGCATGAACTTTGGGATTACCTGGACCAAGAGGTATTTGCACATTTTATAGGACCCAAAAAGAAGCCTGGCTTGTTTCAAAGTAAGAGCCAACTGAACACATTTCTGTGCATTTGTGAAAGTCCACACCCACGCTGAATATGTAACTCCACAACTTTTGGAGTATCTGCCTAGTTCATGATTCAACAGTTCCCTATCCTCTGGAAACCTTTTTCTATTGGTAGTATGTACCCCAACGCTTACTTTAGTACAGAGTGACTCCCTTCTTCCTTTTCTGCAGCTATTAGATGCTAAGCTATTTTAAATAGGCTAGATAATGGACAAAGGGCAAGTGCCTTCAAAGTGGCAAAACAGAGAAAGCCAGCCTTTGGTGTTACTGTTACTGAGCCTCTGGAAAGTGTCCAAGGGTCCTTAATAGGCATCTTCATAGGTTGCTTCAGCCAAAGTACAGTGGTTACCAGGCCAGGTAGACCCAGAACTCTTGTGACTGTTCTCCTCACTTGCTAGAGACATGGAAATTATAACTATTGTTAACTTCCAGGTGAGTTTCCTATCAGAAGAATTCCAAATGTTACATGTAAGTTGAGTTTTTATCTTTGGAAAAGTAGCACTTCTCTACTTAGCTCAGTGCTTCTCAGGTTAGGATGGCAAGCAATAATTATTTGAGAATGAAAACTTTTTTTTCTCTATTTTTCAATTTACTGTGATAATTAATATGTGAAAGAGAAAAAAGGACATCTCCATGTTCATATGTTAGTTAGAAATAGCAGTATTGACAAGATCAAGTAACTGTTTTGATCATTAAATAATTACAGATGCTATAGAATTTTGCAATGGAATAAAATACAAGCAAATGCCAAAATTCTGTGTTAGTAAGTCACTGCCTTAAACATATGGAAATTTAATTTAAGACAAATGCTTGAGAAGCATCTAATCATAGAAACAATAGTAGTATCTAATGCATAAACAGTAGTAGGCAGGAAAAAACAAAACATACATAATTGCTTAACTGTGTATTACATGAATAAACATAAATATTTTTGACTTTTAAAGAATTTTTGTATTAGCTAAGAAGTTTGCAGGAGTGCCAATAGCTAGTTCAAAGAAGGAAATAGTTATTTATAATTCTGTGGAAAAATTAATGTCAGAAGTACTTATACATTCTCTGGGGATGTAATAAAACATGCCCCACTCAGTTTGCCTCTTCCTCTCCAGTTGGAAGGACAAAACAATGCAGTAAACATGTTGAAAATTTATTTTTTTTTTAAAAGCGAAACTCATATCTAATATCCTGGTACTATGTTAGTTACATGTCCAAGGCAAGAAAAATCTCAGAAGCCTTCAATAATACAAATGTGTTAATTATTTCAACAAACATTTGTTGACCACCAATTCTGGGCCACATGTAGGATGCTGTGGATTTTAAGGTAAATGAAATGATCTCAGAAAGATTTGGAAACTCAAACCTACTTCATTATGGATAATTAGGACCTCTGCCAAAGAGGATGAAAAAAATAATAATAATGAGTAATACAAGGTCCCAGGTATCCCAATATAAAACCTACTCTTAGCCTCCAAATATCTTGCAGGACACAACCTCTTGGTCTTTTGGCAGAACTGTGCAGATAAAGAGGAAGAAAATCTGACTCACGTCTGAAAAGAGTGCTTTATCATAATGGTACTATCTATTTGTCTCTCCTCACTATGTTAAGTGCAACTTTACCAAAAAGCTCATCAGATATGAAGATGACTCTCTCAAAACCTACCTAAAGCTCAAATCTATACTGAGATAATGTGGACTAGCTCTTGTCAGAAAATACTTGTCATGGGGAAAATAGACAACTATGGGAACAAAACAAGATATATAATGGTGTGCTAAGTGGAAAGATAAACAAAAGTTAAGGGGGAAAATGTGGGTTAATATTTTTAAAAAATTACAGTACCAAACAAATAATAGATGGTCAATATATTATAATAAATATATTATAAAGACAATGCCTTCCTGTATAATAGGACTCAGCAAACTATGACCCAAAAGCCTAGTCTGGCACTAGTGCCTGCCTCCCAGAAGTTTTTTACATAAAGTTTTATTGGAACATAGTCACACTCATTTGTTTACATAATCTATGGTGGTATTTTAGCTAAAGTGGTAGAGTTGAGTTGTTGCTACAGACCAAATGACCAATAAAACCTAAAATATTTAGTGCATGTTTTTTTTTTATTGAAAAAATTTGTTAATCCCTGATACAGAATTGGAAACTTTCGCATCCTCATTGCCAAACCTACCAGAGTGTTCCACCCCACTCCAACCTATTTTTCTTCATTATTACAAGCTTGGGATTGCCTTTAAGTATTCTCTCTGATTTCTTCTTATAGGCCCTGACTAGCTGAAATTTATTCTATATTGGGCCCAGTAAGGAGTCTGGAGAAAGCATTTTTTAAATGCTTTTTGAATGAATTTATGGAATTGCTGCCTTTTCCTGAAGGGAAAGTTTGTACTGAAGCAATTTCTTGGAAGAATTTTGTGGAAGCAATAGATGCAATGGTATATACCACATGAACAGTAAAATAAGGAAGGTGAGATTACCCCAAATCCCCAGGACTTTGAGGAAGCTGAGGGAAAGAGAAGAAAGTATTATGAGTATACATATAAACTGAAGATTTAGAACAAATGTAAGACACCTATGAATCCTTACAATGGATCTGATTCTATGCTTGAGATCTAATGAAAAGCTTCAGTAAATTTATAAGTAAGTCTTGATATTCAACCCCCCCTGTAGTTTATAGTTTCATAGATATCAAACTAATGGAAGGAAGTTTTAAATGTCTGTTAAAGGGTGCATATTTATAGGAGGATTAGGGAAAAGATTAAGTAAACAAGAAACGGGGTATATGCTTTACAAACGTTAACTGAATATAAACTACATTCATGAAAGTAATAGTTGTTAAAAATTAAAAACTCAATTGCTACTTTTAGGATGCTTAGAATGTACAGAAGCTAAAGCAAATAATTGTCCCCATCCCTACCCTCAACTGAGTTTTATAACAACAGAGATCAAAGTCTGTTTTTCCTAAGGATACATACAACATTCCCTCTCACATATTGAACCTGAAGCAACATTTCCATCAGGCACATTATATAATAACTGACTAATAACCCAGTGCACAAAATTCGTGCACATTAAAAGGGGATTAATTAGAGGATATATTTTAATATTGCTATTTGCCCTTTCTCTATAATAGAAGTGTCATAGATGAAAGAAAATTAGTAAAATGTATATGAAAATCTTCCTTCTGTCAAAGTCTGGGGTGCACTGCGGGACCCAGAGTCAAGTCTCGCCCACCCGCGGTGCCTCAAAATCACGCGAGACCCAGACCAAGCCAGCCCCACCCCATTGGGCAAGATCCAGACCTGGCCGGCCCCACCTTTGTCAAGCCCTGCCAGGCAGGGGGGCACAGCCTCAGGTCCCCTGCCCCGGCCCAGCACCGTGCAGCCTCAGGTCCCTGCTAATTGCTCATTAAGGCTTGTTACAGGAATTCGGTCTCCGATGTGGGTGTAGCCATCTTTGTGACGGTGTGGTGGTCAATTTGCATATTACCTCTTTATTAGATAGGATAGTTATTGCCAGAGACCATGCTAGTGCTTTCTTTACATTAAATCATTTAATCTTTGTCAGAAGTCTGTTTGGGTGTTATGATTATTGCACTTCATCACAGTATTGATTGTTAGACATGATACCATGTTATGTACCACCAAGGGAAAAAAAGTTGTTACCAATTAAATCATGATAGTCCATCAATTTGCAAGACTCAACCTGATTTCAGAAGAGTTAGCTGTAGAAATTTGTACTGCTTAGATACAATTTCTCAGGTGAGAAAACCAGAGCACAAATAGGTAAATGGTCACTTAGGTAGAAAGTGGCAAAATAGTTTATGACCTTAAACACCGAGCTCCACTGCATATGACAAAAAACTGGATGTAGCATATTGGAATCCTCAAGAAACATAAAGGTGCTGGTTACAGGCGAAAATAGCAGGAAGCAAAGTCACAGGAAATATAGTAGCTGCCACAAAGAAGTCTTTTTCTTCCTGTGCCCTATGAATTCTTTCTGTAGAATCTCCTGTTATTTCAATGGTATTTGGGTTATTCATACCTCCCCTTTATTGCATTATAATCATGACTTGAGAGAGATCAGTTGAGAGCAAGAGGGAAAACCAATCCATAAATATGAGTTAATTTAGAACACATTGGGAAAATATTAGTAAGTACCATATATACAGAATTTCCATATGGCAAAAGCCTGCATGGATATATGTGACACTAACATTTATAATATTTTAAGTGTCAAGGTATACATTTACTTATTTCTATTATAGGAAGTATCCTATCTAATAAAGAAGGATTATGCAAATTGACTGTCACACTGCCACAAAGATGGCAGTGCCCATAGCCATAAGATGGTGGTGCCCAGTCCCCTCAGCCCCACCGGAGATTACTATGGCAAGTGGACCGAGAAGGTTTTCAGCAAGTGTGAGAAGCAAGTGTGAGAAGCAAGCCTTGGCGGGATCAAGGGAGAGCCAGTGGGCTCAGGGACCTGGCGCTGGGCGGACAGCAGCGGCGCTTCCTCCCCAGCCCACACTGGAGCGGGTCCCTGCAGTTTCAGAACCGAACTCCGAGGGCCTCCCAGCCCATGGGGATCAGGCCTAAACCGGCCGTTGGACATCCCTCGAGGGGTCCCAGATTGGAGAGGGTGCAGGCTGGGCTGAGGGACACCCCCCTGCACAAATTTTGTGCACCGGGCCACTAGAAGAATTATAAATTGCATGTTTTAGTGCAGATAAGATTCTGTTTGCAAAAGCACTTTGGAAATGAATGTAGGTACTATAGGGAGCACCTGTATGTCCCAATGACTTAGGTCAGGGGTCCTCAAACTTTTTAAACAGGGGGCCAGTTCACTGTGCCTCAGACCGTTGGAGGGCCGGACTATAGTTTAAAAAAGAACTATGAACAAATTCCTATGCACACTACACATATCTTATTTTGAAGTAAAAAACAAAATGGGAACAAATACAATATTTGTATTGGCATGTGGCCCGCAGGCCGTAGTTTGAGGACCCCTGACTTAGGTTGTTATCTACAGGGAAGTATAAGAGCCACAAAACTGTGAACTACCAAAGGGCTAAAACTGTAGGTTGTCTAGCGCTTAGCACAGTACCTTCCACAAGTCAAAGAGGGTGCTTTTTTTGTGTGTGTGTTTTTAAAACAAATTCATGATTTTTTATATATTCATTACAAAAGCAAACTCTTTGTTCATTCAATAAGACCTGTGTTTTGGTAAAAGATAATATATGTATATATCTCTCACATATATGGTTTCGATTGAGTATGACTTCTCAATATGAAGCACAGGATTTCCAGTGTGTGAGACTGAAGTAAACATTCAACTCTTTATGACTCCAATGGGCTGGAAAAGAAGAGAACTTTTTTAAAATAATATATATTTTATTGATTTTTTACAGAGAGGAAGGGAGAGGGATAGAGAGTTAGAAACATTGATGAGAGAGAAACATTGATCAGCTGCCTCCTGCACACCCCCTACTGGGGATTTGCCCACAACCAAGGTACATACCCTTGACCGGAATCAAACCTGAGACTCTTCAGTCTGCAGGCTGACGCTCTATCCACTGAGCCAAACCAGTCAATACAAGGAGAGAACTTTTATGTATTCCAGATAGCCTTAGTGATCAGAGGATAGTCTATATGCTTTGTAAACTTGTTTTTGAGAGAGTAGAATAAGATATAGAACTTTGTAATTCATTATTTGCTACTGACCCTCCCTTGGTCATTAATAGCAATGCCTCTTGAATTGAGGCTTTAAGGTTTTTGTTTTTGAGATCTACTTTGGATGAGACCAAGGCCACCCTAGATCATATGTTTTGGCTTACCCAGACCCAAAAAACTTGAACCCAAAATAAAACCTCGTTGCCTTGCATCATGTTCAAACTGAATTTGCCTTTATAAAGCCAGAGTCTATTTCATTCTAATTGCAGTTATTTTGTCCTATCTCATCCCCTATAATCAAAGTATCATTTTAAAATGTTAAGAAACTATAGATGTCAAGGGTAATTGGAAATGATACAAAATGTAACAATTTGATCTTTCATGAGTTAGTCTTCATATCAAAATATAAACTAAAAAGGGATTTTATATCTGGCATACTCAGGATGTAATGCTAGCAAAGAACTGGAATGAGAGAAGAAAAGTGGCAAAGTGCAGAAGGGGAAAAATTAAAAGTCTGTGTAGAACAATGATTGTTTACTTTAAATGCAAGGGATATTCTTTTGAAGTGAATATTGTGCTAAGTGTTAAGCCAAAACCAAAATTATATGAATGGAAAGAAAGTAAAGGCTTTGAGTCCCCAATGGATTTTTTAAATTCCTGTGGAAAGTTTGATGGGCTGTCTTTCTTCTTATAAATAAACTATTGTGGTTTAAAGACATGTCTTGCGTCTTGGTTTATTTAATTCTGAATAGCAGAAAGAAAGAGTCACTTGGTGGGTAATACACAATATATTGGCATTCAAAGTAAATACAACAGATCATGTTTAAATTAAAAAGGGTCTGCCTCAGAAGCAAAGCCAAAAGGCAATATAAAAAAAGGCATTGTGGTTGTGAAGAAAATCCCAGCTCTATAAAAATAATTTAAACTAAATTATGGCAAAAGAAGTTCCTCATTGAGCAGATGAACTCAGCCTAGTTAGTTTGATTTCAATATTATTAAACACTTTCTGTTATTCAGAAAGTATAGTCTAGTCTGATTTTAAAAGTCATCAGGAGAGAGCCAGTTGTTGGTTGTATATTACCATCTAATTCTAAACCCTAAAACTTTCCTCATAATTTTATTGACTTATATCCAGGCAAACTGTGATAAAATTGGCTAAGAAATAGACATAACATACAATTTTTTTAATTTTTAGAAAAACACATTTTTATTTTTATGGTTATAAAGCCTTTAGCTATATGTTAATTCTAAATGAATCTTTATGCCAATGGTCCTTGGAAAAATAGATGTATGAGGAAAAGTTTCCAGTGATCTTAGTCTGACCTCACCTGAGCATTCATATATCGGTAAGATGTATGTGAATTGGAGATGTTTAAAACTACAAAAAATACATCTGTGAAAACAAGAGGGGATTTTAAATCCTAGAAAAATAAAGACAAATTTAACTGATCCCGGCGAAATTATATTTCCAAATGTATACCAATTTTGAAAGCCTAATAGAATCGGTGCTTTACACAATGTAAAATCCAGACATCTCTATTGAATTATAACTAGGTGCTCCTCCTCTACACCTATCCCTTATGGGGTCACAGCCCTCTATTCACTATTTATAATATTCTGGGGGGTGGGGGGGTTGGAGAAGACAGGATAAATAGGAGAGAAAAACTACACCCACACAGAAACAAAACTAGGCCACCATTCAATAGTTTTAAGTTTCACTGGATTAAAAGGTACAATATGTATATGTGTAACCAATTTACAGCTACTATCCTGAACAAGCATTTTCAGCTTTTCCCCCCCTCTTTTTTTCCCCCCTCCATTTTACAAGGTGTACAAATTAGAAGCAATTTGTCCCCATGGAAGAAACCATTGTTTTATCTTTTGAAGAGTCTGACGTCACAGTCTTTAAATATTTTCTAGTGTTGGAAATCAACATATTAATGTCTGTAATATGTCAAGCTAACTTTTCCTGACACATTCACTCCAACAGAAAGTTTCCAAAAGTGTGCTCAGGAAGACTACCTGCATTAGAATCAAAGGGGAACATCCTGAAAATACAGATTCTGGGGCTGCAGAGTCAGATTAAGATATTACATGAAATAAGAAATCACTCCTTAAATTTTTATGACTTAGAAACCCAACAGTCAGAACCTCAGCAAACAGGGCCTGGAAAGCTACATTTTTTACAAGTACCCCACCTGTTTCTGATGGGTATTCCATTTTGAGAATCACTTATAAGAGTCATTCAAGGGTCACAGAGAATGAGGAAATGAAGGAATAAACAAAAGCTAATTTTGTGCATGTTTATAACAGAACAAGAAAAAGAGTATGTAAAAGTTATTCAAAGTACTGGAGAGGTCATAAATTAGGGGTAACAGATGCAGTACTAGAGTTCAGATTAGAGATAGAATGTAGATAGAAAGATGATAAAGAGACAGAGACATAGATGGATATTACTGACACATCAAGGCCAGTAGATAGCTAAGTAAAAAACACATGTACATAAAGTAGGATGCATTCTCTCTTCCAATGACTTGCTTATAAAGTATGCACATTATTTTAATTATACAATCACTGATATCTTGCAGATATTGTGGGATTTTTGTCATAAAAGTGTTTGTTTTATTAAGACAAAGTTCCTTGTGTTGTGTGTACTGATTTGGGCACTGAATTATAAAATCTACTTTTTAATATAGAGATTTACTGGGTGCCCCATGGTCAGAGGATACTTTTAAGATATTACATGAAATAAGAAATCACTCCTTAAATTTTTATGACTTAGAAACCCAATAGTTAGACATTTTTAAAATGAACTTAGAATGAGCTGAAGTAATGAAGAGACACCATATAACATTGCTTAAGATTTATATGGAATGTTAATAATAAAATTATAGCTTTACCTTTGGGCATATTTAGCAAAAAATGAATAATTTTATTCAAAATATAATTATATTTCAAGCTACATTTGAAAATAATTTTTCATCAAGCAGTAAAGATTTACATTAACTTGCCACCTAACATATTCAAAAAACATATTTGGATGAACTAATAAGCTAATGAACGGCTAGGAAACCCACACACTAGCTCATGCAAATTTAACATTTACCATTTAAGAGAGATGAAAAGTCATTAGGAATTTTAGTGCTTTAACTTTGAAAAGAAAATGCCCTAATAATCTCCTTTAAATTGTATGCACGAATATAGTTAAACAGTCTTCAGAGATTTCATGGAAACTATTTAAATTTTCTGATAATTTGTCCCTACTTATCCTTGTGTCAAGATTATCAATACTCTAAATAGAAAACAAAATGTACAACCATTGGCTGCAGAGGTGATGGAATCCTGAAGACATAGGCTCTAGTGGTACACTGCTGGGTTGGAAGCCTGGCTTCCACTTCACTACATCTTCATGTGATGGAGAGGGATGGACTTGCTTGGCTAGGCCATTGCCTCTTCTGTGAAATGAAAATAATGGTGGTAACAGTAAGATGACATGGAGATCTAAAGAGATAATTCACCCCCCGGTACAGAACACATGCCAATAACTGTTTTTATGATTGTTTTTCTACCCAGTTTTTATTTTTGTCATAGCAAGATTACTTTTCTTAGTTTGCCTTCAATTTAA
Source organism: Myotis lucifugus (assembly GCF_000147115.1). Lineage (NCBI taxonomy): Eukaryota > Metazoa > Chordata > Mammalia > Chiroptera > Vespertilionidae > Myotis > Myotis lucifugus. The sequence continues at coordinate 29,789,359 of NW_005871048.1, forward strand.
TTTAAAAGTATAAATTAAATATAAGTTATAGTAATATAATGCTTTTAACTGGTATATATGTGTCTATATATGTTACAAATGTTTGTGTGTAAGTGTATGTGTAGATAGATAGATAGATAGATGCTGTAATATAAGATTGTTTTTGATTAAAATGTACAGTTGTTCAATAAAGTTTGAAAGCCAACATAATACTATTTACCAGCCTGAGTGACATAGCTCAGTGGTTGAGCAGCAACCTGTGAAGAAAGAGGTCACGGTTCGATTCCTGGTTAGAGCACATGCCTGGGCTGTAGGCTGGATCCCTAGTTGGGGGGCATGTAGGAGGCAGCTGATCAATGATTCTCCCTCATCATTGATGTTTCTATCTCTCTCTCCCTCTCCCTTGCTCTCTGAAATCAATAAAAATATAAAAAATTAGTATTTACCAGAATTAAGAATTTTTAAAAAGAGAATTCAAAATGTGCCTATCCACTTACAGATATTATCTAATCTGACTTATAGTAATTCTATAAAGTATGCATTATTTTTATTCTCATTTGCAGGTGAGAAATATGAGCCTCAAAGAACTTGCCCACAGCCACAGAGCCAGAAAAGGGAAGATCTATGATTAAAAACATTTTTTACTCCAACACCTATGGTTTTTATATTACATATACTACTTTACATTAGTGCAAGATTTTTAGCAGCTAAAACATTTCAATAACCTGGATTTAGGACACTACCTTTAGATGCAGGTAACGGGTGAACCAAAGCAATAAAAGGTATTAAGGAAAACCAGTGGAGAGGACAGAGACTAAGCTGATGAATGGCTGGGATCTGCATTTTCTGGCCAAACTGACCCTTTACTCTCCATCACATTCTCAGATGATTTCTCCATGGTGTCCATTTCCTTAAATGACTGCTGTCTACAGCTTCTTAAATCCATGCAGTAGCCATCCTGGAGAAGAATGCCTGACATGAAACAGCTGCAAGGGTTCAGATGCCCCTGTCAATCTCATTTGTCATTTTCCATCAAAGCCATCTTGGTCCGACGGGTATTCTTAGTCCGGGCCTACTTAGTTGGCTGAATCACTGTGACCTTTCTTTTTATGGCAATCTGTTCAAACAGCTTCTCCTGCCCTGGACCTCCCATTCACACTGTTATTTGACAACCCCTATTTCAGACAGCTCCTTAGGAGAGAGGCTTTCTGAATAGTGTTCTACAAACAAGTGCACTTCTCTAATTTTTAAAATATGTCTCACCAATAGTAACTCTTGATGGTAAGCAAGTCTCATCCAGAAAAAAGGTTGAATTAGAATTATGTTGTGTTGCTTATGAATACATAGTCGGTTCTAGCATAGGAAGCTTAGAAACTCCCTTTACTTGGGTAAGTGTGTTTCTACCATTTCTGATTTGGGTTTTTTTACTGCCTACCACAGGAAGCTAAAATTGCAGCAATTTCCAGGGTCAGATGGGGAGAAAAGTCCTGGATGAAATTTAGACAGAACCACACACTTCCCTTCCCCAAACCCCCCAAGATGCGGCCCCTGGAAAAGGCCTTTCATGAAGAGGACCTATCAGTTAAACGTCTCCTCTGTGGGCAGATCTGGCTCCGGCCATGTCTAAAGGTGTATAAAGAGAGTGGAAGTTTTTACAGCAATTGCCCAAAATTGTGTTTTAATTTCCATACACGCATTTGGAATCTTGTGTTATTTTTAGTTTTGCCATCACTGTTCAAACAAAACAGCAGGTTAAAACTTTTTTCCCTCCTCAAATCATATAAAAACCTCATATAACAAAAGTCCAGTGCTATTTTAGACCAAGTAAATATAGACAAGTAGACCTTAGACCTCCTCTTGTCTTTTTGGCTCTGCTTCAGTTTGAACTAAGAGAAGTCTTTCTAGGGGGTAAAAAAGGAAAATTATAATTCTTAAAATGAGACTAAATTTAGGAGACCTAACAAGCTATAGTCTTGCATTCGGTTGCTTTAAAGTCCAGGAGAACTACCTGTAAAATTGAAGACATTAGGTACCATGTCGTTTATACTTGTTTTTATTCTCAGGACAGCACATGTGGGCGTGTATTCTGACAGCATGTGTTAAAATAATAACCAGGGAAACTAATTCAGTCCTATAGTCACATAATCAGGGAACATTTATTAAATGTCCACTATGTGTAGAGCCTTAGGCTGAGTTGGGAGGAAAACATGTCTTCTTCCAGACCTGGCCCCCAATGAGTCATAGTCTAGAAGGGAGATCAAACTATAAACAAATCATTACAACACAATGTGGAGAGTGTTGACAAGTGTATGCATAAAGTGCAATGAGAACGCTGAAGAATGAGCAACTAACCATGCAGGAAATAAAAGAAAAGCAATGAGGAAACTTTTACCAAAGAGGTGGTGTTTTAGCTGAGTTGTTTGGTTAAAAGTGGGTCAGAGTATTCCAGAAGATAAACAGGCAAAGGACCAAAGAGAATAAAGCATATATTACATTCAGACATCCAGAGCAATTTATGCTAGATTTCAGGATGGATTTTAAAAGTAGGAAAGGGCCAACATTTCCTGATGACTTTTGACAAATTTGAGCATTATCCTGGAAGCAGTAAGGAGCTGTGCTCAAGGAACTAAAAATGTTTTAAAACTGCATAAATTATTACTCTACTTAAGATGCCTAATTGTTGAGAAAGAACACATTCATTGACTTGTTTATTCCGAAAGATTTAATGAGCACCTAATATGTGTTTTGTACTGAAGTAGATCCTGGGGCACAGCAATAAACAAGACAAATTCCCTGCCCTCATGGAGCTTATAATCCTATGTAATAAAAGGCTAATATGCAAATCGACCAAGCTGTGGAATGACCAGTGGCTATGACGCACACTGACCACCAGGGGGCAGATGCTCAAGCAGGAGCTTCCCCCTGGAGGTTAGTGTGCTCCCACAAGGGGAGTGCCGCTCAGCCAGAAGCTGGGCTCATGGCTGGCGAGCGCAGGGGCAGTGGCAGGAGCCTCTCCTGCCTCTGGGGCAGCGCTAACGACCTCTCAGGGGGATCCCGGACTGTGACAGGGCGCAGGCCGGGCTGAGGGATCCCCTCCCCCCAACCCCAGTGCATGAATGTCATGAACCGGGCCTCTAGTCCTGGTATAACTAATAAACAACTAAGCAAATAAATAATATGTATCTTCAGAATGTGATGAGCATAATGGAAAGAAGATAGGATGAGTGCACAGAGAGTGGCCTGGCAAGGAGTGGAATTCACAGGCCGTGTGTCAGAGGAATGTTCACTAAAGCTCCTTGATGACTTCATATTAATATCTACCACAGTTTCAGTCAGACTTTCTCTCCTTTTCTCACCTAATAAACTGAAATAACAGCTATACTCCCTTCTTTACTGTCCTCATGAATCAACTCTTAAGATTCCAGCTTGATTTTCAGAATCATCTTCCTGATTCTTATTATAAAGAAACTATGAATTGATTTAAAATTAAATAAATTGCCTTGGAAATTGAAAACACATGTAAAAACTTTCAGAATATTAAAAGTTTTCAACTAAAGGAAGTAGTAAAAGTCTTGCTTAAGTAAATTTTAATATTTCTTTTGCTATCTGAGGAAGACTACACATTTTGAATTGTGTAAAGGATGGAATGTAGTTTTTAAATGTGATTTGTTTTATTCTGGAATCTAACAGCACCTGCCTTATTTTCCTTGGAATCCTTTCAAGCACCTTCTCAAGTAAGCATTACATTTGCCTAAGGGAACTGAACATCTATGAGTTTAGCTGAATGTAACCATAAAAATGAAAAGAATGTTTTGCCATATATTGTGTATTATACTGTATTGAATATGTATTAATTATAAAAATTATCAAAAATGTTATCAGTGTTTAATGATTGTATTGAGGAATAGAAAGCCCAACCGATTATAAAGTTAGGTATGCTTGGATGTTTGGTTGTCCTCTTGCCACAATAGAGTCCACAAAATTGCCTCTATTTAAAGATCCTTCAAAATATTTTTAAATAATTTTATTTTAAAATATTGGTTCCTAACAGATTAAGGGAAATTTATATATATATATATCACATAAACATATCCACATATGTGTGTGTAGTTGAATCATGGTTTTTTCAATGCCACTTTTCTCTAGAATCTTGGTTTGTCTACACTGCACCCAAAGCTATATAGATTTAGGTAAGGGCCAGAGATTAGTTACAGGTCACAGAAGTGTTCGTTTTCTAGTCTGCTTGATCATCACTAGTCTCTGTTTACCTTATTAAATTTAGCGCAGAGCATTGGGACTTACATAAAACTACAGAGTTTTCAGTTCCTACTGCCCCCATTTACAGAATGCCCCCAAATGATTCCATTGTCTACATCTCAACTTGTAAAGATGAAGCTGCAGAAAAAGTATTTGATCCAAGATATTCTTTTTTTTTAAAATATTTTTTCTTGATTTCAGAGAGGAAGGGAGAGGGAGAGAGAGAGATAGAAATATCAATGATGAGAAAGAATCATTGATCGTCCCCACACTGTGGACTGAGCCTGCAGCCTGGGCACATGCCCCAACCTGGAATCAAACCGTGACCTCCTGGTTCATAGGTCGACGCTCCACCACTGAGACACACCAGCTGGGCTCCTGTGGGATTCTTAACCATGCATTTCTTCTTGATGAATCCCTTTTCTTGGTTTCCATGATACCATTCTTGTGGGCTTTTCTGATTTTCTTTCAAATTCCCTGGATGCTTAGGTCTGTCTCTTTAATTACCTTCCTTTCCTCATTCAGAACTTAAATATCAATGTTCCACAGGCTCCTGTCCAACACACATTACTCTTTATTAGTACCTATCTACCAACAATTACATTTTAAGATCTATGCCAGGCAAAAGAGTATAGATACAATGGAGAGAATGGGAAGTCAGTTTCAGTATAGCCTGTGCTCAAGGTGAGCTTGTACTATGGTTCAGCCAAGTAGATAATCAAGTTTATCCAAGGTTCGATTGTATCATAATCTTTAAATTTATTTGCCTGTGTTATATAGAGAGACCATACCTGAAGACTATACTTCACTACATAGTTATGACATCGTAGGAACATATACAATAAAATGTAATCATGCACTTCGCTGTTATTCCACAGATTCAGCTATGTACGAAGACTGTGATATCTAGAACATTTTTTACTCCATCATAAAACCCCTCAGATAGGAGGAAAACAACATTTTAGAACAAAGAGCTTGGAATTTTGGTGTAAACACATTTGGGTCTTATATATACCCCACTTTCTTTTACAAACAAGTGAGTGAGTTTGACTTTTTTTTTTACATTCTTGAGGAATAACAGGTATGTACTAGTAAGTTGCCAATTTTAACACCTGAAAAAAAGTTGATTTTTTTTTAAGGTTTAGGTTACATCTTTACTGAGTATTTACAGTACTTTGATATAAGGATACTATGTAGCACAAACACAATTTTAGTTCCATATATGCACTAATCGTAGAGAATTATAATAATTATATACTTCTTTTTTAAAATTAAAATGTGAATTTTTATGCCTAAATTGATCATTTATAATTATATTTATGTAGAACCTATATCCTTGTGTACCAGATAAGACAAAATATTTAGGGCCTTTAAATTAGAAAAAAAAAAAATGCCCTGGCCAGGTAGCTCAGTTGGTTAGAGCATCGTCCTGATACTTTGATTCCCAGACAGGGATATATAGGAATCATCCAATGAGTGCATGAATGAGTGGAACAACAAATCTCTCTCTCTCTCTCTCTCTCTCTCTCTCTCTCTCTCTCTCTCTCTCTCTCTCCCTCTCTAATCCATAAATTTTTTTAAATGGGGAAAAATTAGGAAAAAAACTGTGATTTCTAATTATGAACTATCTTATAGTTTAAATTTAGATGTTCTTTTTCCTTTAGTAATATTTTTATTTTATAATTCCCAAACAGAACTGTTAAATAATTATTTTCAGTTGATAACATCTGAGGAAAGGTAATATATTCTCATTGGTACACAAAAATATGTAGTTCTCTCATCATATTAAGGGATTCATACATTTATACTGCCATATTCTAGAAAGAAATCAGAAACACTATGAATTTTATAATTCATTACAACTTCAAACATAAAATAATGTTAAGTAATTATACATACTTTATTTTGCTCTATATTAATTTTCAGGTAAAATAAATGCACATATATATGTATATACATCATAGCTTAAAAATAATTATTTTTAAAATTATAGGTGCTATTGTATCCAACTACAGTTTATAAAACTTTGTTTCTATTTCCAAATAATATATATACAAATGAACATTTGGCACTTTATCAATTTTTAGAATGGTTATTTTAGGTCAGGGATTAAACATGAAAATATCTTTTCAGAAATCACATTTTTAGTAAATTTTTTCCTCCATACACTCTAGATTTGAAGATAATCTAAATTAGATTGCTAGTTGCCTTGGCTATTACATTTTTCAGCATTTCACATGATATACTTTGCAAGCAATACATATATACAATTTGATAATAAAATCATAGTTTATTTTCATTAGCTGCACCTTTGAAGTGTTTACTAAGCAGTGGATTAATATCAGTATTCTGTCATATTATTATAGTAGATTAGGGTTTCTCAACTTTGGTACTAATGAAACTTTGGATCACATAAAATTTTGTTTTGGGGTATGTCCTATGTATATTGGGTATTTAGCAGCATAGTTGGCCATTCCCAGTATTTTCCAGTAACACACCCAGTCATGTCACTTAAACAAGTCTCCAGACAATGCCAAATGTCCCCCGGGGGCAAAATCACCTCAGGTTGAGAATCACTGTACTATAAAGTGTTAAGTGATATTGTAAAAAGTCTAAAGCCTAAACCAGTTTTGCTAAGGCAACATTTGTATTGGAGGGAAAAAAAATGAGACACTTAAACCCATAAAAACAACTTGGAAATGTAGCATTTTAAAAGGTCTTTTTTTTTTTCCTCCTCAATCCAGACAAAAAGCCACACCAGAAGTTAAAGCAAAACATCCTGATTAGATTAGCACCAGCTTCACTGGTGGCCAGCAATTCCCTCCCTTACAGGGTGTGGCAAGAAAAGAAAGTTACTTCTCTTCAGGGGCTGACTGCCTGCAACAGCCTTTATTTGGGCAGTAGCCTGAAGCAACCCATCCTTTATTGGAGCCATGATTGATGCAAGTTTATTGTTTTCCTTTGTGGAACCCCTAAGGACACAATGTTTATTGTTCATTTCCTCTGTTCAGTGTCTGCCTATGCAGTCTAAGGGATGCAGTGTCCAAACTTGGGTTTGGCAACCTCCAGCCTCTAAACTCAATCCCGTAGGGATAGTACTGGTGAATGCCAGGCCTGGCTTAACGTTTAAGAATTTTCTTGGCCAAATAACAGCATACATGGTTTAACCAGATGTCGGGAGTTAGTCCCAGCGACCCAATCCTTCTCTAGATTGGAGGAAAAACACAACCACAAATCTCCTCCTCTTTCTGATGTCCTTCAAGGTCCTGCCCTCAACATGTTGGCCCTGTGTTGAGAATTCTGTACTGGGGATCCTTACAAGGTGGACGCTGCCCAAGGACAATGACCCTGTCTTACTTTAAAGCAGGGGCTCTAGAAGCATATGGCGACTTGACTTTTGTCCCAGGTGGAAACTACACAATCTATATCCCACTAGGACATGCCATCTCCACTTTTTGAGTCTTCACATATATTTTGAGTAAAATACAATGATCACCCATGTCATACCTTTCTCTGCTATTTGTATATGCGGAATAAATTGGTAAAATTCCCATCAATTGCACATCATCTGCACAGATCATCCATGGACCCGAAACTTCCCTGTGAGCCATAAGTGTCAATGGTAGTGGAATGCAGATGAGCTTATCTAAGCTTCACAAGCTTTAAAATTCTTGAGCCTTCCTCTTAACCTATCCACCCCATTCCAGCCCCTTCTAATGTGTGCTCAACTCTGAAGCTGGCTTATTCAGGCAATGGAGAATCAGAAAGTCCGGTCATGAACAGACTCTATGTTTGTGCCCAGGCTGTGGAACCACTCCACTGGCCATGCTGTGGAATGTGAGTTCCTCGTACCATCCCATGTGTCTGGCTCCAGGCCCCAAAATACCATCAGCAACAAGCAACCAGTTGGCAACCATATCTTTCAGACTTGCGTGTAAACACGCACCTATATAAATACCCACATATCACATTTCCCTGCCCACTGAGGTAAGGATGCCTTTTTGTCTTGAGTTTCTAGTAATAACCTAAATTATGGTGGGCTGAAATGTCATACAGCTTATGATCATATCTACAAGTGCTTTCTTAAGAGGTTTCCCGACACCATGGCTTCCAATTTCTGTATTTGTAAATTCACTTGCACATTAAAAACCCAATACCTCTGATATTAAAAAGCAAGCGTGCTCGGTAAAACAGAAACACACTCTGCCCATGAACAAGGAGATTGTTGAACTTGTTTCAGTGTCAAAATGTCATCTGTGCTGGTAATTTTTTTTTTAATTCTCTAAAAAATTGTTTCTCTTCATCTGTTAAAAAATTTAAAGCAAATTGAAAACTCTTTGGGAATGCAAACCCTGTGTGATTGACAGTGACAAGCGCACATACCTTGAAAGCTCCACTGTAATGCTTATACTTAAAAACAAATACTGTGGCATCTGAGAGTAGCCTAGTCAGCCACACAGCCTTGTACCTGGCATCTTGTAAATTAATCTGGGTGTTTATGCTGTAGATCATCATGATGAACATATTGCTATAGCAACATGCATTTCTTCCATTTTTTCCCTGCTAATTACACTAACATCACCATTAGCTACTAAATCTTTGAATAACTAATGAATGTGTGTGAAAAGCAATGTCTTGAAAACACTCTTTCAATGTGTACTCATCCAAAAGTAAGAAAAAAAAATGCATGTAATTTGATTATTTTTATTTGTTGTTAATCTTGTCAATATAGTGTTAATCCATATTTACATTTGAATATGTTGAAGGATTTGGGAGGTGTCTCTATAGAATAACATACTTCTCAATGAGAGAGGGCCTGGTGATTCCAGGTAGAGTTCTTTCCTCCAATGCCCACTACCACACCATCTTTATCATTTAATTGACATTTGATCACAAGAAAGTATTATTTAAACCCATAAACTTCTCAGGCTCCTAAGTTTCTATAACTCAAGCACCAATATTATAAATATTCAGATCTATTTAAATTAAGCCTTTTGGTAGAGAGTCTAATGAAACAACAGCGATTTTAGTTGATATGTAGCACATAGGTAAGACACTTATCGAAAATTCATGTTCATTAACACTAAGGATAAAGAAAGACTCATCCGAGGTAATTTTCCAAACCATTACATCTTGAAAAGACTCTGTTTAGTATTCATCTCAGTTGCACATTGAGTGTGTTTGGGAAAAGCTTTCACTCTTTCAGACCATCAGAGTTCTATATAGGTCACAGGAACATATTTTTTAGTCATCTATTTGAATTATTAGTGCTTACACTAAATATGTCCACACATAGCCAGGCTGTTTGGGCCCTAAAGCTTAGCTCAAATCATTGGTAAAGATGAATATTTCTAAGATGACCCAAGTAGGGTGAAAATAGAGATTTTCACTTAATAAATATTGAATGTCAGGGAAACACAAACAGGGAACAAGGGACGTGAGAATGATAGCTAGATTCCCCTAGTTCAGTGGTCGGCAAACTGCGGCTCACAAGCCACATGCGGCTCTTTGGCCCCTTGAGTGTGGCTCTTCCACAAAATACCATGGGCGGGCGCGCACGTACAGTGAGATTGAAACTTCGTGGCCCATGCGCAGAAGTCGGTATTTTGTGCAAGAGCCACACACAAGGGGCCAAAGAGCCGCATGTGGCTCGCGAGGCGCAGTTTGCCAACCACTGCCCTAGTTAAATAAACCACACCAATAAAACCTGAGGGTCATTTGGTGGCTGTTTCAGCCAGACATTCATTGTGAGAATTATGAATATGTAAAACTACTTCCACATCTTTCAATGTTCATGTGTAGGAATGAGAAGAGAGTGTCTATCATGTAGCAATATAAAACTAATACAGTAAATTAACTATCAAGGAAATAATCATAAAAATTATCGATTACTATTCTATTCATTTATTGAGGTCAATGTTATTATTTCTTTTGCTATTTATTCCAGAATCACTAAAATAATACTGAAAAATTTGCAATGATGAGTTCATAAACACGTGTTCTCCAACAACACTTTTCTCAATTGGGTGCTGTGATACCTCTTTCTTCCTACAGGGTTGGGAGGAGAATCCAGAAAGATTTACCTCTTGCAATCAAAACATTCATCATTGTTGCTTTTGGGACACGGGTTCAGTAGGAATCTTTGAAGTTAGAATGGAGGGCATAGTGAGCGTCAGCTGTCTTTCTCTGCAGGATGGAGCATTCAGATCAGTTTGCATCTATCACAGGCCTCACACACCCCTCAGTCTCTCCCAGCCACGACATGAAGAAGCTGGTCTAAGTGTGAATATATCTGATGGAAGTTACTTGAGGGTAAATAATTCAAAATATCAGGCCATTATTTTATTACTCAAAACTGTGTATTCATAATGTATCTGTAAGTAATTTATCAAAGGAAAGATTAGAAGAATGAGTACTGCTTGGCCAATCTATTGATCTTGACAGAAAAAAAAAATCAGCTCTACTACTGGGATGGGATTTAGAAGAAATAAGTATAAATTTGGCTTTTAAAAGTGTGGTGAACAAAAAAAAAGTATGTGTTTCCAAAAACATGGAAAGGTGTAAGCAAATATATAACAATCCCACTGGGATTAAAAAAGAAAGGGGCCAGTTTTTAATATTTTCTACACACAATTTTGTTATTTAAACTCTTCTAAAACAAGCATGAACTCCTCTTTTAGTTTTTTAAAAAATAATGCAAATATACTGTTAAAAAGGAGTCTTCTATCTGATGAGAAAGGACATTAGATATTAGATGTAGAATGAACTGTTTCCTCTTTTACTTATTTATCAAGAATTTTCCATTTAGAAGGAAGACCTATGCCTGAAAATTTTTTATTAAAGGGAAATCATTTGAAAAGCTTTACAGAGGAAGACTTTTTCTTTAGAAAATTTGTTAAAAGCAAATTGCTTTCTAACTGAGACCATGAATGGCAAGTTGCAGCTGAGAGTGAATTTTTAATACTTAGTTAAAAGTCCTTGGTAATAGAGGTTTATTATACAACTATTAACAAATCCTTAATTATATCAGTGTTTGCAACAAGTCCAACTGCATTATCCCAGTGGTTCAGCACCTTTGTATATATTATGTCTATCTGATTCAATTAGACCTCCAACATAATCAATACAGAAAAGACTAAAACAATTAGTTTCCTTTTCACACTCTCAAAGTTAGTCAGAGAATAGCTTAGAAATAACTCTTTATTCTCCACAATTTGGATTGTATGGGCTGCCAGCACCCAGGAGGTTTCCAACATGGTTCATACAATAGTTATCATTGTGTAATTTAAGTTCATTCATACTAATGTTGGTGTTTTAGTGGGTGGGAACATAATCCAAAGAACTCTTTTAAGAATACTAAATGAGAAAATACATTTCCAATTTTTTGAGGCAACAAGAACTATTACAAACGTTAGACAATGATTAAAGTATCTCTGCTCTATCTTTCTAGAAAAACAAAAACTAGACTTGCCAGTTATTTCTTTACTGAGTCCAACTATGGTTTAATTGAACCTGGATTTTTTTATTGTTTTGTTTTTGGCCAAAATGCTATATCCCACAAATCTGTTTTTACCATAAAATCAAATATAACCATTCAAATATTTAAATATAAATAAAACCTCATTAAAATTCTGTACAGAAAACCATAGCCCCAATAAACATGCAAAAACCCAAGGATGCTTTATTTAGAGACCCCCGGAAATATACCCTCCAAAATGTGTTTTGAATTCACATCAGGCCAACGTTTGTCAATTTATAACAGGCCAACTTTTGTCAACCAACATCTTCTTTATACCAACTATTCACTAGTTAAGGAGGTAGAGCAATTCTATTCCAGAAGACTCGGCTGTGATTGGGGTCCCTGCTGCAGAGTGCAAGAGCACGAGCTGAGGAATCCAGGATCCCAGCTAAGACAACTAACTGTGTGGCCTCAAGCAGGGAGAGAGAGGCTCTTTTCTCTTGGATCAGATGTAGATAACAATGCTTTTCTTATCTCAAGAAATTACAAAAAGGACTCCAATGAGATAAAATTAGCATCCTCATCTTTCCTATTCGGAATGATTTACTAGAATTTATAATGTGTTACTGCCTTTTAACCTACTTATATGTTTATCTTCCCCACTACTTTATATATTCTTCTAATGCTTGTATTGAGCCCTTTTTTCGTTATATTCTAATTACTGAAGGATCATAATACATGTTTGTGAAGTGAAATATTGCTTGTAAAAAGTAAAGCGCCACATACATGCGACGTGTTGGGTATGATTTTGCTTTAGTATTGACAACAGGAGTCAGTCTAATGATGAAAGTCCCTTTGTGAGGTGGTCATTTCACTATGAAGGGCATTGAGTTTGGAACTGATGGGATTCACATTTCTCTGAATCCAGTGCTATGACCAAGGCTATCATCTACTAAGCCCTGGCTTCCTCATGAACAAGTTCCTAATAAAACAACTAATCTTTTTAGTTTTTATTTCCAGCTTGCAGTGAATGAAGACCATTCAATGGTAGAAGTGTATATTAAAATGAATGCAAATTAGCCAAATAAAAAATGATTATTAAGCTGTCGACTTTCTAAATAAGGTTCCCAGATACACCTACAAGATCTCTTCATTTTATGGGATAGTTTGCACAAACATGGGCTCTTTATTCTCAAACAACAAAAAAGTAAAACCCCACATTTCCAGCAAAATATATGACAAACATTAGAAAAATAACCTGTTTTCCTTTTCATATACAAAAAGAGATCTACTTCACAAACAACATGGCTACCTGTGGTCTAGCATTACATAAACATTAATAATGGTTTCTTCACTTTTTTTTATAATAATAAAAATTATCTTAGCTGGGTAAAAATTTCAAAAGCTATTGGCCAGGATCTATCAATTTCTGTAATCACTCAAATAGTATATAAGAGAATATCATAGTAACAGAAGACCAAAATGTCAAGTTGAAAATCAATGGATGTGAATAAAATTATTCTATTTCAGTTAATTTTTAAAAATTCCTTCAGCAAAACTAAACATTATTTAGATAAAAAATATAATTTAGTAAAATAATAATTTTCATACCATATGTATCTGGTCAACAAATTATTTAAAAATCAATATAGTGATTGAGAAATGTGTTTTAAAAAAATACAAGGCTTTGTCCCAATTCCACTTCTTAATCTTTAATATAAAGTCCTGATTTAGCATTTTAAGTTACTTATTTTCCTTTTATCTTTTTTTGCATGATCTAATATTTATCAGATTTCATCAGGACATTGTTGCCGCACCATTTTGCAAGTGTAAAATTGAAGAAAGAGAATTCAAGTGACTGGATTAAGATCAAATAGTAAATTCATGACAGAGTTGCCAATGCACTGGAATTCTAGTGTCAAAATTGCCCATTACCACCTCAGATACCACACTGTTCTATTCAGAGAGAGAAAGAGAGACAACTTTAAAGCTAGTACACTAATTTTTAGGAGAGAAAACATTTCAGTTATACTTCATGAAATCAAATTGCTTCTCTATTAAAAGGTCACTTTTGTAAAAGAAATGTTTAGGTTTAATGTTGAAAATATGGGAAATTGCAATGTAGATGAAAATATATTATTTTATAGAAACTATTTGTTTTGAACTTCCCAAATCTCAAATATGATTAATTGATAGTCACTGGTATTCCTTGCTACTTTAGACAAAGGTCAAGAGAGAGACCAACTGGTAAGCAAATCAGATGAGTAGGAAAGAAAAGAGGTAGTTCAGCTAACTCACAAAAATATTCGAAACCTAAATAGGAGTGTTCTAAACTTTTGCCACTAAGGAGTTCCTTCTTTAAATAGTTTCTATCTTGGAAACTATTTTTTGAAATATTTACTTTATGACACAAAATATGCTTAGTAAGTTTTTACTAATAATGAGGTAAGTCTTTTTCTGTACTGAGGTAATATAATTCCAGCCAAAAGCAAAGGCCCTAATTCTCCTCCATGGCTTTATCAAGGGTAAATATATACTTTGTCTTAGGTGTATTGAAGCCGTAAAAAGGCTCACCCTGGGATGTCTAAGGATTAATATTGTGAACTGTTACATTAGAGAATCCAGTTTTTCCTCTACACTCCAATGTCCATAATTCCCTTCTATTTTGAATACTCCTGATGTTGAGAATTATGGTGAATTTATCTATTATACTCTTCGGTACTCAACTATCAGGAAGTCCTGCTTAATGTACCTCTATGGAGTATCTCTAAATTTTCTATTTCTCTGTTTCATCTCTGACCTTTTCTGTTCAAAGCATCTTCATCTTCTTTTTATGGCCCACTGTAACAGCCACCAACCAGGGTTCCCTGCCTTCATCTCCCTCTACCTAAAATTCACTCACTACAAAATATTTGGAGGTTTGTTTATTTTTTTAATGTGTCAAAAGATTATGGTGCCCACCTATTTAAAGTTCTTTAGTGAATTCTCATTGTAGAAAAAAAAAAAAGACTCCTTTCCATGACCTTCAAGATGTTATAATGATCTGACCCATTTCTTCCTCTCCAACTTCACTTTAAAACCACTCTTTCCTAGACACTGGTCATCAGCCTCATTATACTTCTATACTTTCCTCAAATATGTTAAAAGTATTCCTTGTATTTGTTGTCACCTCTACCCTAAATTTTCTTCTCTCTGATCTTCCCATGGCTAGTCCTCCTCACCATTCAGATCTCACTTCAAAAGGCACGTATTCATAGAGGCCTTCCCTAATGCCTTAATTTGTCACAATCCTTTCATACATCTAACATATACATTATTTTACATTTTTATTAGCACTTTTATCACTATCTTAATTCATCATATTTATTCATCTGTTTACTTCTAAAAACCCTTAAAATGGAGTGTAAGCTCTCTGACAATGAGGACTGGCACATAGTATACGTTCAATAAATAGCTGTTGAACAGAAAAATGAATGTTATAAGCTACATATTTTAACTGAATACGTTTGGGAATATGTCTGATTCCCTCTATTAAATGTGTTATTCATATTCATTATGGATGTTCATCTTTGTTCTCTTTTTTCCTGCACATAGTAGATAATTAATTATCTGAGTGAATGAATAAAAAAAATCATTTTAGTTCCTTCAGAGACTTCTGTGCTAGGACATAATGATACACTCTGGGTAATTGTGGAGAGGAAAGTTTGTAAGGGGAGGACTAAGAAGGAAATTAAGAATTAATCTTTTCCCAGCCATTGTGGCTCAGTAGTTGAGCATCAACCCATGAGTCAGGAAGTCATGGTTGGATTCCTGGTCAGGGCACACACCCGGGTTTTGGGCTTCGTCCCCAGTAGAGGACGTACAGGAGGCAGCCAATCAATGATGAGAAAATCATTGATGTTTCTATCTCTCCCTCTCCCTTGCTCTCTGTCTAATATCAATAAAAACATGTTTTTAAAAAAGAATTAATCCTTGCCTTCTACCTGGAAAAACACATGGAAACAATAAACTATAATACAAAATAGAGTGAGATAAATACATCTAGATGATGGGAATTAAGATCAGAGGAAACTGATTGTGAAGATGGATTACTCCAAGGCATATGTAGGGATACAACAAAAAATAAAATTGAGCAGAAATAAGAAACACTTAAAACAAGAAGAAGAAACTATGAGTCTTCCCTCTGTTTAGATGTCATTTCCTCCAAGAGGCTTTCTCCTTCCCGGGAAGAATTGCTTAGAGCACCCAATAGAACCCCGTACTTCACAATTAGAGAATCTACTCTATTGAATTGGAATTTCTGGTTTACCTGTTTGATTTCTCCATTGTCTCTAAGTTTCAGAAAGGAAGTCCTGTGGGTAACTTGCTCACCATTGTATCCCCAGCTTCTAGCAAAGTACTTAAATCATGACGAGGCCTCAATAAATGGTTTTAGAAAGCAATGACGAATGAAGAGAAGGTAGGAGGAAGGTCGAATAAAGGAACGAGGGGGATGCAAACCAGTCTCCTTCCTACTCTGCACGGTCCCTCCCCACACGGCAGTGGCAGTGGGGTGAGCAGCATCTCCCCGGCTGCCCACCACTTGAAAACCTGGATATGGTCCATCAAGTGAATATAATTGGCAAAATAAACTATAAGCACATTGAATAAGTCATATTCATAGTAACAAAAAATAAAGCCAGTTCCAACAGTTGTATTTATAGGTTATATCTTTTGCAGGCTGTAATTGAAGAAACATTTTAAACATTTATCCAAATTTCAAAACCATGTATTAGTCATTGATTTAATATATTCTCATACATGTGTTCAATATTTAGGCAATTTACTATTTTTATCTTAATTAAGACGTCTTTTTTAACTTGCAGCAAGAGAAATCATATGTATTGCCATTCATAGTCAGACCTCTAAACTATAAACTTCATTTGTTTGAGCAGGTAGGTTCTTATATATATATAATGTTTAAAACAAGCAGGAAATGGTATGAGAGAAGTTTCAACTCTATCTTATGTGTTTTTCAGTCTATTATTTTGCACTGGGACAAGGTCACTCAGAAAAACTAAATTGAGTCTATATATGAAATAGCCTGTCTGTCCTTTAACAAGGAAACCATCCTGATCTTTAGTTTCACCATTTGTTTTGGAAGAACTGTGCTGCACAGTGAAAATGGCTCTTTAGACAACACAAGAATGGGCAGCTAGCTGCAGGTTTAAAACCATATCTACAAAACATTTCCTATTTAACAAATCAATAACTTCACTAATATCAGTTTCATCAGTTATAAAACGAATCTTTTGAGTGGAAACAATCAATGAATAATTGGTATAAATATAGGTTTAAATCTACTTTTTTACATTAGCATATTTACTTGTAAGTGAAACTTTTAATTTGGAATAATGTGAACCCACATTATCAATTTAATGTGTTTGTGATACAAAAGTTATCACAAGTTACTTTAAGGATTTTGGGAACAAAAGTAAAGTGTTAACTGCCCTCAGAGGCATTTCTAAAGGGGCCTCAGAATATATCCAGATATAGTGAAGTGTGTCTAGGCCATTCAATTCTTATATCCAATGAATATTTACTAGTAAATTCAATTTATATTCACAAAAATATAACCAGTCTTCTAAGACCTGTACTATGCTTTCTGCTTATTGATAGAATAAATTAATTTTAAGAACAATTGTTTAACCAGTCAGGTTCTTTGTCTTACTGCATGGGGCAGGAAAGTCAGCAGTATGGGAAATAGTGAGCACAGAATTTTGAGTCAGAGTTCCCAGTGTTGAGTCCTGGGTCCATCCATCCTTTACTACCTGTGCAATCTTGGGAGATTCATTTCCTCTGTCTGAAGAAACTCTCAGTTTCTTTGTCAGCACACAGGGTACATAGCACTATAACTTAACTGATTGCAGTGAAAATATTACCTAAGGAACAATGTGTGGAGTGCTATGTAAATGCTCATTATTACATTTCCATACTATTTATAATATTTCAAATTCATTCTTATTATGGCAAATGTTTTAAACCTTCCAGATTCAGATTATTTATGTATTTTTAACGAGCTTTCTGATTGGAGGCTAGAGTATCTGCACGAAGTTGAATGCTCTCAGAGCAAAACAAAGTCATCTTGTACAGCCTCCTTATGCTGAGTCTTTTTCTTGACACTGACAAATCTCTGGTTGCCAAAGTTTACGCAAGATTAATGCACTTGGGCAAAATAATAACATAATAGAAGCATCTCACTTTGGATGGTGCCTGGCAGGCTCTCAATACAATGGTCGAATAAACCTTCTCTAGGGATAAGATGAAGGTCTTTTTTGGTCAAGGCTTTCATGGGAAGACAATTTATCAGTCAATTTCCCCCAAGTTAATTTTTAATCCAATTTCCCTGACAATATCCTAATAAATAAGAATGGTTTTGTATTAATATCCCTGAAGCCCCATACCAAGCCAGACTTTGCAACACAATCAGCCATTATGGGCCACATTTTCCTCTTAAAAGTCAAAGGACCTAAATAGGCACTTTTCGAAGGAGGACATACAGAAAGCCAAGAGACATATGAAAACATGCTCAAAGTCACTAATCATCCAAGAGATGCAAATCAAAACAACAATGAGATACCATCTCACACCTTGCAGAATGGCTATCAACAAATCAACAAACAACAAGTGCTGGCGAGGGATGCGGAGAAAAAGGAACCCTTGTGCACTGCTGGTGGGAATGCAGACTGGTGCAGCCACTGTGGAAGACAGTATGGAGTTTCCTCAAAAAGTTAAAAATGGAACTCCCATTTGACCCAGTGATCCCACTTCTAGGACTATATCCCAAGAAACCAGAAATACCATTCAGAAAGGATATATGCTCCCCTATGTTCATAGCAGCACAATTTACAATAGCTAAGATTTGGAAACAGCCTAAGTGACCATCAGCAGATGAGAGGATTAAAAAACTATGGTATATCTACTATAAAAAAGAAGGAACTTTTACCATTTGAAACAGCATGGATGGAACTGGAAAGCATTATGCTAAGCAAAATAAGCCAGTTGGAGAAAGGTAAATATCACATGATCTCACTCATATGTGGGATATAATGATCAACATAATTTGATGAACAAGAATAGATCCAGAGACAAATGGCAGGGGAGGTCTGGAGGGCGGGGGCTTAGAGAGCAACCAAAGGACTTGTGTGCATGCATAACCAATGGACACAGACACTGGGGCAGTGGGGGCTTGCCCGGGGTGGGAATGGCTGGGGGGCAGGGGCAACCAGGGAAAAAGGAGACATATGTAAAACTTTAAACAATGATAATTTTAAAAATGTAAACTTGTCTACCCTGGCTGGTGCAGCTCAGTGTTAGAGCATCAGCCCATGAACCGAGGGGATGCAGATTCCATTCCCAGTGAAGAGCACATACCTCGGTTGCAGGCTCAATTCCCAGCACCAGTTGGGGCATGTGCAGGAGCCAACCAATTGATCTCTCTCTCTCTCTCTCTCTCTCTCTCTCTCTTTCTCCCCATCCCCCCTCCTTCCCACTCTCTCTAAAAATCAATGGAAAAGATATCCTTGGGTGAGGATTAACAAAAAAAAAATGTTTTAAAGGTCAACTCGTCTAAATATATTGGTACTACTAGGTATCTGTTTAGTAACTTTGCTAAACAGTTCAAATGTAGTAGTCTTTTACATATCATTATAATAACATTAAAAAAATGTGTTTGTGAGATAAATCATTGAGTATATTTTCCCCTAGCAGATTTTGGAATTCTCCTAAAATAATAACATGAAGAGCCATGGAAGATGATTGAGATAGCTAGCAGACCAGAGCTGGCACTAGTGAATGCCAACTAATACAATTTTTATGGAGCAAATATATTCTTTGACTGTTTTTGAAAATGAATTGCAGAAACTGAAATATAATTCCTTTTTAGGCAATTTTTGTAACTCTATGAGATTTAGAAAGACAAGAAAAAGCTCTCTGACATCTGGGCTTTCCCTACCTTCCTATCAGTTCCAGGGTCTGCTGCTCAGCCCTCATTGACCATGTGCTTCTTATTTGGTCTGGTGTCTGAGAGCTGCCTTTTCTACTTAAAACGTATGTCAGCTACCCTGCTTTCATAGTGTCTTTCCCACCATTAGTCCCTGCCTTACATAGCTCTGTGTTTTTATGGTTCTAACAGTTGTGTATATTTCTTACTCAGACTATTAAAAAGGAACAGAGGTTTAGCAGACTGTGGCAATGGGAAAAGAGCCTGAAAATTACAGGGGCAGAAGTTGAAAACACTGTATGTTGTTTTTATGAAAATACAAATTGCTAAGAACAAATTGTAAAATGCAGATATATCTTAAACAGAGAAGTCCTAACATTGTAATATTAAATGTTGGCAGTTATGCATGGTTCATCATTATTTTAACATTCAATTATATTAATGGAAGTGATTTTCATATTCATTAGATTCTATATGTAGTCTGAAAGACCTGTACATATGGAAAATGGAAATAAATCTTTCTCCTGGAAAGAAAGAGACAGTGTTTTGTTCTGGTGTTGGTATTGTTGTTGTCCAGGTTGGTGGTGATGGTGAGGTAATTTTTGTTTCTATTTTTTCATTAGACATGAATGTGCTGCAGAATTAGATGTAAACTGAATTCCAAACATACTCTCAGATTGAAATAACTTCTTGGTTATCTGTCTAGATTTTTACTTATGTAAATATATCATTGATACTTTAAATAATTTGGAAATTGAGTTAAATATAGTAAAGTCAATACAAAAGGCAAACTATACTCACAAGAGATATTAAAACTATTTCTATGTTTCTTTGCAGAATAAACCATAGAAATATGAATATCATTTATATGGCACAATATTTCATGTGGTTCCTACATCAACAATCTTACAAAAATAAAATAAAGTTTCAGACATATCATTGGCCCAAAAAATATTTGTTTTAGTGCCTGTATGCAAGGCTAGATGACTGAATGACTCCCAGTAACGAAACAAAATCTCAGAGAAATTGACTTGTCAGAGATGGCACACTAATGCATCTTAAGATCCTAGCCTTGAACACAGGTATTTTGACTCTAATTTTATTGTGCTTTGACTGCCCTATTATTCTCTTTCCAACAATTGACATTGACTTTCATCTAATCTTCTCTTCTGCTGTGGACCTGAGCTATTCTGGGCAGGTAAAGTCTGATGCCATTTTCAAGTTTATTAACCATACATGGCCATTAATTCATAGCATTTGCTCTTTGATCTCTGGACAAACCGGACAGTGGGAGACATACTAGGGAAGAGATGCACTGAAAGCTGTGCAGACAAATTAGGAGAGAAGAAAATAGGGAGTACTTTCTGATTTGAATAGAATCAAAGAAAAATACTGTATTCATCTTCAGATGGTCCTAGGGATTCCACTAAAAGCAATAATACCATTAGCAATTCTGGTTTTCCTCCTTAAAGAACAAAAAATCTTTGGACCTATTCTGGACCCAGGGTTCTCAACCAGAAAGCTCTGTTTAGTTGGGGCAGGGGAGGGGGGGCGGGGGAAGTGTAGAATGTAACATTCCAAATTGCATTCAATTATTATTAAATATTATAAACTTAAGTTTGCAAAGAATTTAAATTAAGCAAAAGTTAGAGTCAATTCAAGGTTATCCCTACAATAAAACCACCCTTCATGTACATCTCAATATTACTGCTCAAGACTTAAAAGTTGAGTGGACTAAGCATTGAGATTCTGTGAATTGCTTAGAATCCAAAGCTTATCTGGGTGTGACTAGGGGGAAGATTGAAGGCTTGACAATACTCCCCTAGACAGATGGATCTAACCTGCTGAAATATTGTGTACACATTTCCCAAAACCTGTAAAAAAAAGTATGTAGGCATTTACTAGAATCACTGATTTCCCAAAGGGTGAGAAAATGCGAAAAAAAGCAACATTTAAATACATTTAGTTGCTCTGGACAATTAACCCAATGGATCAAGAGGGATTATTCTTGTATAATCATCTTGCCAGATATTGGCTGGAATTTAAAAATAAAGTAAACCTAAATAACTAGGAAATATCACATGTATATGAATTCCAAGTTATATTAATTCCATTTTTGTCAGTGTTCCTTAGGTATGCTCAGAGTGATGACATTTTTTTTTGTAGTCAAATAAAGAATGGTTTTTCTTAGACAAGGAATTCCATCATTTCTGAACTTTTACAACTGTGTGCTCTACCTATCATTTTCATATGCTTCCTTAACCAGCAAATGATGTGGTAAAATTGTGGGTAGCGGCAGCATGAAGAACAGAACCATTTTAATTTCTCCCATCTGGCATATTAGCATTAATAAAAGATGTTGAAAAAGAGAAGCCTTGAAAGGCTTTCACCTTTTGATTTAACAAGATAATAAGGAAAGCTTGCAATCTGCCACTAAATATAACCGATTAGAATAAGAGTAAGTATAATGTGATGATCACCAAGATTAACCTTTGAGACAATTTTTAAAACCCTGTTGATTACAATACAATCATGTTAAGACTATCACCGAAACTGTAGTTGTTGCTTTTTAGTACAAATATAATAGAAAAAATCCCATTCCATAGTAATAGAGACTACATAGATTATTAGAACCAAAATTAAGATGCCTACAGCTGCCTATCCGTCAAACTGACCCTTACGGATCTCTCTCTCTATAGGGTTAGCTGTCAATAGTATTACTACTAAATCATTGCATTACTGGTTTAGAATATGTATGACATAATACTGATTGTACATTTATATACTTATCTTTCACCCAGTTTTGTTGTTTTTATGCCACTATTCCGCTTGCTAACACCTCATTAAAATGTTTGCATTTACCTTGGGTTTTTGAATGGACAAGGGGGAAGATTTTACTTACCCTGGCAGTTTCTCAATTAAAATGAGATTTGGGGATCATATCCTTCCTCACTGGAAAATTACCTGAGTAGTTTGTCCAAGTTTTTCATAGCTTTGTTGGCTGATTTTTTTTTTTTACCACGACTACAGTTCAGAAGAACATCATAACTGACAACTACATAGAGTAATAAAATAAACAGCTCACAAAGCAGTTTAACAAATATGATCTCAATTCATTTCTTCAAGTTACTCTTGACTATGCTTCAGATGGGGTATTTCAGATAGTTATCTTATAGGATGAGAATCAGGCTGGGAATAAAATTTTGTTTATAAATATGATTTTACTTATACAGATTTATAATAGAGTCAATGAGGTCATCTGCTCATTCTGATATCAAGATGCACCTAGAAAAACAAAGACAGGCCTGGTTACATAGTCATACCCATGTTAATCACTGCCTTAAGTAAAGACAGAGTTTCGTTTTGCTTATTCAAGGCAAAATTTGGCAATGTGCTGCATAGGGCTTAGAACTGAGTACTAGAGGATGTTTTTAAGCTATCCTTAGTGCAAATTTTAAGTACCTATAGGGCAGGGAACTTATTTATGTAATGAATCCCTAAGCACACAGGGAATCTATAAAGACTTGTTAGTTTAGTTTTGGCACATATGGCATCCAATCCTAAAGGCCACTTTTGTGTTACAAAGACACTAATAAACCTGTAGCATTCACAATGGATATACACATGTTGTATAATCATCTCTACTATATATCCTGTTTAATTTCTCAATTGAAAGCAACTGTGTATATTTAGAAGCCCAAAGCAAAAGCAATAGAGACTGAGGAACAATAATGGAAATTCTGTGCACAGAATAAGGGCTGAATGCGGTCCATAGGAGGAATGATAAATCCATGGTAATCAAGGCAGATTTTTATTTTAGACAGTCTCTATTGATCAAAATCATTTGGCTAGCATTTTTTAAATGAAAGAAGCCAACCATAAAAAAATTCCTACTCACTCTTCATGGTTGTAAGAATGTGCAATATAGTATGCCTAAACCACTGAAAATTTGGAAAAATAAGCAGTATAATTCTTAATTTATTCTTCCTATGGAGAAAGCAAGGGCTTGGGACCATGCCTAGCATCTAAGAAGAAGCATAATTTCCTATCTACTATGTTTAGTATTATTTTCAGTGATCCCAAAAGTAAGCACATCTCTTTTTTATTTCTTTTTAAAATCTAAAAATCATTGAAAGCTGAATTTCAAAGATGCACAGAATGAACCACATGTGTTAACAGCCATGAGTACTATATGGCAGATGAAAAGATTCACATGTATTATGAAATCCTTTAATTTTCTTTCTTTCAATTTTGTTAATAAAGAATACTAAATATGCTAACTGGTATATTATTACAGCTTTTTAAAAAATATAAATATTGTATTTCTTTTGAATACATAGAATTAAAGTTGGATAAGAAGCATTGGTAAATATCCTAAAGCTAAAGAATATGAACAAACACTGCTTTCAATATTTCAAAGATATTTTAAATATACCATTGGAAAAGAAAAAAATTTAATTACCCTTAAGCTTTCATCTTTTGCAAAGTAAAGAATACTTGATTCAATGTTTTCTAACCAAAATTATTAAAAATTCTTCAATGGGCACTTATTTTCTATGAATCTGTCCTCATAGCAAGTTTTTCTAGAAAATTGAAATTCCCTTGATGATGAATTTTCCAAGAATTATACATAACTCTAAGATGGTTTCTACAATGTGGATAAATCACAAAAGTAAACTCTGTTTAACCAAGCCACTGGACATGTATGTTTATCACACTGCATGAATGGCTTTGTTTTGTTTGTGTTTGTTAATCCTCACCTGAGAATATTATTTTCATTAATTTTTAGAGAGATTGGAAGGGAAGGAGGGAGTGGGGAGAGAGAAACATCAATGTGAGAGAGACACAGCTATTGGACACATCGATTGGTTTCCACCAGCATGTGCCCCAACTGGGACTGGAGCTAGATTGAATCTGCAACCCAGGTACCTGCCCTAGACCAGGAATTGAACCCATGGCCCTTCCATGCATGGGTCGGCACTCTATCCACTGAGCAACACCAGCCAGGGAAGAATGGCTTTGGTTTTGTTGAGAAATGCTGGGCTGTTGAATTCAAGGTTTCTACTTTTATTTCTCCAACCAATGGATATAGATGAATCACTAATAATTCATCACCACTACTGGAAAAGTAATACAGCAAATATTTCATATTAATTCCATATTACCAGTATACATCAACTTTGTATATGGAAAATAATATGAATAACTCCCTTTATATCAAATACACTTCTAAATTTTTATTGAAACATTAACCATACCAAAATATAAAGCCAATACAAGTCATCTTGAAATACAAATCAATATATAGCATTAAAAAGTTCATTTGTGTCAATCTTGTTTTTTAAACACCATACTCCAAAAAGAAAGAGAGGGAGGTATAAAAGAAGGAAGGAAGGAAGGAAGGAAGGAAGGAAGGAAGGAAGGAAGGAAGGAAGGAAGGAAGGAAGGAAGGAAGAAAGGGAGGGAGGGAGGAAGGAAGGAAAGAAGGAAGGAAGGAAGGGGAAAGGGAGAGAGAGAGAGATAAACCTGGTGTTCTTGGAGAAATGGCTAATCCTAGAGCTGAAGTAAGGAAAATATAAGGTAGGCCTGTAGTATCTTGTAGTACTAGAACAAAAAACCTCAAGGCCAAAGCTGGAACAATTTGATCAGTAAAATAATGGAGTATTGAATTATGGCCCAATGTATAAAATAAATATCCATGCATCACACTTATATAAATAGATGGTTGAATAAAGTTATTCAATGTAAAGAAGAGACAAATCCTTAAATTCCAAATAATATATGTAGATTGTCCCCTCCAAAAGGTAAAGCTTAATTCCCCTTCTATTGCTTTTTTCTCTTTTTCCCATCCAAAAGGCACTTTTCTCAAAGCTTTTAAAAATTCTTCTTGATGTATTTCTTCATAATGAATTTGAATCTTGCACATCAGTGCTTACCACATAGTAGTCACACAGTAAACATGTGTTGGATGAATTTCTTGAGTGAATGAAAAGAGGTGAATCTTGATGATTTTCCCTCTCCACCAATATGTAGAATGCTAGTTGTACTACTCTAGTCTGTGGTCGGCAAACTGCGGCTCGCGAGCCACATGTGACTTTTTGGCCCCTTGAGTGTGACTCTTCCACAAAACACCACTTGCGGGCGCACGTACAGTGTGATTGAAACTTCATGGCCCATGCGCAGAAGTCGATTTTCGGCCTGGGCAAGTCTATTTTGAAGAAGTACTGTTGATATTTGGCGCTGTTGACTAATGAGTTTGCCGACCACTGCCTAGGTTATAAAACCATTAAATACAACCAATTATCCTCAAAACATTTATAAATGCTAATTTCAAAGTTCAATTGAAAAAGTCAAATTTATACAAAAACCTGCTCTCACATCTTCTTCAAACTCATTATATTGTAAGTGACTTCTTTGTAAAGCCAAACTGCAATTAGAATGCTTGAAATACACTGTCTGTGTTTGATTACTGTTATCGATTAATGCTGACAACATTCAATAGCATTGCTTAAATTTCACAGAGTCTAGCAAAGAGAAAAGAATATGTATACATCTGGCTAATTCTCTGAGTTATAAATTTACAATTAAAATTTGACCAAGCTTTAGATACTTAAGAGCTTAATTGACCATGTAATTCCAAAACACGCTACAAGGATTCTATTATAGAGAACGCATGGTTATAGGTACATAGCTTAATGATGACAAATTCTGCACATCAAATTCTACTTTCATTTAATTTTTTTAAAAGCTTACCCTTAAATCAGTGACATAATCTTTTAAAACATACCATATGTCTTTTCTTTTGTAGCACATGTTTAAAAGTAGCCTTAATTAGTGCTGGTGCATTGTTTGGTTTCTTCACTGCCACTTCTCTTATCCTGTCCAGCATTACAGCTGTTACCCCTGCACCTTTGTGCAAGTTGGAGATCAAGTTAGTAAAGAGAAGGTTCTAGAGTCTAGACAATCCAGAAAATCTAAGTGGCTACAATAAGGCATCAATTAGAATCACACCATGTATTCACTATTCCTTTAGGAAACAACATAAAAGTTCTTATTTTTTGTTCATAGTAGCAAATATTTGTCAGATACAAATGCTCTATTCATTGGTGAATATAAGGGACCACATTAAATATCCAGAGAAGGGAAAGAAGGAATAAAATAATTCCTGAATTGTGACCTTCTATTTCTTATTTTGGTCCAATGAGCCAATAGCTATGGTCCCACAATTACAGGATTCTGCAAATATCTAAGGCTGACAGTCCCGTGTGGAATTGCAAAGCTTGTTTTGTTTGCTTCTTTAACATCTGGCTTAATATGTCTCATTCCTTTTCTCCTCATCTAGAAATTTTCAACCAACTGTTTTAATTTAAAATAAAATGATTCCTCTTGCTATCGAATAATTTATTCAGCCTGGCTTCTTAAATAGTGTCTTCTTTTATCCAAAGCCTTAAATTCCAGCTATGCTTGAGCCTTGGTTCTTCTCCCTTCTTTGCCTTTATAGACAATCCTATAGACTAGTGGTCGGCAAACTCATTAGTCAACAGAGCCAAATATCAACAGTACAACAATTGAAATTTCTTTTGAGAGCCAAATTTTTTAAACTTAAACTATATAGGTAGGTATATTGTTATTAACTTAATTAGGGTACTCCTAAGGCTTAGGAAGAGCCGCACTCAAGGGGCCAAAGAGCCGCATGTGGCTCGTGAGCCGCAGTTTGCCAACCACGACTAGACACTAATAAACTCTTTACCTATAACTATCCAAAATGTCATCAGTTCTCTATAACCAATCCCCATCAACTATGCTTGTGAAAAAAAAACTTAAAAATTAAAATGTAAAATAGTCACAATATACAACAGTATTTTAATTGTTTCTTCTTAGAAACAATTAAATTGTTTCTTCCTACTATATTTAGACAGCAGGAATCACTTTTGAATAACATTGTTCAAAAAATAGTAAGCACCTGCTATTTGCATCCTAATACTATAATCATGTTACATGTTGCTAATGAAATCCCTTCCCAACTCTCAAGGTAGTCTTTCAAAACCATCATCAGTCTCAGCCATATCAGTGACCCCACACTCCTCCCTTCATATCACTTGCTCCCAGCTAAGCCCAGACATTGAGGCTATTAAGGCTAAACTCTTTTTACTCAATATCTCCCTTCTCTTCATAGCCTCAACCTACCTCAAACATGCATCTATAAATATGTCTACAGGGGTACTCCCTCCCTCTTTTCCTCCCTCCCTCCTTTTTTCCTTTCTTCTTTCTTTCCTTCCTTCCTTCCTTCCTTCCTTCCTTCCTTCCTTCCTTCCTTTTTTCATATCTCAGGTTGGCTTCTTACAAATTAAAATATTGCACTGTCCCTCTGCATTGCTCCATATATTTTTACTTTCCCCTAATCAGCTTATACTCCTCAGGATAGTTCTTACAAACATTTAACCTCTACATGCAATTACCCCCTTCACCTCGATCCATAACTCAGACTTCAGTGAGGAAATGACAGCTATCTGAAATGAAGTTCAGAGTTTCATATATATATAAAACATCCCTATTTTGGTACTTATGTTTTTACTAAACTGTTTCTGCTCTAAGGAGGAAAGATATGATTCTTTCCACTCACCTAGCATAGTCATCACATTTCTTCCTACCTTAATAAGAATCATTATCTTTTTCCTGTATGCTCAAACTCTCCTTCTCTACTCTCTCCATTCCTCCCTCCTCAAATACTCTCAGATAACCCATCCTCTCCTCCCACCGCTCTGCAAAAACAAAGCAAAACAAAAACATTCATCTTGATCCTGAATCTTTTTCAGGTTACAACTATATTACCATTCTCGTTTTCATGACAAAATTTCTGCATCAGATTTTTGGACATCTTTCTTGCCTCCATTCCCTCAATCCAATATCCTTTGACTTTTGCCACACTTCTCAACACCTCCTGATCTTGCAAAGTTTAGCACCAGCCTTCTAACTGCTGAATCCTCATGAACTCTCTTCTTCCTCACAAATTCTCCCTCCTGCCTCTTCTTCTAAGTCTCTGACTCTATTTCCCTTCTTTTGTTTTTTTTTTTTCTACTCCTAGTTTGCCTACCTCTGAAATTCTTCAAGATTTGATCCTCTTCTCACTTTGTACATTGTCAGGAGCAAGATATTCTGACACAGATATTTTAGAGAAGCCATTTGACACAGCCACGTCAACTCTGTGATTTTGAAGTCATGGATAATAATCCCTCAAAAAATTAGTAACTGTTAGCTTTTGAGAAATTCTCAATTCTAATCTCCCCGCATACCAAATAGGCACAATGTAATTAATTGTTTCATTCAAGAATTCTATGAATGAAAATGCAGACATCAAATTAATCAGTCAAATGTTTTCTTGACACCCTGGTAATCTAATTTTACTAAACGTCCTCCCTGTGGGATTATGATTTAGAAACTATTCACCAGACTTCATCTGTCTTTGACCTTAAGGCCTATGTTTTTAATACTTTCCTGAACATGTCTACATAGATGTTCTACTTGTTCCTTTAAAACAACAAATTCTAAATGGAATTCATTTTCTTCTCTTTTTCAGGTTGAGAGTCCCCACTGTAACCCTCTCTTGGTTAACAGCACTGAGAAAAGCCGTCACCCAAATCAGAAACCCAAGAGCCATCTGTAATTTCACTTTATACCCTTTCCAACAGCCAATGGCTCACTAAATTTAGCCATTTATGCTTTCCTTAAAAGTCTGTCAAATACGCCCCTCCTTCCTGTCCTCAGTGTATGGTTACAGTGCAAAGCTCTCAGCATCCTTGGATGTAGCAGGCTCCTAACTGGTTTCTTACTACAATTTGACTATCCTTCGATCCATGTACTATGCCAGAGGCAACTTCCCAAGAGCAAATCTCTGCTTAAAAGTGTGAACAGTTTCCTACGGGCTATAAGAGTATTCTCCTTGTCTTTTCAGAGTCCTTATTTGCCACTCCCTCACATGCATCCTGAAATTTAAGCATTCCAAACCTAACACAATTCTTTTAAGAAGTACAATCTTAATGGCTCCCTGTCTTTGCAGATGCCCTTATTTCTTCCTGCCTGTATCCAAGGAACCCCTAATTAGTTCACTATTCTCATTGCACCTTAAATACACTTCCAGGAGTACATGTCTCATACACTATTGCAAGCATTTTTTAAAGTGTTTTCATTTTCTTCTGCTAAAGTTGTTTAAGGCATAGTGTCTTATTTATATCTGAATATCAAGTGCATAGCGGAGTCTGGACATTTGGTACTCAAAAAATTTTGGTGAATTTTAAATAAAGGCAATCACTATGCATATTTGGATAGTATAAATTTGTTAAATTGTGTTTCTTTTAGAAAATAAAAAGTCTATGGAGGAGAGGGGTAAATGTATGTGTGTTACTTAATTTTGAATCAAGAGCAACCTTGGATGGTACTAGATTTGGGGCATCAAAAAATGAGCTCTTTCAATCACATTCTTATTTTGCTACTCTACTTATGATTAATGTCCCTTATGTTCTAACATTTTATCTGTGAAGTCAATCACTGGAAATACAACTTACTTTTTAAAACTCTCTTTTAAAAACCCAATGACTGCTTCTAAGCAATACAAGCATAAAGGGAGAAAATATGAGCAAAGGAACAACCTGATTTTTTAAAAATAATCATGATGAAAGAGTTTTCAATGTGGTTATTAACTCACCCACAGAGATTTTTCACTAATTTAGGATTTTTAAAAGTTACAAAGAATTAAGCCTTCCATTACCAGGATTTTGCAAGCATTCAGTTTTTCAATGCTGCAAAATAGACTTGATCAACTGTTTTTCCCCCCATAAGGTTCTACTTTAAGACCTCCATATGCTCAGTTTTAATAATCAGCTTCCAAAACCAGGAACCATTCCAAATATGAGTTATGGAAATATTGTGCTTCTTATTAAAAACAACATGAAAAAGAAATATCTGAAGCCCAGGTATCAATCTGTAAAACACATAGTGGCAGATCCATGTGAAAGGTTTGTATGAAGAATTACTGCTTAAAATCACTTTTACAGAGGCAATTTAACTCGTTTCACTAGGAGTGAAAATTGCTATGACAAATATGTCACTATGGAGGTCAAATGGTAATTTGCACATGCTAAACAGCTCAGCAGGAAATTACATGTGATCCTCGAAATCACTAGCATTCCCACCAGAAATCATTTTAGAAGACATGGAGGTCACATGGATTGTGTTAGGGATAAAACTCTTTCAAACACATGTTCACCCTCCCCCTTGGGAGGAAGAAATTGAAGATATGGAGAGATGTATGATCAAGGTGTTTGAAGTTGGAGAAATGTTGTAGTTTAGTGTAGTTATAGAAAAAGGAACTAGTGAAAAGCGTCATCAGAGACCAATAAAAAATACCTGCATAACTTACTTGAATCTTTTGATACTATTTTATCATTTGAATCAAATGCAGTTATGCTCACATATTTTGTTATCAAGAAAAACATGAAAAAAGAGAAAATATTACAGGGAATAATTTAAGTGAGCTTAAAATGAGTTTCTGTGGTATTTTACCAGATTTACTTCACCTTCATGTACCTCCTACAAAAACTAAGATTTGAGCTAGTAGTCTTGCTCCGGTGGTCTGGACGGGTATGCGATGGAAATGGAATGACATTCAGCAGTATCCTGGATTCTGAACACTGAAATAACATTGCCTTACAGTTTTATTGTGGTTCCTTTATTCCCATGATAAAGTCCTGTGAAAAATCTGTCAGGGCTAAAGCCTACAAAAGAAGCAATACTTTTCTTTTGACAAGGACTGTATCTATAGCTATCTCATCTTAAACAGTTTTTGTTTCCCATGTCTTTCCTCCAGTCTTATATAAAGATTCCTATATCTGGACATATGCTCATCCATTCATTTATTCTTAATTGAGCACCTATTTTGTCCCAGGTACTGCGCCACAGTTGGAGCCAAGATACATAATCCCTCTTCTCAAGGAGCCTTTGGTTTGATGGGAAATACAAATTAAGGTGATAAATACTAAAAGAAGACAATGGTAAGTTGCTACCAGACCACACAGCACAGTCATCTAGCTCAATTTGAGTGATCAGGAAGACTTCCTGGAGTAAGAGACACCTAAGACCTAAATAGTGTGAGCATAGAAGTGGGGGGCAGCAGAATTCTACAAGCCCAAAAAGTACAGTATAAAATGGCCTAGCATTGATAGGCAGCCTAGTTCAATTAAAAAACACACACATACAACTAAATATGTTTTAATACAGCTAAAGCATGGACTTCATGGGAAACTTCTGAGTAAAAGAGAGGGTGATTCATAGGGATTTTGCACTAAGTACAGCCTTTGGGAGCATAGACAGAATTGTGGGTGGTCTTTGCTCCTCCTTCTTGAACCATGACAACATGGTTAAAAGCTCCCCTTAACGTTTGAGTGGTATGGTAACATCAGGAGAGGAAGCAGTGGAGATGCCGATAATGTTGATCATGACAATGATGATGATGAGGAGGATTTTCTTACTCTTCCCTGAGGGGAAAGAATAAAAATTGACATTAGAAGATCCAGTGTGGGTAAAAGCCCAGATAACTCTGGGTAGGAATTTAATTTCTTTATAGCAACAATAACTCTGCCCTTAGATTCCTAGTAGTATAGCTTGGGGACAAAGTTAATATTTATGTAAACCAAAAATAAATTTAATAGCAGGATATAGGTTGACTCAATGACCCTTCTAAGACTAGAATATGTAAGTGGATAAAGTAATTTGAGTTCAAGCTAAGCACAGCTATTGGTTGAGAGGTGAAATTAGCATTTAGGTTTTAGTCATTCTATTCCTGGCTCTTTAAGCCTGGGAAGACCCAGGCATATGTCCTGCTGGTTCATAAGAACAGCTACTAATTGAAACAACATTCTAGCCACTCCCACTTTCCTCACCTCATTCCATGGCTCTCAATCCAATATTCACTTACTCACTTTCTCATCAAACCGACCTCTAAGTGCCTTACTTCTGGTTTCTGATGTCATTATTTGAAAAACCTTTGACCTCCTCTTTTAGCTTTTTTTTTTTTTAACTTACCTTTCCCATATGGCTTTTGGCTGTCTCCACTCTCCTGAATGGGTTTGGAGCACAGCTTTTCAGAAACTCACCCTGGTCCCTGGCCACCCAGTGAACATCCAGATGGCTCATCTTCAGTGCCAGTAGTCAAGGAGTTGGGAAATCACACACTATTTTATTCAGCATGGTCTAAAGGCATCTAAATAGTGAAAACTAAACACATGAAAATGACCATTTGTGAGAATCCTTGTAAAAAGGCTAACCTATATATGTGATCAATTTGAAAATCTGGGAGATTACCATAGAGATTCTGCACATGGTATCACATAATTGCTGTATACTAAAACAAGCTATACCCAGACTGTGTTTTTTGACCAATGAATAGTATTGCACCATAGGGTTTTAAACCAAAAACCTGACATATTTTTAGATATTTTGGTTAAGAAAAAATATTGGAAGGAAATGAAATCAATAGCTTTATTTAATGGTTTAGAAAGACAATTTCCTCTGGTAGGGACAAGAGAAAGTCTACTTATTGTGGCTGTTAAAACTCAAAGGTTAGATGACTGATATCAGGGCATTGTGTGGAGACTTTTGCAGTTCAGGTTCATGCTACCAAACTCCCTTAATCACTCCAATATACAGCTGATAAGGAACCTTAATGGACCTTTCATATCTGTACGGGAACTAGGACATACACCATGTATGGTTATGAGATTGTTACCTATAAGTCTTTGTTCTGATAACTTAACTTCCTGTCAAGTGATGTATTGCAGAAACTGCTTCCAGATTCTCATCTCTTTTATTACAATATTTTCCATGCAAAATGTCATATTTAAAAATTCATAATTTAAAAACCTTCTGGGTTATTTTAATGGAGGTTATATATTACTATATTGATTATTTTTATAAATTATATATATTTATATATATAGTTGCATATCAGTAAATATATGTGTATACACACACACACACACACAAACACACATTAGATTTGTCTAGCTTTGGGGCCCTTTAGAAAAGTTATGTAGAGACTGAAGGAGCTCACATATGAACCGAGCATTAACTTTAGAAGGAATGGCAAGTGTATCTTAAATGCAGTTTGTAGTGATGTTGTTCAAATGTGTGTATACGTGCTTGTGGCTACAAAACATACATTTTATTAAACTTATTACTGGATTAATTCACTATCATTGTCCTTTTATTCTAATCAATAAATAATGTACTATTATCTGTGGATAGAAACTTTTTAATTCTTTTGCCATTAAGAAAGGTCCTAGTAGCTGAAACACTTGAGAACAATTGCTGTACTGTTCAGAAATTCAAAAGGAACCAGTCTTTAGTGTTGGAAAAATTTATGAACTATTTACATATAACAGACTAAGAAATCTGCTATTTTTTGTTATGAAATGTCTATAAAGAAAACACTTGGTTTCATAGTGGTGCATATATCCCATGACTTCTAATGGCAATTTGAAATAATTCACCCCCACCCCAAATCTTACAAAGTAAATATACAAATAAAGAGGAAATTATAATGAAAATTTCAGCCTCCATGGAGTTACATTAGAAATAAATGTTGGCTAAGAAACTGATGCATTGTAAGAAGCTGCTAGTCTGCACATCCAAAGCAAAAATTACTACATTAAAAATTACAGTTTCTAAAACATTTGTTTCTCATCTGGCATTAAATAAAGTTTAATTGCAAGTTGTTTTATGTCATTTTCCCTTGGGATATGTTTTTTTAAAAGATACACAGGAGGCTCATATGTACACACATCTCATTATTTCTCAGTAGGATTCATGTTTGTGCCACCTACTCATGATTGGAAGTGCATACGCTAATGTCTCTCTGATTTACTTGTTCTGGGCTTTTATAACAATTTAATTCTTACTTTGCTGCATGGTTCTGTAGGCTGTTTCAAAAGAGATTCCAAATTGCCAAAAAAACAAACCACCCAACCAAAAACCCTTAATGACTCTCAACAGTTTCTTTGACATATTTAAGCAAAATATTCTGTTCCCTTCAACAGAAAAAGCACAAAATTTTGGGTTCGGGTTCGAATTACATTTGGCCAGCAGCTGTTTATAAAATTGAGCAGCAAACAGTGCAATAATAACAGATTATATGTGGATTCTATTTCTTTCCTGGACAGCCTGTCTTGTAAATATTTGCTTTTACCATCAGCATACGAGAGGAAAGCATTAGCCTCTCTCCGCAATTTAGAAATGGCTTAAGAGAAATTGTAAAATAATCATGCAACGACCTCCCCGCTCCCCCCAAATACCCCGTATGGTTTCTTTGGTTATTCCCATGCAAAAATATCAAGAAATTCACTACATCTGGCATTGAAAAGAATCTTGTTTAGACCCTTTTTTTAATGTGCTGAGCAGAAGGCGAAATGAGCTCTGCTTCAGGCCCACAAGGCTGCAGGTCTCTGTTGAATTTGTTTGAGACCTTAACTGGACTAAGAGCAAAGACTATCTGAAAATATGTACTGCCATGATTCCTGAAAGAAAAATGGGGGCTTTTGATTAGTAGACAAGGGTAGCCACACTGCCTCCTATTTCCTGGCATTTGCTGATTACAGTTAAAACATGTCAGTGGCTTCCTGTTGCTCTTGGGGTTTTGTCCTTAACAGAGCTCACAAGGCTGGGAGGATCTGTCCCCTTCTCAGCTCTTCTCACTCATCTTCTGGGTACCCTGCCTGCTTTTTACCGTCCATCTATGAGGGCTTCCATCTGGTTGCTGCTCCTGCCAGAGCTGCCTCCCATGGTAGTGCACAGGTGTGTCCTCCACTGGGAAGGCCTCCTGCGCCTTCTCCTCTTCTACGCAGCTTCCTCCTTCCTTTTTCAGTCAGTCCCCCATCACATTCTCCTGTATTCACCCCACGGCTCTCTCTTGTGGCACTTAACCCGGTTGTAATATTTGGTTACTTTAGGTCTTTTCCAGTGACTATAGTTTATGGGGCTAGGAACTCTGTTTGTGTTTACCATGGTATCCTACCAACAGCATGCCTGGTACATACTAAGCCACCCAAATATTTGAAGGATGACTAAAGGAAGGACTGCCACTCTATTACTTTCTATTCCAGAGCTCAGTAAATTTAACAAAACAACCCTCATTTTCTGGTCAACATTCCTCTTCTTTGCAACACAGACTACATCGAGTTATTGTTGGACGGGTACTAGCCATTGTGTTTGCCTACATGGGCCATATAAGAACAATGTATTACTGATTTATAATGTCCTATGATGTGCCCTGTCTAAGAAAAGTTGCATACAAAAACAAAATCTTTTCTATTCTATTCCAACATTCCATTTTGTATAAAATAATCATAAACAACCTCCCAATGAAGGCCACTTTCCCTCAAGGTAATTTAGCAAACAATGATTCTATAGCAACAGGAAAGCACTACATTGTTTTATGAGCCTTGCCTTCATTTCTCCAGGCAGTAATATTGTGCTAAATCCTTGGGGCCTCCAGGGGCTCTCTGGCAGCTAAAAACCAGCGATTATAACCTGAAGCTGTGCAAATGCTATCAGAAAAGTCCTGTCAATCCACTTCTCCTAAGTACTTACCTTGGTTAGTTAGCAAAGGCCATCTATTTAAAATAAATAAATAAAATGAAATGAAGCACTAATGCAATGATCTAATCTAGTGAGGAGAGATTACTTAAGTAATCATTATTTAGGAAAGGGCTCTTTCTCTTCTGGCTTAGAATGACCTTGCATTTCCACATGTCACTCTGTCAGCCTTCCTTATTATTGTCACTGCAGTTATCAGCATGTTCCACGCATTTCTATCTTATCTTCTACCTCCCTCTCCTGGTCCTTATCCATTCGGAACCACTACCTAGGAGCTCTGGCCCTAGAGTGGCCTGAGTGGTGGCCTTTCTCAAACCAGCTGGATACAATCAAGAGCACAGAGCAGGAGCCCTTTGCCTTTCTCCCTTTGGTGAAGTCTCTTAGAAACTTCTCAATTCACAGGTTATTGCTAATTCCTTGTGTTGGCCAAGGGGCAAATCACAGAGACAAAACTGCCTATCAAATATTTTCAAAAATTTGCCTGGCTGGGTGGTTCAGTGGTTGAGCGTCGACCTATGAGCCAGGAGGTCATGGGTTCGATTCCTGGTCGGGGCACATGCCCGGGTTGCGGGCTCGATCCCCAGTAGTGGGCGTGCAGGAGGCAGCGATCCATGATTCCCTCTCATCATGGATGTTTTCATTTCTCTCTCCCTCTCCCTTTCTCTCTCAGAAATAAATAAAAATATATTTAAAAAAAATTAAACATGGGCTAATAGGTTAAGCAGACTTTAACATCTTTAATTTTATATTCTAAACAATAGGACCTTTCCTACTATATGGGTGTAAGTGAAGTAAAATGGACTATCAGTAAATCACACTGAATCTTGAAGTTGAATAATTCTTTTATTATCTGATTTAGCTTTCACATTTCCTTGCTTCTGTACTTGCGGAAAATGGAAACAAAGATGTTTGTATGTTCAGAAAATTTCAAGATGGCCACTGTCATCTAAATTAGAATTTTGGCATGTTTCCAGTTTGTGTAGAGCCTGGGCCCTTTCTTTAATAACAATAATAACAAATGCAAACCTAAAACAGTTTTGGTCTTGCGTTTGCATTCCATCCACCTTCTTTGAAATGTTAAAACATCTGGTTTTAAGAAAAAAAAAATCAACTTCAACATGTTTGGAGAGAAAAAGGCAGCCCACAAAATAAATCAGGGTCAAGTGTTGTTATTTCATGGGTAATTATAAGGCAGTCCAATTTATTAGTAAATCTTGCATCATGCCTACTTATAGCCACAATCCTTGCAATTGTTCTTATACTCTCGTTGGAAAGTGGCTAAATTATAGGATTTAGAAAAATTTGGGGCCAAATATCACGGAGAAGAATGCCATGTGGTCTCTTCATACCTTGCTTCCCTACGTTTTTCATCTTGCAAGTAAAATTGTGTCTTTGTTTAGTTCATTTTTCCAATTAATTCATGAATCTTTACCAACAGTTACTTGGAAACAAAAAGACGCCCACAATAAATCATTGAAAAGAAAATGCTTGCTAGTTTAATTGAAGAGCAGATGGTTGGCTCAAAGGGTCTTCTTGCTGTGTTTCAATAGTGCAGCACGGAAGAGGGGCACATGTTGCAGTGATACTGTGAAGCTAACACAAACAACTTGGAGGAGGGTGAGGCTCAGCATTTGAGAAAGCCAACTACTTTGAGACTTTAATTACAATTCAAGAAGACTCTTCAGCCTCTCTTCTCAAGCAAAAAGGTTGACAAGGCATCTTTAAACAAGTCTTTAAGAGAACACAGACCCTGGGTAAAAACATGGAGTGCAACGTTTTCAGACCAGGCAATACAAAGAAGGAAAGCAAAGTCAGCTTCACTTTTCTCTAATATCCCTGCAGATTCATAGTAGTTTTACACCTTCAGGATATGCTCACTTATTCACCAACTAATGAATGGTTTTCTACTTCTCCAAAGGACCGGAAGTGTCAGTTTAACAGCCAATGAAACAGATCCATCTCCTAGTGCTCAAGTTATTTTTTTAAATATTTTTTTATTGATTTCAGAAAAGAAGAGAGAGGGAGAGAGAGATAGAAACATCAATGATGAGAATCATTGATCGGCTACCTCCTGCACACCCCACACTGGGGATTGAGCCAGCAACCCCGGTATGTGCGCTGACTGGGAATCAAACCATAACATCCTGGTTCATAGGTTGATGCTCAACCACTGAGCCACACCAGCCGGGTGTAAGTTACTTTTTCTTTCCCTGTTTTTACCAGTCACCCAGCTTAAAATATATCTATATTGAAGACTGATACCCCAATATAACAGAATTGGCTTAGTTGTGAAATTCAAGGTTTTCTTTCTGGAAAATTTGTATTTATAAAGAAATTGTTTAACCTGTTTCCTCTCTGTCAAATAGATTATATTCAGCATCAAATACAATTTATTCCTGTTATTATTTTTTAAAAAAAGGAATTTAGACAATATCCATCTGATGCTAGATATCTGGATGGGAATTAAGATATTTGGTTAGATACAAAAGCCAAAACAAACTCATGTGTATTTTCCAACTCTAAAATTCTGCTTATATTTAAAAATAAATCATCTGACAATTACCTGGACAATTGCCAAAAAATCTAGAAGTGAATAAAATCTGGGTAGATAGTATAAAATCTTTAAATTAAAAAATGCTCATAGTTTTATTCATGAGCCTAATCACTGACCATCAACCAGAAACTACATTTTCCTATTTCACTTAGAATTCCAGTAGACTTGGCTATCTCAGTTGGTTCCTATATTGCAGTAATTTATACATTGTGATTAGAAGAGAAAAAATACTTGAGGTAGGAATGTCAGTGGCAATAAGAAGTGATAGTTGGCAACAATAAAATGGCAGAAAAGCTCTGAAAAAACTCAAGAACATTATAAGGTGGGATCAAAGGCTACACACCCAAGGGCTATTTATTGTTTCTCAAACACTCCTGGTAATAATAATCACTGTGAAGGTTTGTTAAACACTCAGCTTCTCTAGTTCTTCTGTTGAGAACTATGATTCAGTGTGTCTGGGTTAGGACATTTGGATCCATACTTAAATAATGTTAGCAATGTTTGGGAAACTCGGCCTCAAGACTGTAAGAGCTTACAGCCCTAAGACATTAAGAAGAGGCTTTATCATGTGCCGCATTCTTTGTTAAATAGTAGTTTAGCCCTGTTATTTAATATTTCTATAAATAATGGGTTGTTTCAAAGGGTAAGTATCAGTAGGTATAAGATTAATTCCTCTGCAACTGATCATTCTCTGTCAAATTGCTCATTGAGAAAAAGTGATATGTAGATAGCCATCCTCAATGAAGACAGATGGTGGGCTTTTGATTGCCATGATTTGGATTAAGCTTGAATTCTTTACAGGTAGCATTGTTGAGTAAAGAGCAAGTACCTATAAAACATTATCTTATTATTTTATTTGGATTATATTACTATATTCCCAAAAGTATTCAGTAGTTAGATATGACTCAATGAATTCATTATTTAAATTCTAGAGGGTTTAAAATGCATCTTAATTCAATAGTAAAAAGTTGCTAATAACATCAGTACATGTGTAAAAGAGCAATGTTACTGAATTAAAGTATTTTCTCAGAGTAAGAGAACCATTTCTATTGCAGCATTCTGAAGTAGGTAGAATTTCAGCTGACATAACCTTTATTTATATGACTATGGAATTGCTAAAAACATCTTTCAGGATTTCATCCCCTCTTTCAATGAAGATTTTAATAAACACTGACTTCTCTCAGTCTCCAATCCTGAATCTCCAAGGGGCTTCCATATCCACTTATATGACCTGCCTGTTCAATAATCTTGGCTTTTAATTCCTCATCTTCAATATCAGTGTGACCTTTATCTATAAGCCATGTTAGCTATCCTGTTTCATTGCTTCCCATCAGGTCTTGTTATAACTCCAAACTTCTAAGGTATCAAATTCAACCATCCCACTTTGTAATGTTTGGGTTTTATGCTTCCTGTTCATCCATTTACCTTTTTCTACCACACAGTTTCTGGGAAATGTGGGAACTTCTGATCCTTTGTCTCTCCCATCTTTCCTTCTGAACAAGTCCACTTTTGTTTTCACATCTTTTCCAACCCAACTTAGATGTGCTGTCCATTCCTTTAACTATCTTGCCCTCTTGTCTTCCTAGCACAACTTTTATGAAAAGTCTCAATGCTAAATTAATCTAATTGGGTCAATCCTAGATCAATGCAGTCCCACAGCTTGTGAAAATTAAATGAACTTGAAGGTATATGCCACTCAATATTTATGATCTCCAAAATCAATGTCCACCTTGACATATATCTCTACTCTGCCATATGGGTAAATATATTTAATGAGTATACACTCACTGCCTTTATAGCTCACCTTTACTTACACTTGAACTTAAATATCTTGGCTTCTGCTTCTAAAACTCTGTTGAATTTGTTCTTGCCAGGTTCACAGATCTATTTCTTTATTACTAATGAAAGTAGCACCAACAGCTGGGTCTTCAGCAGCTTCTAGTGCAGGGGTGGGCAACTCCTGGCACGCGTGCCAAAGATGGCATGCCAGTAACTTTTGCTGGCACACGAAACCCTCTCTTATAATCTTCCATTTACAATTTTTTCTTAATATCAACTTTTTTATTTTTCAGATAAATTCAGTGTAGGTGCATCTTAGATAAATAAATAATTTTACATAACATGTATGCATTAAAAAATAAATGCATTTTTCATCATCATATACTGTGTTTTTGTCGCTCGAATGAATTTTATTATTTCTTCAAGGTTTTTCACATACATACACCTTAAGAGATATCAAATAGGCGTAACATGTTCTCAAAAAATTAGGGTTGGCACACAGAAGAATTTTGAGTCAGTGATTTTGCTGGTTTTGGCACGCACTCACAAAAAGGTTGCCCACCCCTGTTCTAGTGTCTATTCCTAAAGGATCTATCTGACTCTTATTTCATAGCACCCTTGAATACTTCTTTAATGGATAATGGACAGTTTTCTTATTGCTCTCTACAAGCTCTATAAGCAGTGATTCCCAACTGTGTGCCTTGAGGTTTACACACATACACACACACAAACACATACACATATGAACAGCAGTATTACTGCCTCTGCATTTAGTTTATATATATGAATTTTATTTGGAAATATTGAATAAATATATACAGAACTGTAATTGTCATGCAATTCTCTACTTTTAAGAAATGCATACCAGCACACCCAGAAGTTACAAGAAGGATCACCTTATGACTTTTAATCTACACATTGATGCAGTATTCACCACTTAACCATCAGGTTGATGTGTATTGTCAATTTGATGATCATTGATCTACATTGGTATTTTATAATTGAAAATTACTGTATAGTTTTATTAAATTTTTGTCATATATTAAAAATTTATGCTTCCTTATCCCATTTACCATGAGCAATAAATGAAAGGAAGAGTATTTTTAAATGAATCATGTGGTTTTCAAATCAGGTATAAATAAAACTAGTAAGCAAGTAAAAAATCAGAATATTTTAAAATGAAAATGATGAATCTCAACTTTTTCTTTTTCTTTTTTTGGACATACAAATAATTAGTTATTCTTGGAACACTTAATTAAAATTACCCCCAAATTAAAAAATATGAAATTCCAATTATTTTTCATTTTTTACACAGCATTTATATATGATTCTTATTATATAGCAATATTAAGTAAATATGCTGCTAAAGATTGTTTGATGTACTGATATATAAAATGTGTTTTGATATTTTACTTAACCTTCAAGTGGTTGTTTCTTGTTATTAATAAAATAAATTATCTGATTTGTTTTGGAATATTACAAAGTTAAAGCAAGAACACTTATGAACAAGTTTTGGTCATTTTTGTAGCTTTTAAATTATATATGAGACCATTTTTAAGGTCTTCTTCGATCAAGGTATACAATATATCTTATGACTTCCTTTTAGTGTTCTATTAATACGCTATAACTTACTCATGTTTCAGCAGTCATGTAAATTGGGATATTCTGCTCAATATCCTGTCTCCATCAAATCCACCTAATCCTTTACTAGGTATCATAGTTCTGCCTGCAAGCTTCATTTGGCCAAACTCTTTATTGCCACATTGGAAAAGCAAGCACTCTTTTCCTATTCCCCAAGCCAGTGTTCAAGTCCTGTCTTTCCCTTGACTCTGGATAAAATCTCACATTCCACATTGATTTTATCCCAGAGTGTGTCTGAGTGAAGCCTATTTTGCTTTTAGATAGCTTAAATTTCAAAATTTAAGAACTTGAGAAAAAACTATTCATTTTCACTTCATTTCTGCAAATAAAATCCTAGGGACACAATTATTAGAGTTCATAGTTCTCCAAAACATCTATGTAAATTAAACTCTAATGAGGATGTCTAAGTAAATTCATTCTATAGATGTTTCCTAGAATAATGATTCTTTGGACATATTTTCTTTTAGTGTTTAAAATAAAATATTTTCTATACAAAATAACAGTCTTATTCCAGCTTTCTCTTACACTTCCTCCTTTAATATTTAGTGACTTTAGGGTCATGTGAATGTGTGTGTATTCTTTATAATTCTTTTCATAAAGTTGACATTACATTTATAACGTTGGTTAGAACATCTTGCTCTCATATAAAAATCTATGATCAGTAAGCTAATTGCTATGCTGCCTATAGAATTCATTCTGGCTTTTTTCCCCTTCATTTTCTTTCCTCCTTCCTAGACCTACATGATTCACAGATTCCTTCCTCCCCTCCTTAAACCAAATTGTAATTAGAGATTTAGATCCAGAAAATATTCAAATTTTCCATCAATAAGCTTCACATGGACATTTTCTTTTATCTAAAATGCCATTCTCTTTAGTCTCTGTAGTGTACAAGGTGTTGCCTAGAAAAGAATTTTGCTCAAATTATCCAAAGCCTACTTCATTTATCAAACCACTATCCATACATCACAAAATAAATAACAAATGGCCCCCATTGATTTTGAACTGATAACTTGGACTAAAAGTCATCAACTTCAATGCTAAGAGGCAAGGAAAATTCCCACACTCCACAACCAAACCCTGACCTGGGAGATTTGTTCTAATGTTCACAGGAAGCCGTAAATTGTAGAATACATTCTGCCCTGTTGACTCATAATTTGTAATGGAATAATATAAGGTTTACACAGCTCTGTTCTCCCAAAAGCATCTTAGGGACACATAAGGCATCTAAAATCCTTCACAAGAAAAATGTATTTTCCCCTGACCCAAAGGCATAGTGCCACTATGAATCAGTAGTTATGTTTCCCACAGAGTGAGAAAAAATGAGAGAGCAAAAGAGAGGCAAGGAATTGATTTGTAAATTGGAGAAAGTTGATGAACTACAGTCTAGTTTTAATAACTTACTTGTAATTATTTTTAAATTTGACAACTGTCTTCAGATACATACATCAGAGCAAAAGCATCTTAGGGACACATAAGGCATCTAAAATCCTTCACAAGAAAAATGTATTTTCCCCTGACCCAAAGGCATAGTGCCACTATGAATCAGTAGTTATGTTTCCCACAGAGTGAGAAAAAATGAGAGAGCAAAAGAGAGGCAAGGAATTGATTTGTAAATTGGAGAAAGTTGATGAACTACAGTCTAGTTTTAATAACTTACTTGTAATTATTTTTAAATTTGACAACTGTCTTCAGATACATACATCAGAGCAAATTTTCCCAAGAATACATGTTGCTCAAGAATATCTTTGAGATATATTCCTGGTTGGGGAAAACAGAAAATGGTTTGCTTTTTATAAACACAAGAAGTTAGTCACTATTACCTATACAATCCCCTTGCTAAAATCTCGGGACCTCTTTTTATCTTTACTTTCAACCCTACCCTATAATCCAAAGTTAAATCTTTGAGTCCATCCCCATAAATTCACTCTTAACTTTTCATTTCTTTCCAACTCCTCTCCATCTGGTCTGGTCAAAACCCTCATTATCTTTCATTACCTCTTACCCAAATTCCCTGTAACCAGCCTCCACCCATCATCCACACTGCTGTAGAAGTGTTGTTTCTGAAACAAAATTCTCTGATGGTTTCTAATTGCCTATAGGACTCACTGAATCTTCTCATAAATGAGGAATGTCACCCTTAGCAATACAGCCTTTATATCATTTCAGACTCACATCTAGCCAGACTCCTCTCCCATTGCTGCTCACTTCACCCTTTCCCTTCTCCTTCTGGAGGTGTACAATGCACATTTCTACTTCATTGGATCAATTATTCCTTTGTTCATATACCTACTATCATATTTATTGAATTGAATATAATTGTTTATTCCCCCTCAAGAGGAAAATTTCTTCAAAGTCACAACATCTGTCTAAATCATCTTTGGATTATATTGCATATGAATCTCTTGTAAATCATCATAGTAAATATTCAATAAAAATTTAAGGAATAAATAGAAAACAAAATCCATGTTTAAAAACTGTGATGTTGTTGTACATTAGAAAAATAATCTTTGAACATTCTCATCTTCTTTGTCTCTCTCACCCCAACCATCTCTCCACCTTTCCCAGAACATGGTCTCTGGAAGTATGGTCTACCACCACCAA
Source organism: Myotis lucifugus (assembly GCF_000147115.1). Classification (NCBI taxonomy): domain Eukaryota; kingdom Metazoa; phylum Chordata; class Mammalia; order Chiroptera; family Vespertilionidae; genus Myotis; species Myotis lucifugus. The sequence goes on from NW_005871048.1 coordinate 29,834,254, forward strand.
GCTTTAACTTCCACCATTGCGAGCTGAATATTATTCTCAAGATCCTGAAATATTCCCCCAGTTTCCTTCATTTTGCCCTGAGATTTATTTCCCTATAAAGATACAATCTGCACATTAATCAAGTATTTTGCCATTTACATTGATATTTAAAAATTTTCATCTAAACAAAGAAATAGAAGCTTTTTCTCCCTATTGATACTGACCTATAGGCTAAAGAATGGCCATTTGTAGACAGGCACCTACTTACAGACACTAAAGACACTTTAAAAAAAGAGCCACTTGGCAAGCTTTTAACTACAATAAGCCAACTGAACAAAATAAGGCCCATTAGAATAGACCCATGCAGCAATCAGGCCTGTAAGTTATTTTGTTTTGATGACTTTTACAGTTGGAGAAACAGCCAGAGTGGCTTTGACTTTAACAGTTTAACTTATTTCAACTTTTCCAAATCATATCTATCAATCGCTAGCCTAACAGTTCTAGACTTTTTGAATAGTTCTTTCATATTCCAATCAGCCTGTTTGTAGAGACCATTTGCACTCATAGGCTCTAATACAAACAAAGTTAATGAATGTGCAATTCATTCCATTGAGATATGAAGTCTATTCTACATTTGCAAACACCAGTACCACACTGAATTCTGTTGACTTAAAGCATGACCGTCACTCTGCTCCCACATGATTTTGTTTACAACTCAGGGCTCAGGAAGAACTTCCTTCAATGATGAACAGGAATGTCAGTCACCATAATCCATGGCTTTACCTAATTTACCTACATAAGGATTCTCTCAGATTCTCTATTATCCAGTGTGTTTCAAATCATCTGCCAATTCATTTCCTTTTTTATAAAATAATATCTACTCAATCTGGTTAGGGTCAGAGGTTGAATGCTTTCATTTCTCTTTTCAGTCATTTTTAAAATGTGCATTCTGTGGTCTTGACTATGCATTTCAGTTTCACTAACACCCAGCCATTTTCAAATTTTAGAAAATGTCCCCCTCTCATAGATAGGGTTGAAATGCCAATAAATGCGAATACGTGAAGAGCTGACTGGAAAAGTATAAAAGATTTTAGCTTGAAGTCTTCATTTTCTCAGAAGGTTGAAGGACTTTTTTCCTCACAAATTCTGAAACGTAGTCATCCAAGTTAATTAATGGCCAGGACTGGCTAGCTTCCAGGGTCTATGTACCATCCTACCCTCCCCCATTCCTGCCCCCCAAGCTGACTGTGGTAAAGGCAACCACAAGATGCTATCCACCCCGGGCCCCACACCCTTCCACCACTCTGTAGTTAAAACTATGATCAGCAAACTAAAATTACCATGAGGCTTTTTCTTTCTTTGAGTCATTTAAAACTGGGTAGATCTGTAAATGCATCATATATATATATGCATATACATCCCTTATTTTCTGATTGTTGTATAGCTATATGTGTTTATAATTCTGCTTTCTTTACTATGATGAATTTAAAAAGGGAGATTGATTTGCTGATATGTCATCTCTTCTAAATGCTACACTGAATTGAAATTCTATGGTCATAAGTATAGCAAGGTATTTTTGTTTGTTTGTTTTTTTAAGATCCAGGGGAATTTCTTACTAGCTCTCATTTTTTAAACCTAAAAAGGTTTAGGATTTCTTCCAAGGATAGATCCTAAAAATCTTCTGCAAAAATTGTAATTGTCATGTCAATGTGCCTTTTCTCTTACATATTATAGAATGAACTTAGTTGAACTCTGAATGAAGTTAAATGTCATGATCAAATTGTTTTATAAACAAAACTTACAAATGAATTTGTAATTGGAGATCATCCAAAATAAAATATGAAATAACTTAGGTTAAAAATCAATGGAAGATGTTTTGGTAAATCTTTCTTTGATCTATTCATTAAGTAACATAAATATTTCAGGGAGACTTATAAATTAGATATGTAACTGAAACAACTATATAGCAAAATTCTGTTTTAGAAAAGTTGAATAATAGTGTTTTAAGAGAGAGATTATTTCTCCATTGATGTAAATAAATGTGAATAATAATACAAATATTAAGTAATTAGCTAAGATGAGCATATCTTAATGAGAGCTGTGTCCCTACAACAGTAATATACCGCTGTGACTTTTCTTTTCCTCTTTCATTTTACCTGACATTTTGTTTTTTTGGTAGTTAGTTTCTGTCATACATAACAGAATTTCTAGGAAAGAACAAAAACAGTTAACTACGATGCCTTATCATTCACACCAACTATATAGATAATCAATAAAATAAAGCAATATATTTTAGTCCAACCAGGTTAGAAAAGTTTGAGTTTAAAAACATTTACCTCTTTTATATCAAGTTTAAACACTTCATATGCCATGATTTTGTAGCAAAAGACTGTACTCTTTCTTTTTGCCCAAAGTAAAATAGAGGTAGCTATCTATGTACATGCCTGATCAATTTAAAATTGTTAGTTCAATGTCTTTCCAGAGCCAAATGTCACACTGAAACTTTTATTAAAAGGTAAAAATGACAAACCAAGAATCCTCTGAAAACTACCATATTCTTGTGTAAGTCACATAACTCAGGCGCAAACAATTCAAGAAAATTAAAGCATTTTGTGATTCTTCTTTCATAGATATCTTTGAAGAATCTATATAAAAAGAGAATATACTGATTTTTAAAAATAAATTTGAATAATCTATTTGGGAGAATAAATTACTATCAATGATCAATTAAAAAATCATAACAAAGAATTAAAATAGTGAAACTTTAATGATTCACTATAAGCACGTATGTTGGTAGAACTGCTCTCCTAAGGATATCACATGTTCTCCCAAATAATTTTTTTAAAATATATTTTTTATTGATTTTTTTACAGAGAGGAAGGGAGAGAGATAGAGAGTCAGAAACATCGATGAGAGAGAAACATCGATCAGCTGCCTCCTGCACACCTCCTACTGGGGATGTGCCCGCAACCCAGGTACATGCCCTTGACAGGAATCGAACCTGGGACCCTTCAGTCCGCAGGCTGATGCTCTATCCACTGAGCCAAACCGGTTTCGGCATCCCAAATAATTTTAACTCAAAGATGGGGACTGTCACAATTGAGCCAAAACTGTTACTCAAGGCTAAACAGATAGGAAACCAGACTCAAAAGACTTTGTTGTCTTAGCATGTTTTAAATCTGACAATACATCCCATCCCCCTGGTTCCTTTTCTTTACTAATAATCATTGAGAAGAGTAATTGCCTCTTCTATGACTACAGTTGCTGATCAGATTCAATGAGTTAATTTTGAGAAGAGCATTTGCCTGCTCTATAATTTTTCCTATTTCCGCATTATTTGCATGGCATTGTTTTGGGTTACACATTCATACATACACACAAGAAAACCCCCCACAAATAATGTATTACTTTACTCCCATAATATCGACAAAAGTCTGACATAATTAAAACCCAAATATAACCTCAAAATATCAATTTCTATCTTTTAAAATTAAATACTTTCTTAAAACCACTAAATATCAACAAAGCTAAGCAGTTGACATAATTTGTTTTGTTTTTCATCACTTTTACTCTGGTAAGTAATATAAAATGGTAAAACATTGACATGGTGGCCATGAAGATGGTGGCTAAATATTTCAAAAATTGGACACACTGTCTGAGTAATAATTTGGTACATTGCATTGCATAGCAAACCTTTTCTACTTTTTCTACATATTGGTTATAACAATTTGGAAAGAATAAAAATCTAAGTAGAATAGCTATTATTATAGGAAAAAAATCACTTGCTAATGTCACAAAGGTCACTGTAACTCTTTAATAATAATTGCTTTATAGAACTTATTAATAATTTTAACATCAAGATAATAGATTTATATTTTTTACCAAAATTATTGATGAACATGTTAACCTGAAATTTTATTATGTCATAATAAATGTCTATAAATTATGTGTTCAGAAAGGTTAAAAATATTTTTTTAAATGTGGCTTCAGCTAGGACTCAATTATATAGGGCATATAATAAGTAATTTTTCTATTGCTATTCCATTAAACATTGATTTCAGATCTAAAATGTGTTTGACTTATCCATCAAATCATATTATTGTCAATAAAGAGTATAACCCCAAATCACCAGAAAACAGTGCTCAGATTCACTATTTCAGCAAAATCCATTAGTGTACTGTCTACTTGACCAATCCTTTGTTTAAAAAAATCAATCTTTTCTCATGCTAAATATTCCATATTTTATATAGTTAATATTAAGGATATTTTATAGCAAAATAACTCTCTTTATCCCTAACAATATCATTTAACAATTGTCCTTTCAAACTCTAAAAGAACTCTTAACCATATAGCCTTTTAGGTTGAATTAAAATGTAATTAATGTGCAATTGTGGAAAAGTTATAATGGTTGTCTATAAGACAAATAAATTTTAATACTACTGGACCAAAAACATTATGATACATATTGAAAACTTTTATAATGCCAACTTTTACTGTGTTGTATTAGTATTGATGGGTTTTCTAAATAATTTGAAATTTTCAAATATGACATTTAGATATATTAATTATATAATATTTAAATATTATTTCAAATATTATATTTATGATATCGGGTATAAGAAAAGAAGTAAAGAAACATAACTACTTTTCATGAAACATCAGTGACAATAGTATGTATATACCTTGTAGGACACTCAAGAATGAATTGCTTTTGCCCTGGCCAATGTGCTCAGGGGTTGGAGCATCAACCTAGCACACTGAAGAGCCATGAGTTCAATTCCCAGTCAAGGGCACGTACCTGGGTTGCAGGTTTGATCCCCAAACCCTGGTTGGGGCACATGTGGGAGGCAACCAATTGATGTGTCTTTCTCCCTCCCTCTTTCCCTTCTACTCTCTCCAGAAAGGCAATGGAATAAGTGTCGTTAGGTCACACTTTTGAATGAATTGCTTTCAAAAACCTATTTCATAATATTATATTAGGTACTGTTTTTCCTTTCACAGAAATCCAGTATATTTTTTTTGAGAAAATACTGATAACACAGAAACTGACAATAAAAACAAATTTAACCTTTTTGAAATAAGACAGTATGTATGAATTAATAAAGTAAGAATCTTACAAATGTAAACTTGAGACAAGTAATAAACTAGCAAAGTTGTTCCCATTGGGAAGGCTCTAATACCTCTCATTTCATCTGCTTTACTTTCAAGATATATAACATGACTATTTTAAGCTCCATATGGCTTTATGTGTTGCATATATATTTATTAAGCACTTATTTCTTTTGAACATTAGTAAGAGCTAAAACTATCTAAAGATGTATTACTTAAATATTCCAAATCTAAGTAAAGATAGGGGCAAAATATCATTTAATAAGTCACTCTCTGTGCACATGCATTTTTGTAAAGTATAAACAATGAAAATATATGAATGCTTTGGCAGTCTACAAAATTAAACATTACTGTTCATCCCTGTTGCTTTCCTTTCTGGAAGGCAAACACAAAATCACTGCAATCAAAAAGCAAAATCTCCTCTATTTTAGTGGTTCTTATTTTAGTGTTAAATTTACCAACATGGAGTTTTTACATGAAAATTGTCTTCACTTTTTTCAGAAAGTAACTCTATGCTTTAGATTAAAACGAGAGTCCATTTAAAGAGTTATGTCAAAGTAGGCATAATAAAAACATTAAACCTTTTTATTGGCATAAGGTATTCCATATTGAAAGCAACAAATGAACAGAAGTCTGTTTCTCCAACACTATGAACACACAGTGCCATTAACCCTGAAGCAGGCTGTATACCCAGCCTTGAGAATTCAATGGGTCTGCCTTTTCAATAAATACTTTCCTTTTAATGTCAGTTATATCCAGAAATTACCAATGCACCTTGGTACAAGGCCTCGTTTGTTTGCAATCTAGTGTGATATGAAATTATTCCAGGACAGTCTATCTTTTAATATTTGGTACATATTTTTTAACAAGGTGCCTGTGGTTATGTGGAAGAAACATAGCAAGACATTGAGTTCTTAGGAATGAAGACTTACAAGCCCTCTGAGACAATACTTTTAAATTATATAGATCAGAATAAATAAATTTGTATCAAAATATAAATAATAGCAGAAAAATGAACACATGTAAGAAAGTTGTGATTTATCAGACCCATTTGTTTTAATGCTTCTTCCAAAGCATAGGAAAATAAAGTATATTTCTATTCAGAAATCGAATTTTATTTTTAAAAAGCAGTGTGGATGAACTACCTTTCTATTTCACATTCAGGTTGCATATTTAATTACTTAATGTTTAAATAATTTAAGTTTGAATTGGGCTTGAACTTTTCATTTCCTAGAACTTTCAGATATATGGCCAGGGGACGTCTGACCCTTGAATTAATGCATTTCTCTAAAAATCCATGTACCAGAACCTGATTCGGATCTACAAAGGGTCAGCTATGGGAGTTTAAAGCCTAACTCATATTAGAGGTTCTCAAGTAGTGAACTCTCTAAAGGTATGGGTTCTTTAAATTGTCTCAAAATTAAAGATAATTTACAGCCAGGCATTCAAGGCAGAATACTAAGTACATCTTCAGAAAAAGTTATGACATGGAATAGCTGAAATGTTTTCATTTACTTCCTGCTCTAACTCTTATAATACATTAGAATTTAGTTACTATTTATTGCCCCCCTGCCAGCTTTCATTGTCTATGAGTGGATTAGTCATTGTGCTGCTCAGAGATATGCATTTGGTCAGAAAAAGAATGTCCTGAATTTCTTTTTAAAAAGACATGATTGCGATTTAAGGTTTGCACATGGTACAGAAGAAAATGGGTTAAAGTTGCCTATCCAAAAATGACAAATAGAAGGACATGTCGACAGCTTCTTCCAGTTTCTTTCTGCATCCCATTTTGATAGAAGTCAGAAAGCAGAGCTTTGAACAACATTTAGTTGGGTTGAGAGTAACAACTGGTTTGCTTGATGTTCTTAGTAATGTCCTGACTCAATGGAGGTGTTACATCTGGTTCAGAGCTGAATATTTGTGGCTTGAATGATTCACCAAAATGCAACTGCATTGAGAGGACAAATGCAAACTTTGCATAAGACTTTTCAACATTTTCTTTACAAGGTAGAGCACTTCTAGGCTTTGACAATTTTTTTGTGTCAGATTTCTTCTTTTTTTACACTTAAAATTTTGTGTAAACAGACCATAGTCTTTGAGGTCAAAGATGGTGTTTACAGAATTCATATTTATAAAATCTGGCAGCAAAATGTAGACAAAAACACAAAGTATAGTAGACCACCTCAGTTAGAATCTCCATTCCACTGGTAACCCAGAAAAAGTTACAAAATCTTCAGTTTCTTCATCTATAAATTGAGCATAACCCAAGTTTTAGGATGATTAAATGGGTCAATACATTTAAAGCATTTGAAACAGAGCCCGGCATATAATAACTATATAAATAGTTATAATCATCATTACTATTGTCATCATCAATTATTTTCTCAGAAGCTAAATTAAGTATCTAACAGATTATCACATAATCTGTGGGTCCATAGCAATACAACATTTTCAAAAATACCCCCTTTTAAGTAGTTTTTTTCCATTTCAAATACTTTTGTGCATCCAAAGGATGAGCAAATATAGAAAGAAAAAACAATGTTAATACCTTAAACAGTATATTAAACAATATCAAATACCTTTCTGAATCTTTTGATCACAATTTTTATGGTCATTTTACTTATTTGGAGAACTAATTTATCTAGTAATCAGTCAATATTTTTGTGAGGGAAGTTTCATTTTTTTTCAAAAGTAAGAGAGATTAAGAATAAGAAAAAACAACAACCACAGTTTCTTCTTGTCATTAGAGGTAATTTAAATAAACAGGTATGCCTGGCAGTAATATGTGATTTTTTTTATGTGAACACAAGTGTCAGTAAACACAACTTGCTTAGGACAGGTTAGAGTAAAGAGTTCCTTGAGATTCAGATTTCCAACCACTATACAAGTACACTTCCCAGTGACCAAAATTATTTTCTTTTTTTCACTTCTTTATATGTCTAAGTCATACTCAGCCTTCATGGGTTATGTTAAATACTATTTTCTCCAAGAAATCCAACTCCTCCATCAAAATTAATTCATTCTCTCCCTCTCTCTCTCTCTCTCTCTCTCTCCTTCTCTCGTTCTCTTCTTTGCAAATCCAGGGTAGAAAGCTTTTATAATTTTCCCCTTATATGTTTGCTTTTATACATCATACCCTCCTACTCTTCTGTAAGTTACTTGACAACAATTTCTATCTGAGTCATCTTGGTATGCCTCCACAACAGCAGTTGTCTTTTACACAGTGAACACAATATATGTTTGTTAAAATAATAAAATTCAGTTAAACTGAAAATCTTAAGTTTTTTAAACCCATGGTTTATGTAAATATTATTGATGAACTGGTACATCAGCAGTAAATGCAATTTTAACATACAAAACAAGTATTTCTTTCCTTTTCCAATTGCAAATATTCTTGTCATAGCTTTTTTTTTTCTTTCCCTTGTAGTGGTTCTCAACCTTCTGGCCCTTTAAATACAGTTCCTCATGTTGTGACCCCAACCATAAAATTATTTTCATTGCTACTTCATAACTGTAATTTTGCTACTGTTATGAATCGTAATGTAAATATCTGATATGCAGGATGGTCTTAGGCAACCCCTGTGAAAGGGTCGTTCGACCGCCAAAGGGGTCACGACCCACAGGTTGAGAACAGCTGCCTTATAGCCATGTTCAGGGACCTTAAGGATTTCAATGTCTTTAAGGCTCATTACATGGCATTACTATTGCCATCTTTCTCTAAATTTCTGCAAAACACATTCAGGTAAGCAGACTCATTGGCTGGCTTCCTGTCATAGCTTTTTAAGAAACCAATCAGATATGTCAATACATTTGTCATCCAATATTTGTGATATTCTATTAAAGATAGACACATATTTGGATGATAATAATAATAGTTACACATACATAGCACTTATGATGTACTAGACACTGTTCTTTATATACATTAACTTATTTAATGTTCACAATACACACATGATGTCATTACAAAAGAAACTGAAGTGCAAAGAGCTTAAGGAAGTTGCCCTGATTCATACAGCTAGTAAGCGGCAGAGTCAGGATTCAACTATAGCCATTCAGGACCCTGAGTCCATGCCCTTAATGCCACTCAACAAAACTCTATTCATATTTTCCCCACCACTCAGACAAAGGCCCAAGTGGAAGGGAAAGGATCATGTTCCAGCTCACTCTGGAGGGTACCCTTGAACCCCTTCTCAAGGATGAGTGAAAAGCACTCTAGAGCCTAGAGCAAATGAGACATCTCCACTGGGTATTTTTTAAATGGCATTTGTGCAATGAAAATTCTAGTAATACATCTCCAAATGTCATTATATAAGGCTTTTGGTACAGGGAGATATAGAAAATGACGTGTTTTAAGGGTGTTGCCTTTGTAGTAGCCTCAGAACCAAATTTTCTAAAAAGTAAAGTGGGATATATGTGAAGGCCGGAATCACAAATTCCCTTACTGCACACATCCTGCTGTGAATTACTCTTTGAACAGAATTGTTGCTTAGACTTCAAACCACCACTGTGACCTCAAGAGGTTAACAGAAAAAAGAACGTTTTTGGTTCAGAAACCATAACATGGATATAATACCATTTAAAGGCCCAAGATTTAGAACTCAAATGTAGCTTTTTGGAAAAAGTCAGTCAATCCTCTTCTAAAAATGAGAAAAACTCAATGAAGTCTAAGACTTTTAAATCCAAGATTCATATACAGACCTAATAGCAGTAAAATATATTTTTCCCATTAAAGTAGATTCTGTGTTCTTAAACATCATTAAGTAAATCATGTTCTTCAATTGATCATGTTCATGCCAGATATTTTTTAAAAATATATTTTTATTAATTTCAGAAAGGAAGAGGAGAGGGAGAGAGAGATAGAAACATCAATGATGGAAAGGGAATCATGGACTGGCTGCCTCCTGCACGCCCCCTACTTGGGATGGAGCATGTGGAATCAATCCTGGGGCCCTTCAATCCGCAGGCGGACGCTCAATCCACTGAGCCAAACCAGCTAGGGCATGCCAGACATATTTGAATTGCGACAGTCTGCTAGTGCTCCGGAGAAAGAGACAGTGAAAAACAGGGTACATGAAGTGTGTTGGGCCCATGGAGAATACCTGATATAGCAATTGGGAAAACCCAAAGAATTCAGTAGGCAAGCCAGGCAGCCCTTGTTCACGAAGTGGATTTAGACCACATGGCTGGAGATTTGATTGATCAGGGACAGAGTCCTTTTAAGAGAAAGTCCTAGAACAGAGGCCAGAAGGATCTATGTGAGTCTATGATTGAGCGAGGGAGACACACACACACACACACACACACACACACACATACACACACTTCATGTTTTCATGTGCTCACACCTTACAAGATCACAGCATCATGTTTTCTGATGATCCACACTCTCCTCTAAGTTCAGTCATTTTTGTCTTTGAGCATCTAATCAAAAAGGGATTTTCTCTTCTTTTCCTGAAGTCAGGACACAGAAATAATAATGGCAGTAGTTATCATTATTGCTATGAAAGTAACAGAATGAAAGGTGGTGAGAGAACAGAAGAAAAATATAGTTTTCATTTGTGTCAGTTCTTGTAAAATGTATCAAGTTACCATCTCGTCTCAGAGAAACATTAAAATAACACCTGGCTAGCTTTATCTAGCATTGCCAAATGACCATGTTCATTTATTCTAATACAACATTTTGTTACTAGAATATTTAGTATATAATGACTGAATCTCTAATAGCCATAATAAACATTTGCTCAATACAACAGATGCTCTTAGATTTTCTTTAATGGGCTGATTACTATAAGAGTAACTAGTGTTAGAAAAGGAAAAAAAATCTAGTCATTTTTTTGATGAAAAAACTGTTACTATAACATTTACATGATGTTCACAGCCTCAAGTGAGTGATTTTATCATTCCAAGCTGTTTAAAATAATCAGCTTCATAAAATTTTAATGACCACCACTTTCTCCTCTGTATTTATAGCAAAGCCTCCTTGCTAATTTACAGAAACAGACTAAATTCTCAAATACTTGCATGATGCAATTCTTATATGGTATGAGCTTTATCCCTTCCTAGTCTCAAGTGTGTTCAAATTGGATTTAACCTCATGGTATAAACTATATGATCTGTAGACTTTTCTACACAAATTTCAGACTCTATTGAGAACATTTAAAAGTTGTTGATTGTTTTCACCTAATTTAATTAATTTATTAGTATTAAGTTCAGTGCAATATAACTTTACTATTATTCCTTGGGCTAAGAGATTACTGTATAATTTATTGGGATTAAGCCAAGTATAGATAACTAATTGATCATCTATAAGAAGCAAAGTGGAAAAGCATATTCCCTCTGCGCAGGTAGATGATAGCATATGTGCCAAATAATATAGCATTCCCCCCCCCTCCCCACCTACTTGGTATTTTAAACATGCTTTTTGTTGTCAGGCTCCCTGCCAATAGGCTGCATGGGTCGCATTAGACCCTAGCTGATATTTCAAAGGTGAGTTAATGAGGGGTTGCAGTTTGGAGCGTTATCAAGCTGCTGCTCAGACATCTATCTGCTTTCCATACAGGTGTGAAATATTGACAGCAAATTTTAGAAGTGTGATGACATTTTTACCTTCACGTATTTGAGTAAAGTTTGGTATGGCTCATACTTTAAGGGGAATGGAAACTCTTATCTTTTTTCAAGTAGCTATTTATCATAAGAAGGCACGTCGGGGGTTCAAAAAAAATGCAGTATTAAATCTATTACAAAATGTGCTTGAGACCTCGTACGTACTTCCACAAAGATTGATTTTGAAGCATATCAGTTACAATTAACCATTTATACCGCAGTGCCTTTCCTTCGGAGGTTCTGAAACTATGATGACACTGAAGGCAGATCACAATGAAGCTTTGTTAATTTATAAAATTTTAATCATATGTGATCACATTTCCTAGATCAGTGGCCGGCAAACTCATTAGTCAACAGAGCCAAATATCAACAGTACAATGACTGAAATTTCTTTTGAGAGCCAAATTTTTTAAACTTAAACTATATAGTTAGGTACATTGTTATTAACTTAATTAGGGTATTCCTAAGCTGGCCTTTGCTAAAAACGTCCTCAATCTGATTGAGGTACGTTCGCTGAGGTCAACCCCTATCAACTCTCCCATCCTCTTATAGCCAGTCTCACTCAACTCTGCAGTGCATGAATCGTGCGCGCCTCCCCCACACTGCCTATCCCACGGCTGCCTGCGCTGCATCTCCTGTCGCCAGGCCGACCGACACCCGCCACTTCTTCTAAGGTCACTTCAAAATAGACTCGCCCAGGCCGAAAACCGACTTCTGCGCATGGGCCACAAAGTTTCAATCGCACTGTACGTGCACACCCGCATGTGGTATTTTGTGGAAGAGCCACACTCAAGGGGCCAAAGAGCCGCATGTGTCTCGCGAGCCGCAGTTTGCCGACCACTGTACTAGATCAATAATAAGTCACTGTAGAGAAAGGATTTCAACTTCAACTATTCTTGTCATAGTATCACATCAGGAGAAGCAAAGACCATAAAGAGGCCCAAATCTTGATGTTAATCTGGGAATTTATCTGGGTAAGAATTAGGTGAAAAAACATAGCCACAACACAAGGGGAGAAAATTCTATAATATACATTTTACCATCACACCCTTGGAAGGACTTCAATTTTTTTAAACGAGTGTATTATGATTAATGAGCTTTAAATGCTGAGTATCTACATATCCTTCTAGAATTGTCCTATTTTTTTTCTAAAATACTAGAAGAAAATGCATAATCAAGAGATAGAGCAATTAACTAGGCAAATTATTTTTTCTTTTTTCCTCTTCTCTTCCAGTCAAAATTAGACACCAGCTTCAATATCATGCCCCAATGCCATTTCTTCACTCCTTAATTTCCTCCAAAAAACAGGGTACTTTGCTAAATCCAAATCTTATATTTATAGACTTTTATGAAACTCTTCACATATTATCTTGAAATATGTTTGCATATTTCATTTACTTTACTATGAGTGATAGAGATGATGGTGGTCATGATAAACATAACAACAGAATTAAGCATAAAATTGTTTTTAAAATTAAACCTAAAAGTCACCTAATTTTGGTCCTTTTAATGTATTTGTGGAAAGTGAATATCTTAATTTGGTCCCACTGAAAGCAGGGCCTGAGACAAGCATATGAGAACATGTAGTTTCACGAATAGGTCAGCCGAGTAAGCAGATGTGAAGGAGTGAGGAGGGGCAGGGAAGTAAAAAATACAAGTGTAAGAGCTTCTTAGTGAGCTTGTGTCTGTCAGGGCTCACTTCTGCTGGGAACTCTGGGAAGCATGAATACCTTCCAACACTGTCCACCTGAAGAAGAGAAGATGACTGCTTACAGGTTGTCTCCAAGTGCAATACATACCTCACCCTTAATACCACACACTTCTCAGCAATGCTCATTTCAGGCCACATTTCAGAAAAAACCCAGCGAGGAAAAGCTGAAAGACACATAATGAGCTTACGATAGGACACAGCCATTCAGAGAGAGGTCTGGGCTCACAAAGTGCCATGCAATGCAACGGTGCCTACGATCCCAGGGGGCCAAGGGAATGTGACCAGGGCTACCAAAGATACTCACTGCTACAATAATTAAATTATTTACAGACTACCAGTTATCTGCAAACTTGTTATTGTTAAATTTCTTAACTCATTCTCAATCAAAAAGAAATCAAGCAATGATATCATTGACTGTGTTTATGTAAGACTTCTTGCTCCAGGAGCAGAGATTGATGGTTTATTATTATAAAATTTGGTCTTCTTTAATAAGGTAGCCCAATCTCAGCTCCAATGAAAATTATAACATGCAGTAAAATGGTCAGAATGCACATAACAGAAAAAACTTTAGGAAAAAAATCCAAGAGTTTGTGAATTGTGTTAAGTGAGATTATTGATTGGCAAATATTCACTCCCTTCTCTTTCTACATCTATGGTAAACTGTTACATCAGGCGCCCCTAATGAATCATTCCTCCAGATGTTCAATGTTCCTGTGTAATGGCCAATGGAACATTACCAACTAAGCTGCAAGCAGAAGCCTGCTAAACATTTGCACATTGGGGCACCTCCTTTTAGGACACTGCACCATGAAAGGCAACCATCATACAGACACCAGGCCATAAAGACACTCAGTCAAAACTACTACTAAGTTAAAAACCCTGGAAGGAGATAAGCCATCTTAGATTTCCTGGCACTAGCTGCTCGCATCTCAAAGAAGTTACTTAAGTAACTCAGTTACACCGTGTGCTTATAAAATCATGACAAATGATAAAGCATTGTTGTATAAGCTACTAAATTCAGGTAGTTGTTCATTTGTTTTGTTTTTTTGCAGCAACATATAGCTAATACAGAAATTGGTTTCAGAGATGGGATTCTATATAACAAAAACCTAAAATATCCTGACTTTGGGACAGGAGTGAGGAGAGACCTGAAAGGTGGCAAAGAGTTGAGGCTTGAAAAGCAGGAAGGGTCATCCCAAGTCATCTCCTAAAATCTTCAGACATCCACGCCTTTCCGCAGTATCGGCTATCTCTTTGTCGCTGTCCTGTGCCATTGGTCAAAGCTCCCTGGGCTCTGATCTCACTGCCTGATGCACCCCCATTGTGTCCAGAGGTTCAGGCTGTCCCTTTTGGAATGTCATGTGACTGCTGTGCCATGGGTGTGAGAGCTGTCCTCAGGGATAGCCTGGATTGTGAGGTCCCAGGTCAGCCTTTGATGGGAGACTGTTGAAGAAAGTCCCAAGGTCATGAATCAGTGACCCTGAGGCTGACCTGGGTTTCCTGATATTTCTCACCAAGATTCTCTTGGTGGTGTTTGTGAACCCCAGAGGGACAGAGAATTTAGAGCGAGGTTTCCACATGAAGCCTCACCAGGGCTCTTCTCCACTGCCTGCTCAGAGCATCACGGAACAACTGTTCACTCTGCACAAAAGACCAGAGGGAAAGCTTGGGGTCCATTTCAACTGGCTCTGCATCTTGACAGCAGTATCCTTAGAGGGCCAGTCCGATGTCCCTCTGCCATGCCTGGAATGACTTTAATAACCAAAAGTCTTTTTCTTGAATCTGTAGCTGCTCATCACTTTCCTCTCCACCCATCCATTTAATAAACCTTACAAACCTAAAAAAGGAAGGAAGGAAGGAAGGAAGGAAGGAAGGAAGGAAGGAAGGAAGGAAGGAAGGAAGGAAGGAAGAAAGAAAGAAAGAAAGAAAGAAAGAAAGAAAGAAAGAAAGAAAGAAAGAAAGAAAGAAAGAAAGAAAGGAAGGAAGGAAGGAAGGAAGAAAGGAAGGAAGGAAGAAAGAAAGAAAGAAAGAAAGAAAGAAAGAAAGAAAGAAAGAAAGAAAGAAAGAAAGAAAGAAAGAAAGAAAGAAAGAAAGAAAGAAAGAAAGAAAGAAAGAGGAAGAAAGAAAGAAGTGCTATTGAAGGCTGGAGTAAGGGACACCTTTTATTATGCAAAGGTAAATGAGAGTGTTGCCTGTGATAACTTTGGAGATAGAAAATGTATTTAAGGATCTGGTGGATATTTCCTTGTAGAATGTTGAACAAGTCAGTTGACTCTATTTAGCCTCCTGATAAAGTATTACAAGAAAGATACAAACTAAAGATAGAATTGGTCAATTTCCAAGCAGAATTTAGAGAGGATTTTTCCAACCCAGAGCTTGATGGGTGGGAAAATGAAACTCTTTATTATTTTCAGCCTTTCCAGACAGCAAAAAATTCTCAAGTAAGATATGATCTCAAGGCAAAGATAAAATATAGAGTGCTACCATAAAACATGACTTTGGGGTCAAGATGAAATCAAAGATGAAGGTGTAATACCCTTTGTTAAGACCTTAAAAGATTTAAGGAAATGTTTTATAGACAAAATGACTTCTAAGAATTTTTAGGGCATTGTTCCATAGCAGGAAGCCTCAATTAGAGAGGGATTGGTCTTGAAGAGATTTATAAATTTGGTTTTTATCTAATGGAGTAAATTACAGTTTGATATATAGAAAACCCATAAGTTGTTTAAAGGAGTTTAATGAGCTAACGTCAGAAATAATTCAAAATTAAAAGTTGTCCCTTGGTCACCACCTCTGCAGGCAAGAAATAGGCTGGAAAATTTACTCAACTGCAAACATATGCCATTTATTAAGGAAAAAGAAGGATAAATGAGAGAAAAAAAATCCAAGAGCTGAAAGGGTAAAATCATGAGCAATGAATTAGAGAACCATTTCCAAGAAGTATAATTAGATCCTACTCAAGGAGAAGTTCCTGAACCCAGAAGAAGGGGAGCTAATGATAACTGTCCAGTTGCTATGGACAATAACTATTACATGTCTTCAATTCCTCTCCTTTTTAAATGGGAGCCCCTATTGTTTTTATTCTGTCCTTGTTTCAGCATTGAGTATTGGTGGTATATGGATCAGATAGTTTGTCTTTTTAGTTTACAAGCCTTTGCTACCAAGAAGCCATGTCTGAGAAATAACGTCCAAGGAGCTACACATGAGGAACTATAGCCAAGACACCTCATTATACCAGTACCTGATTTAAATAATTAAAATGATTACATTAGGAAGTTCATGCCGGAGTTTGATAGCAAAATAGGATTAGGCTTTGGAAGTCTTAGAAAGAAGTGCATTTTGCAAATAGAATGGATGTGAATCATTAAAAACCAGAGTGTGTGTGGTACACGATTACATTGGGTGGTCCCTAATAAACCACAACTCAATTGTTTCATGCTCCTGTATAGTCCCCTACCATACTGACTCTCATTTTAGCCATATGACTTGCTTTGGCCAATGGGACGTTACCAAGTGTGATGTGAGCAGAAACTCTATTTGCACTTTGGTGCTTGTAGCCTTGAAACACTTCCTCTTGAGAATCAGTTGTTTTACTGTAAAGAAGTTCATGCTAAATTACTGAATTACGAGAATCATCTGGTGAAAGGCCATGTAAGCTGAGAGACCATCTTATTTGGTAGCCTCATTGAGCTCCCAGCTGAATGCAGCTGTATACATGATTGTGGGCAGCTATCTTGCATGGAGCAGTAAAACTGCTCAACTGAACCCAGTCGACATAATAAATCAACATGGTTTGTTATACATCATTGGATAATTAAAGCACCATCTTCATGGGAAAACTATTCTCCACCTCATCAAACTTGGGCCTGGCCCTGTTTCTTTTTAAAAAATATTTTCATTGATTTTTTAGAGAGAAGAAAGGAGAGGGAGAGAGAGAGAAATATCAATGTGAGAGCAAAACAGCTATCATCTGCCTCCTGCATGCCTTCTACTGGAAATGGAGCCCACAACCTGGGCATGTGCCCGACCAGAAACTGAACCAGCAACCTTTCGGTTCATGGGCCGATGCCCAACAAACTGAGCCACATCAGCTAGGGCCTGGCCCTGTATCCTGTATTCCCATAGCTAGTAGTCCCCACACCTTCACCAACTTAATGTGCTTGGAAATGACAGTGCTAGTTCTTGCCTAGGCTTTAAGAGGCATTGTGTATTCCCATTCACTCCTTTAAAAGCTTCTGACTTACATGAGAAGAACATTTTACAGATAGCTATTGCCTCTCCAGCTTGGGCTAGGACTAGACTCAGACAAGTAAGATGCTTAGGGCTCAAAATTTCAGAAGGCAGTCACTGTCAGGGTTATACAAATACCATACCTATACTTGAACCACTCTGAAAGTGAGTTCTTCCTTAAATGATGTGCCCTACGCATCTCTCTAGCCTCACTCTAACCTCGTTCCTGCTCCAGAATGCAACATGTGAAGCAGACCTGCACCAACTAACCTCTTGCAGAAATGTTAGACAGAAGTAAATGTTTATTGTATGTTTCTGACATTTTTGTGGGTGTTTGTTTCACAGCAAGGTGACAATACAAGCCTTGATAATCAAACTATGATATTCAGATTCATAACTTCTGCATCTTTATATTTCCATTCTATTATGGACTAAATTGTGCCCCTTCAACATTCATAAGTTGAAGCACACCACCAATGTGGGAACAATTGGAGGTGGGACCTTTAAGATGATTATGGCTAAATAATACCTTAATCTGATAGGACTGGCATTCTTATAAGAAGAAAAGAGACAGGAGATATATCTCTCTCTCCAAGCACACACAGGGAAAGGCCAGTGAGGATATACTGAGAAGGTGGCTGTCTGCAAGCCAGGAAGAGATGTCTCACAAGAAACCAAATTTTCTGGTACCTTGATCTTTAACCTCCTGCCCAAGATTCAGAACTGTGAGAAAATAATTTTCTGTTGTTTAAGCTACCCCGTCTGTGTTATTTTATTATTGCAGCTCTAGCCAACTAATACACATACCTCGCATGGTGTTTAACACCTTTAGTTTGTTGCCTAAGTGAAAATTTGACATCTCTTCTCTTAGCATGAAGTATATCTTACCTTGGCTCCAAAATCCATCATGCCAGTCCACTAGTCATATAATGAAAAGTATATCCTTCAAGTGACTCATTTATTTCTAGATTTTGAATTTTTGTCTTTCTCTCAACTAAACTTCCAGGGATACAACCTGTATTTACATTACTTTTCTGTAATCTGTACCACCTACCCTTTACTCCAGCATATTTTTTAAATATATTTTTTATTGGTTTCAGAGAAGAAGGGAGAGGGAGAGAGATAGAAACATCAATGATGAGAGAGAATCATTGACCGGCTGCTTCCTGCATGCACTACATTGGGGAGCGAGCCCACAACCTGGGTATTTGCCCTGACCGGGAATTGAACTGTGACCTCCAGGTTCATAGGTCAAAACTCAACCACTTAGCCACACTGGCCAGGCTATTCCAGCATATTTGTCTTTGCAATTGATCTAGTAAACTCAATTATGGGTGTCTAGGCTTCAAGAATTTCCTAAGATTTTAATCATGATCACGAAAAAGAATACAATTGTTCAAAAAGATAATTATGATGTGGCGTAGGGAGAAATTATTCGGATTAGGAACTCGATAGTTAGCATCCTGTCTCTCCAATCTCTGGGAAGACAATCAAATTCTATGTGCCATGATTTTCTCAATTTTCAAAATGAAATGTTGAACTTGTAATTCCTGAAGATGCTTCTTTTTCGGTGGTTTATATGACTTTATAACTCTAAGTCCTAGGACAAATAATTGCCTGATTATTTGATTTACATCAGACACTGTCATGTTATTTCTTAATGCTTTGCCTTAATCCTATAGTGTATCCCATGATTTTTTACTGTAAATATCTGATGTTCATTTAAAATATATCTATAAATTAAGTCTAATTTTTTTAGAATTTGTGAACATGAGAAAAATGTACATCAGTGCTACATAATTAAGTACCATTTATTTTTTTTGCACTGTTTAAGCAAGCTACAGATATTCAATTGCCATTGAAATATTTTTGTAAACCATGCAACCTTTTACACAAAAGATAATTATGAAATAGCTAACATTCATTTGACCACAACCAATAAATAATTTATGAACTGGGTGTTTGAAATTATGCAAATATTCTAAATACTTTTTGTTGCCTGTACATCTGAGTAAGTATGATTCAGAAGAAAGTGTGCAATGGATTAATAGATTCAACATTGAAGAGATTTGCATTTCTACAGAGTTCTTTTCTTTGCTGGCTCCTACTATCTTTAGTATCATGGCTCAGAAAACAAGCTTGACAATACTGTCTCTAAATGTATTTGAATATCCTGGCATTCCTATTCATCAGCCTCTTTGATGCTTTAAATGTCTTTTGCTTTCTTTCCAGAACTCTTTATGAAGGCAGAGAGATATGCTTTTAGTAGAGTATCCAACTATCTTATAATACACACTAAATGGAAGGGAAAATGAGCGTCTTTAAATATTTGATATATTTGTGATAGCCCATAGCAGAATGAGGCTGTTACTATGAAAAAATTGCATACCAGGTGCCACATACAACATCACAGCAATGACCAGGAACTGTTGACTTCATAAACTCCCTTCGAAAATGAAAAGCTATGGACACCTGTAAATTAATAGGTGGACAGCCCCTATTAGCTATTGCATGTATATTGCCTTTGGTAAGACTAGCATCACATGGAGAAAATGTGTTTAATTTTGAATTATAATCAAGTATAAGAAGTTTTTATTATATGTAACACTGTATCACCCAAAATATTTCTTTAAAACTACTAAGAAGCCTAGAGGTCATTTATTTTCATTTCTTTCCACACCTCAGGATGGGGAGTGGTGAAATTTCTGTTAATAAAAATATCTATGTCTTCAGTTTAATGATTCCAGTTGATGTTAGTATAGTAAGTGAAGACACTATATTTTTATTGCTAGTAAATATCCTATCATTTCATCAAACACCTTTCTTTACCCAGATGCACCTTGTTCTCTGGCCAAATTTCATCACACAATGTAATACATGTATTGACAGATTGGTACCTTGCACTGTTTTATAAATCAAATGAGTATAAAAAGAATAAAAGGGAACTATGCTGCACAGAGCTATGGGTTAATATAGACACTTGAGTACTTTTTATCCTCAAAAGCCTTTTTCCTGTAGTATGGTCCTATTGCTTAAGAGCTATCTAACATTTTGCGTATATCCAAAAAAGAAAATTTACATCATGTGAGTTAATATCTTCACTAATGTAAATGCTTATTTTCTCAAAAAAAATTTTTTTCACATTATCTTTCCTAATTACAAAATTCCTAAAGCAACCATTAGGGTTTAACTATTCATCCAAACTCAAGTTCTTCTTTTTTAAAAAAATATATTTTTATTGATTTCAGAGAGGAAGAGAGAGGGAGAGAGACATAGAAACATCAATGATGAGAAAGAATAATTGATCAGCTGCCTCCTGCTGCCCCACACTGAGGATCAAGCCTGCAACCGGAGCATGTGCCCTGACCGGGAATCAAACCATGACCTCCTGGTTCATAGGTCAATGCTCAACCACTGAGCCACGTTGGCTGTGCAGTTCTCCTTTAGTATCTCATTACTGTTTGCCCCGCTCACATCCTCACACATCTTCCCCTTCATCCAATCAACATTTACCTCCTTTTTTTAGTGTTGACTTTTGTGCCTTTCTACTCTGAAAACACAAACCCACACACTGCAGACTGAAACAAAGAACTCACTTTCCTTGGCACTGTTGTGTGAATAAAATTTTATTTTTATTTAAATGTACTATGTCTTTTGTCTTGTGGTTGCACAGCACGAAGTCACTCACCTACCCCAATCCCCCAAAAGGGACAGTAGCAATGTTTTCTTAAGTTATCCATAAATAGTGAAGCAAGAGAATATATCAAAAGTCATGCACCCTGAGGATGGCTCACTCTGTTCTACACAGAATTCAGCTGAGATAACTTTAAAACATTCCTTTTCATTTAATACTCTCTTAAAACAGCATAAAGGATAGAGCGCTATATAAGCTGCTTACCATTTCTACTGCACATTTTATCAGGAAAGCTATCTATCCCAGATTTCTTCTCTTCAGAAAAATTTTAATGATCCAAGGTCACACCTCTTAAAAAGAATGAGGTCTAGTTTTACATAAGAAGGTCCAACTTGTAGGGTTTTATTTCCTTTTTATGCTCAGACCTCACAAACCGAGGACCACAGTCTTCAAATAACACTTCTTGTTAAAACTGAACTCAGAAAAGAAGGTTATTCTACCTCAGAATTTTAAATAAAGCTTCTACAACAAAGTTCAGTGTTCCAAAGCTTTAAATAAATTGGAATTAAAGAAGCACTCCAACACTAAAGGGTTTAAATCAGGTTGCTAATCCCCTTACTCTGGAAACACGGCCTACTATTTTGGGGGGGGGGGAGAACATTGTAGTCCTGGGATTGCTTCTTAAAGTGGGGGCCTCGGAACACTTGCATCACAATCACCCGCAGAGTTTACTGAAAACAGATGCCTGGGCTCATTCCTCTCCAACTGAATCAGAATCTCCACAGGGGAGTCCCCACCCTGCACCCCTGACTCGTTCCTCGGGTGATTCTTGCACACACCACAGTTTGCAGACCACTGTGGGGCTCCACCATGGTTCCCATAGAAGTCCAGCTTGAACCAACTCTTCCCCTACATTAAATTCTCCAACTTTGGGAGACGTGGTGCTTTTAAGATGGACCTCACAGCTGTCACTCCGAGGCCAGGTTTATGCTAAGAGGATTAAGTCAGGTCCCTCCAGATATTCAAAACTTTTGTCTCCCTGCTGTCAGCAACCAAGGAAGCTGGCAAACGCTGGTCTCTCACAGTAACATTTAGTGCCGGTCAACACACCGTATGGGCTAACATCTGAGCCCAGAAATAGGAAAGGCGAGTATAAATAGATTGGAATTGGGGTTGGACAAGGATTTGGCAGGCAAAAAATGACTGTGTGTTGATGGGGTGGGAAAGGATAGCTGCCAATTCAGGGATCCGTGGTTGAGGAGCTTCCTGACCCCCATCCACCCCAGAAGTTCCTGTGCGCTCTCTGGACTGTGAGCCTTTGGCTATAATTAGGGGGTGCTGCTTTCCCTGGCTTCTTCCATATGCATGTTAGTTATGTTTGGCATCCAGCAGCAGTGTTTGAAGAGTGTCTGGCCCCACCAGCAGCCAGTTGAGCCAGTCAGTGGAAAAAATGACAATGGTATCTGGCATAGAATTCAGGTGTTAAAATACCTTTATTAAAATAGAGGAAGTAGCACCTATTAGGAAGTGACCCCGAGCTACCAATTTTTATTAGCCTGGGAGGAGGTGTTTTTCCCTTCTTTGAAGCATACTGTAAATTCCCTTATGTCTTTCATGGTATTTAAAGACAGAAACGGGCACATTCAATAATTTCAGAATTTCATGCTATATTTATTACAGCTCACTTTGCGTAGTATCAGGGAATACAGAGCTGGGACTTGGCACATTTCAGTAAAACTTTTTGTACATATTTAGCTAAAAAAAAAATGATGGGGGGAGGAGAGAGAGTCAACACTTTTGGCAATTTCCCATTAACAGTGCAGGAGGTAAAAGTCAAAAATAAAGCCTGTGGGATAATCTGAGCATGGCATCCACGCTTAAAAGAAATGCCATTTCTCTTTTTCATCCTGAGGTGGGAGAGGAAGCTTGACAGGAGTGAGCGAAACTGCACTCTGTAACATTCGTCTGAAGCCAGCCCTGATGTCAGCAATGAGTACGTTGAGCTGTGGATGAAGTGGGCCATGTCCGCCCGCCACAACTCTACAAAACCGCTTTAAAGTCAGCAAGAGGTGCCGGCAGTCCCCTCTCTCAATGAAAAGCATGCTTCTTGATTAAAAATGTATGTTTCTACTTTACGCCAAAACAAGAGAGCATTATTTCCAGGATGATCATAGAAACCAAGTTAAATGTGTTTCTTATTTCAAGAGATAAAAAAGTATCACAACTCGGTGAAGAAACATTTCAGCGCTGGATGTTGGTTTAATGTAGCACTACTATGCATGTGATTTATTTTGAAACACAGTGATGTATGAAAATCTTCAGCATTTTTGACAGAATGAGATTACACATTCATCCTCCTCTATGCTTTAGAGAAAGAAAACCTTGACTTAACCTGCCAATATTATAGATAATATCTGTATGTGTGTGCATTGTAATACTCCTCTGTTATTTCCACTTCAGAGAGAGTAATTCCTGCGCTAATTTCATTCATAAAGAGTTCCCATAGGAATAAGGTGGATGGTCAGGACAAGATATTGAAGAGAATTTGTAGCTTTGTTGGACAAGTTCTTGGATCAGTTTGATTCTCTCTTGTCCATCAGGAGACTCAGGACTATTTGCATGAGGATGAGGAGAGAATGTGTAGGGGATCCAGACACCTCCTCTCCCAAGGGTGAACTATTTACAAGATGGTCAGGCTCAAAATGGATGCCTCCATTTTCAAGACTACTGTCTGTCCCCAGAAACTAAGTTATTAGATAACATTTTCCACCCCTTGCCTTCTCTTCTCTGAAATGAAGCAGAGAATGTAGGATAATGATGTAGTATGCAAAATAGAGAGAGATATGAGGAGTACCTAAAAAATCATATATATGAAGAAGATTTATTGCCCACAGTAGAATGGGGCAACTCCAAAATTTAGGTTGTTTGCTCTAGAACAATATTTAAAAAATGACTATTGATTCATAGATTTTCAAACTAAAATATGACCTCATATACGAATGTTTTATCTTCTGTATCAAGTAATAGCCTTTTAAATCAGTTCACATAATTAGAAGCTTACTTATCTGTCATTCTACAAATAGGAAGTCTCTATCAGCAGATACTTCCTGCTTTTACTAGTTTGGTTGACCTAGGCTCAAGAGGTGTATCTTGAATCATTAAGGTTTAAGTTTGTTTAATTTAGATTTAGCATGAAAACACATGCCATAGCAGGAAAATTTCTTGAAAAGCATTAATGCATGAATAATATTCAGAATAAATATTTATTAGTCAGAATACTTGATTAAACAGCATAATGCATAGTACAGTCATTTCAGACACTCCATTTTTCTATACCAATGCACTAAAAAGACAGATGGTAATATTAGAATGTGGATCAAAAATAGCTAAATTGTAAAATTATGTGCACAGCCATTAATATGTAAAACTTTAGAAATATGGAATAAATCAACTTATTTATTTAGTATCTACTGTGTATGAAAGGGCATCCAAGCAACCCATGGCATTCATTGTTTCTTCCCTCAAGAAACTTATAACACAGATCAGATTTTCACATGAAGGACTAGAGAAAACCACACTTCAGAATATACTCTTAGGGAATAAAACATGACACCTTAGCAATATAAATAATAAGGGATCAGCAGATAGAGTGGTTAATCAAGGAAGCAGAGGAAATCATTGTTCTGGTATTTCAAAAGTAGCAGCTTTCAAATAAACAATACTTAGAAATTGTGGTAACTCACAAATATCTACATGTATGCACACTATGCTAATATATTTCAAAATTTTGTACAACTCACTCTTAGTTCAATTTCAATGCAAAACTATAAGGCTTACGGCATTAGATAGGAATGGTCTTCAAAGTTTCATATCTTAAAAAATCATAGATACAAAAACCTTATACTTCTCCCTCAACAAAACAGCCAATCTATTTCTTGGACCAAGTACCCTGGGCATGGAAAATTGCTAGACTATTGGTTTGGAGTATTTCTGGGACTGGTGCTGTGCTACCGCTACTACTACCCAGGCATAATTGGCACTGCTAGTTTTTTAGTTATTGTTACAGCTGCTAGGGGTCTTTTAATAGGTTATTTAGCAAAAAAGAAAAGAGGACAATTGACCCCGGGTGGTTCTCAAATGGAGCTATTACTGGTTTGTTTTCACAGATTGGCAGTACCCTACGACAGCCAATGTTCAAGAAATAAAATTACAGTTGTATTAACAGCTTCAAATTAGGGGTATTTTTTCAAATCATTGTGTGGGGTTTTAGTGGCACAAGAATGAGTGGTTTTAATTGGGCCTTCTTCCTTAGAAGCCTTGAGGAAACCCTTCAGCTCAACAACAGAAGGAACGGGGTAGCAGGACAAGAGCCGCAAGGACAAAAGCCACATTATCACTTTATGAAAATTGCTGGTCGGGATCTGACATAATATTTTCATGATTTATTCAAAGACTTAAAATGCTGGGACCTGATCCTTTGCAGTAAAATATATTATAAAATAGACAGATCCCATTTTGGGGGGGACTCTTCAGAAGCTGAATTGCCCCAGGTTCCTGCATCATAAAATGATCTGAAAAGTTGACTAGCATATTTTGGCTGTGAGCACCAGAAAATACCACAAACAAAATATTTGTATAGCTTATAAAACACTCAAGCTGAATATTAAAAGCATCTGTTTTCAAGGAATATAATTACAAAGTACTTGAAGTGAATCAGGAGGCAGGATTCACAAAACATTAAACATGCTGTAAACAAGCCATTTGACTCATTCAAATACTATGGGTAATAGATGGACTGCTGATTTACAAAGGGATACTTTCATTGAAGATTCTGACATGAGAAAGCATTGATAGCCAGGGTTAAATGCTTCCTGATGTCTTTCCGGGATGAGTAATCTGGGCCAGTTACTGAAGCAGTTTGATATTCTTTAGAAAAGGAAATGTGGACAAAGATAATCCAAATATTTTACCTTTCGAGAGACATGTCATCTGGCAGTCAAGACCACTGATGAAGTATGTGGTGATGGTGAACATTATAATGAATTACATACGATGAATTATGGCCACACTTTACCTGTAAAAAGGCATTCACTATCACTCAGGAGTGTAAAATTCAAATGTGCTAATATGCAAGGTATTTGTCTGTTGTTTTTACTTGATCATATCAAAAACAAGAAACTTCATTGTGGACATTACGAAGTCAAATGCAATTCATGATGGGACTGCTGTTTGTGAAAAGAGAGCAGACAGAATCCACTTTCTAAGATTAAATTGAAACTTCCTTCCTCAAATGTTAAGCTAAAATTATGGGCAAAATTCTTTTCTCACATTTGCATTATGGGACTTAAGCCTGTTATTCTTTCCTCCTACAAAACAGGCTCCTGGGAGTCCTACCTACTTATCAGGAGCAAAATATTGGATTTGACATCTGCAATATGCATCTTTCTTGAACTTCATCCCAAGTCAAAATAAAAGCCTATTGTATATTGTCCTCCTGAGGTCTTGGGAAAGAGTTTATCTATTTAGAGTCTCAGAAATGATACACATTGTTAGTAAGAAGGTCTCTGAAAGCATTAATTCTGTAGAAATATGTAAATCAAGATTGCTTTACCTCGCACAAGGTGCCTAAGCTTTGTACTACTTATAGGAAAAGAAAGCAGAAAGAAGAAGATGAAGAGGGAAAGATGCTGAAGAATAAAATATTGTGAAAAGAAAAGGTCGCTAGATATAAAAACTGGACACTCCCAAACGCAGTGGGATTCCGAGGTCAGCATACAGCATATCCTGAAGTACTCATCCAAAGTTCACGGGGAGCAGTGGCTAAAATTGTAAGACTCTGAGACAAGTATTGAAATTTTATGTTCTCTTCTATAAAACTCTCACTCTCCTTTTTTCCCCCTCTCATTTGATGTGCTCTATTTTACTGCTGATTGGAGTATTTGACTCTGACAGGTCTCTTCACAGACCAACTGTTAAGCCTGAGGACTTTTAGCAAAGCCACACCAGACCAGCTTGGAGACCCAATGACATCTTTGAACTGTGGCTTTTTCCTCGAGCTTGATTAAAGATTTTATCCTGTCTGCCAAAGGGAAAGGGAACCTTTCATGAGAAATGGTGTTTCGTACAGGAGCCATTGATACAGGGAGAAGAGGGACTCCACAAATTAAAGGCTAGCTTGGCTGAAAAATAGGGCTGAAACTCACTTTAAAAAATTGCACCACTATAAATCACCATGTAATTAGGCACGCGATATATAAAGTGAGCGTAAAGCATATGGAGAACAATCTTTGTAGATATTGTTAATATGAATCTTAAATGCCACCATAAATGTTTTGCTACCTCAAATTCATAGTGCTAGAAGAGTTTGAATTGATGAAAATTCTACCATTTGAAAATAAAAAATACATATATCACATCCTATGTGATTTGATGTTCTTTTTACTAAAAGAATAATTCTTTGGTTTTGAAATGCAAGCTTTCTGGGGAAAATGCATTTCCATTGGTGCTATTTTACTTACACCATTTTCTTAGCATATAGAATAACAGAAAGAAGAATTTTTTAAAGAAAAACTGCAAATGCTTTCTGTAAAGCACTGCCCTCTGGACTCCGGTAGGCACATCGTTACATATGAACTCACCTTGTGGAGGTTCTGTTCTTTCCTCCTGAGAAACAGAAAGTTTAAAATTAAAGATCTGACCTTGAGATGCAAGGGACTCAACTAATATAGTGAATAATACTTTTAAAAATGAGTTAATAAGTTTTCAATGGAATTAGTTGTTAAATTCTATCAAATTTTTCAGGAAAGGAGATCCATTGAATTGTTTTATAGGTCCCCATTAAATTATTCTCAATATCTCTTGGATATAATTAGATGACGTTTTCATGTACTTTGTGATATTTAAATCGCATAATTTCTGAAGAGACTGTCCAAGCACTCAGGGGAGAGAGGCATTCCTGGGTCCGAACGCTGTCTTTTCATGGCTGCTTAAACTACGTAAAGATGAGCTTAAAACCACATCAGGCTTTTCTCTGACAGGATTTCAGTGCTTTGAAATCAAAGGTCAGGAAAAGAAAGTCCAAAGTTTCATATAAACTCAGGCAGAGGTTGTACAACCTGCGACGTAATTTCAAACCCTGTGGAAAATTGTCAGGAGACAGCATGACTGCTTGTCACCTGGGCCATGATTCTAGCACATTGATTACCCCACCCCTGCACGGAAGGCCAATCTGTGCTATGCTCTCTACGGGTGCCCTAGTTTTTCTGATTTTCCCTTTTCCCCGCATTTTAGCCACTCAAGGTAAGGCGCGCTTTCCTTTCCCTTTCCCTTTCCCTTTTTTACAAGTTGTCTTTTCTTTGTCCAGAGAACAGATATGCTACAACACATTAGATGTTTACTGTGGTTATTCATACGGGCTGGTTTTTTCTTAAGACAAAGAAATAGGTGTTTTTCAAAAGATCCCTATTTTAATCCCTATTTCAATCTACCTCCAGGGCTACAAAATGTAATACAAAAAATGTTTGTTTTAAATCTTTAACAGTTACCAGTCGAACTAAAAATTAAGGCTCAGAAATAAAAGAGATAGACTAGATAGCATATTGTACCAATATAATTAATTTTAACTTTTAATTATACTTCAATTTGGGAGTCTAACATAGCCATAATGCTACTGTTATCAACCTTTTATGTGCCTGATCTCATTCACTTTGTTATCAGCACTAACTTCAAGATACTTTGGGATGTTGGCTTGTCACCTAACACATGAGCTATCTTATCCAGCTTTGTGTCATATGCAAATTTCATCAGCATTACATAAATATTTTCCTATGAAAGGAAGGGAAAAAAACAGCAAATGGGTTATGTGAATGTATGTGTGTTTACACACTTATACATGCACACATTCATCTTGAGAACCACTATTTTTTAAAATGTTTTTGAGCCAGTTGCTAGGGGACAGGGGTAATTTTATTTCCCTTCCTTTGCTTTTAAAAATATTTAACCTTTGTTATTAAAACAGAATATAACTGGTTTTCTTTTTTTTTTCAGTAAAAATGATAATTTCCCCTTTAGAGCTGCCATTTTAGAAAGCAATATACTTATCCCAATCATGGTGCCCTTGTTTTTCTTTGCTTCTTTGTTTTTGGACCTGAGGTGCAAGGAATTAGATTTATTAATAGTTATAGTTGATTTATAATGCACCACCATCATTTATTTATGCACCTCTAAATTTTGTCAGCTATTTATTTGTTATATAAATGAAATCTATGAACTCTCTCTTCAAGTCAAGAAATAAAATGTTTTGTTTTGTTTTTACATATATTGGGATGTTCATCTTCCTCCCCAGCTCGATGTATCCTTTTTTCAGTAATCACCCAGATCCTGAATTGTGTCTGACATCCAGTTGCTTGATCACATATGGATGTTCACCTGCACAATAGGTTGTTCACTTTCACTTAGCTTCGAACTTTATAAACAGGCATCATGCTGCCTGCATCTTTAGAGACTTGCTTTTTGCACTCTATTGTGTTCTTAACATTTTTCTATGCATTTCACATACATGATAAACAGAGAGCTTGACCTTTTGTCATCATGGTTTGAAATGATACAGAGTACAATATGGTCTTGAACTTCAGCATGTTAGTTGGATTTTCTCTCTATTTACTGAGATGGAGATGCAGCTTTAGTCACTAAGACCAGTCAAGACCTGGTTTCTCACTGCTTAGAGGCCAGATTTCTATCCACCCCCACGCTCTGTGACCTTATCATTGAGCACCCATCTGTCTCCTGTACCTAGTAACGATACACTGTATTATCTAGGGAAGATAGGACTGTGATATTTAACTCTTCGATCTCTTACGTGCATTATTTTGTGAGACAGATGTGAAGGGGAAGAGAAATTTGCTAAGAAAGACTTTTAAAAGACACAATTAGCTAGAGCCCTCACTCCTCCCCCAGGACTAAAGAAAGACAACATTCCTGGTATACTGCGTGAAAAAGAAAAAAAGTGCCCTTTTCAAACTTACCATAACTCTCTGTACTTTTTAGCTTTCACCTTCCAGGCAACATAATAGCATTCCTTCCCACACGTGTCCACATTATGTCAAATATCGATTTTGGAGCTGGATGAATAAAGTAAAACATTTGTGAAAGAGCAAACTATCCGTCACATCCAGCCAGCCAGATATTATCAAATATCAAGCAGCCAACATTTAGATTCTTTTGTGTTCAGATTGCCAGTAATAGGAGCTCTATGAATTTAAACCCAGACTCTTCTTCTCGTACTTCCTATTTATATTTGAGAAAATTTGTCTGGAAAAAAATACTGATATTACCGTCTTCATTTCCTATGAGGTCACTGGCTTCTTTTCTTTCACAAATATTTGGTTAGTATCTAGATGCTGAGTATTGTAGTATCTCATTGCATGGTATTATGCTTCAATGTGTTTGGCTTTTTTACTCTATGAAAGTGATTAGAGAGTCTCTGAGAACCAATGCAACAGAAACTCTACCTATAAGAGATCATTATCTAAGGCAGCAATAGCTTACTCCCCATAATTAAGAGTTTTCCCCCATGCTCAGCTATCTTTTCTTCTATTGTATCCCAACTTCTGTGCTGATGATGTGAGCTATATTTTTAATATCTCTTGTAATTCACGTTACTTTGATTTTTTTTTTTACTTTTACTCAATTCCACTCATTTAACAACCTTGACTATTCACTTTGCAACTTGGTCTACCCGTCTTGCTTTGCTGTTTTTATTACTGTCTCTGAAATTTTGACTTACTTATCTTCTGCCACATTTATAAAATGCACATAATCTGGAAAGATATTTTTCCATGATGTTTAAGTAAGATCTTGATCTCTGAAGTCACACTACCTGAGTTTAGATTCCAATGAAATTAGTCTAATGAAATTTTAGCAAATAGATTACATTCTCCCTAAATTCACTTATCTTTATTGTTACAACTTAATGAGTATACTTCCATTTTCATTTAAGACATTGAATTTTACAAGGGGTTACACATACTTGTCACTCTTCCTTGATGGAACTTGAATACTCATTTGGAAGTTGAGTGGCAATATAAAGCAGTACATGACTAAAAGGCAAGCAGTGAGAGTGACCCAGATAGAAACTATCTTGAGATTTCAGGGAAAGGAGAGATCACTCTGGTTAAATGGTCAAGAAGATTTTACTAAAGGGGGTGGGTAGTGGGTGGGGTGAAGGTAAAGCTGAACTTAGCAGGGAAGATAAGAGCTAAATAGTGGCCAGGACAACTAGAACCTTCATGGTAGGGTAAGCAGAAGAAGCACCTGACAAAAGTAGAGGAGAATATGGCCTTTCCCAGAATATTATATGGCCTGATTTACTTATCTCTCCTCAACTGGGAGATCAAGTTGGAAGAGCATATTGATGTCTCATGATAAGGAAATTGGGGTGTTTAGTTGAAATATAATAATGTAATTATTATAGAGCAGCAGTCACATTTCTGTATTGATTTAATTGATAAATATGTACTGAGTGCCTGCTATATGCTCTTTCTAAATGCTAGGAATACAGCATCTTCATGAAATTTATATTCCATTCTCATGACTCAATGCCCACAGAAGTGTAGGAAGTAATAGAAATTAGCTAAGTAGACAAGATAAGTCACTAGGGACAGTGTGATGATTAATTTTATGTCAATTTTACTGGGCCACAGGGTAGCCAACTATTTGGTCACACATTATTCTGGGTATGTATGTGAGGGTGTAAGTGGATGATATTAACCTTTTAATCAGCAGACTGAGTAGATTGTCCTTCCTAATGTGGGTGGGCCTCATCCAATCAGATAAAAGTTTGAATAGACAAAAAGACTGGGTAAGAGGGAATTCCTGCTGCCTGACTGCCTTAGAACTCAGACATGGGTTTTCTTCTGCCTTCACTTCAGATTGAAACTAAAATATCAGCTCTCCTAGGTCTTGAGCCTTCTGGTTTTTGGACTGAAATTACACCATATATTCTCCTGTGTCTCCAGCTTGCCAACTGCAGATCTGAAGACTTGTTAGGCTTTATAATTATATGAGCCAATACCTTATAATAAATATTTGTGTGGATAGCATATATATATGTGACCCAGAGAGAAACTATCTTGCTAAGAATCATAATATATGTCATGATTGTATTACATATATACATTAGCAATATAATACATAGATTTATACACACATCCTTTTGGTTCTGTTTCTCTGGAGAACCCTGACTAATACAGGCAGGGATCAGGGCAAGCTGTAAAGTGCATGCCTTGCTCCAGCTGATTGCTTCCATGTGAGAATGGGGACCCAACACTGCCAAACCATTTATTTGTCAAAAGAAGCCAAAAATATGGGTTTGTGTGTTTTTTTACTATCTCCATTTTTAAATGCTGACAACAAAGTTTTGTTTTGTTGTGTTTTCTTTTCATCCAAGCAAAACCTCTCTAGAGGTCATAGGTATCCCTAGGCCTCTAGTTCCCCATTTCAGCTCTAGATAATTAAGAATCCATTAAGAGGTTTTTTTGAGTAGGATTACTCTCATGTCGGTACAAGATAAGAATTAGAAGAGAGGCATGCTAAGGACTCAGAGACCAGTTAAGAGACTTTTCTACAATTGAAGTTCAAATGATAAAATTCTAGCATCATGTTACAAAAGTGAGACTAGAAAGGAAGGAACACTTGATGTGGTGGTGACAAGCAAGGATGAAGGATGAAACCTATTCCAAGACAAGGTTGATGATCAGGCAGTTCACAGAAGTCTCCCTTCTCCCACTGCTGCAACGGCTACTTATAAGTCTCTGATTTCATTTCCTTGACATTAAAAGAAAAGCTTATTCTTCCAAATGCATATTTTTGAGACGGTAACACTAATTGATATAGTAGATATACTTCAAAACTCCAATGGCCTAAGAAATAAGTTTATTGCTCACTCAGACAACAGTTCTATATAGCTGTAGAGTAGATGTCTTGCCCACAATGATTGCAAGATCTAGGCTTCATTCTCTTGAAGCTACATCAGTCAGAGGGCCTCTGAGTCCTTCAGTCCAGGTCAGTAGACAGATAAAGAGCCTGGAATCAGGCAGGGAGTTTCTAATGGGCCTTGTATGGGAGTAAAATACATCACATCTGTCCATGTTTAATTGAGCATAATTTAGTCACAGGTCATACCTAACTGCAAGGGAGGAAGAAGAAAGAAATTGGATGAACGAGTAAGCAGACTATCACACAAAAGGAATATTTATTTATTCTCTTCAGCCCTATTTTCTCAACTATTACTAGTAAATGAAAGGTTCAGATTTGGTCATTTCTAAGATTCCTTATTTTTTATTAAGTTTTGGTTACTCAAATGATTTATTGACTAGTAGTAGTAGATAATACAGTAGAAGACAGAATTAACTACAGGACAAACATAGAATAATGTCATGTCCTTTCTTAAGACAACACTTTATGAGATTATTTTAACTGATGAAAAGCAATGTTCAAGTTATATATTTCATGAGATGTTATTAATTATCACAACACAGATTACATACAATGGATTGATATCGGATGTTATTTCCTTCCTGTATTTCTAGATAGTCATAGATCTTTCTGTAGTAATGACAATAAGAATATACAAAAGGACCCAGCTGGCGTGGTTCAGTGGTTGAGCATCGACCTATAAACCAGGAGGTCAGGTTTGATTCCCAGTCAGGGCACATGCCCGGGTTGTGTGCTCGTCTCCCAGTGGGGGTCATGCAGGAGGCAGCCAATCAATGGTTCTCTCTCATCATTGATGTTTCTATCTCTCTTTCCCTCTCCCTTCCTCTCTGAAATCAATAAAAATATTTCAAAAACATATACAAAAGGATAACATGGTTCTTCAGACTTTTATTTAATTAACACTGAATGGAATTATGCTTAGAATAAATAAAAGATAAACAGCTCTTTTCATTTTCTTATTCTCTCTTATTCCTAGCAGAAATCATTTATAATTTCAACTGTTCCTGCTTCTTCTCCAAAATCCCAGTTTTAAACCCAATCAAAAGGTGCCAACATATTCTAAAGTGAGAGAATGCTTTCGATTCTGCACTCCTCCTGTCTCCTTCATCTTTAAGAGATTTTAAGCCTTTTCTTTCCCAAGCTGCCAGTTACACTGAATTGTTCTGAAATGTGAATAATTTTTTTGTGTAAATATGAGCTTCTATCGACTAGAGCAACAATAAGAACTTCACACTTGTCATTTACTAAAACCTGCCTTTTGAGCCCTGTCAGTCATGTGCCTCTACATGTGTGTTTCTTGGTCGGAGCAGCGTTGTTTTATGGCAGCTTCTGTTTAGGAATTCACGTCGCTACTTGGCATTTATGTAGTTCAGCTGTTAAAGAGTCGGGGTAAAAGGAAAGAAAACACGCAGGAGTGAAGGTTTCAGGAGCAAAGAAGGAAATAAGAAAGGGCTTTAGGTTATGAAATAACAATGCCAGCCATGTGGCAGCAGTAAACCACAGGCACACCCCTCGGTTTAGGCAAGACTGTGACGGAACAGATGTAGCTCGCACCCATCCTGCTGCTCTGGGGGGCTGACTGCTATTACAAAGGGCAAGTGCTGCATGCAATCTTAGCAGCGTGTTCACCTTTCAGTATTTTTCATTCCTTACAGCACTGAGCTTGATTACATTGTGTGCCACTGAGCTTAGATGTGCTTAAAGCAAAGACAAAGAGACTCTGGAAGAGACAGTCATTCGGATGAAAAACTAAGTACTTTGGTTCCTAACTGAGGATAACAGAACTGCATGATTCATAATGTGGGTTCAAATATGCCCAGAAGTTCAGATATTCACCCATCATTTATCTGCATAAAACCATGTACCTCGGGGCTCCAGTATTTTAATGGGAAAATAATAGGAGTCGGCTTTCTCTGGGGTTCTCAAACACTTTGAGCCTCTTATTAGTTTCAAATAACTAGAACCACTGAGAGCAGAGATCTGAGATTCAGGAAGCAAGCTTTTTACACTATTGTAAACAAAGGGTAATGCAAATTAAATTTCACCCTTTTCCCTAATAACGCCAGGAAATACAGGCTTTCACTCTTGTTTAACAAATATCTGCTACTTGTGTTTGCCAAGGAGATAGTGTATATTTCTAAGGGTTCTTTGGAACATGTAGCTTATAAACAGCAGTAAAGAGGTAAAGTAAAAATTTTTTAAAAGTATAGAAGCCAAAAAGCATATTTTCTTCAAAAATCATTGCTTTCACTCTACAGCTTCTCCACGTCTTTAACTAAACAACTTGAGTCTTGCAAGTGATGCTTATTTATTTATTTTAAAATACATTTTTATTGATTTCAGAGATGAAGGGAGAGGGAGAGAGAGATAGAAACATCAATGATGAGAGAGAATCATTGATCGGCTGCCTCCTGCATGCCCCACACTGGGGGATCAAGCCCGAAACCTGGGCATGTGCTCTTGGCTGGAATCGAACCCAGGACCTTTTAGTCCACAGGCCGATGCTCTATCCACTGAGCCAAACCAGCTAGGGCACAAGTGATGCATTTTTAGATTTGTTGTGATGTCCAGACTGAAACATATCTATGTTTTATTAATATTTCATTATTGATATACTAGTATTTTTATGTTATCTTAGTAGAAAACCTCTTTATAACAACCAAATGCAAATATGAATAACCAAATGATATCATCAGAGTTTAAGACATGATTTCCAACTTCTTACATGTGTTCTAGCTTAATTTATGCTCACCCATTTTTAGTTTAAAAAAAAAACAAAGAACCTCAGTCTAATAACTGAAATGTTATTCATTATGGCTAAAATTATCTAATAGTGAATGTATACTGATAGTGCCCAACAATAAGAACGTTTTATGTTTGTACACAATGAATAGTATTCTTACATTTAATATCTCTTCACATATAATGGAATAAAATTGTCAGCCATGCGTATACACAGCAATTTTCACACACTTATCATTTCCTCCTTTATGGTCATTTGCCAAACCAGAGAGTTAACTGAATCACCTTGCTTTTCTCTTCCACACTTAAAAACTGTATGTACTTCAACAATTCTTTGAGCCTGAGAACTTTGTTTTAGGATAACAAAATAGTTAGCTGAGGCATAGAATGAATCAACTTTTTGTTTCAAAAGTATTCTTAAGGTAACAAAATACAAGATGATTTTAAAACACTAATCATCAATTAACACCTCAGTTATTCAAAAAGAGGTATGCATTAAGTTGGAAATGAGATTAGGACAGGATCTCAAATATTATGCTTTGCATGAATACTACGTCTGGCACGAAACTGGGGAATTTGCTGACTTTTCTTGTCTAAGGTGTTCAGGACAGTAGTACTAATCTACTACTGGAAATATCTTTGGAGATTTAATAAATGAATGCTGTAGAAAGTTTGCAAACTAATGTAAATGTAGTCATATCTTTCTTCTGACAGCTCTGTATGAGCTCATTTTGGTGGTATACATAGGAACAATACCAAGATGAGTGTGGTCTCTGCACACAGATGACGTTTAAATTTCTGAAGTGATCTGTATTTTCCACTGAGAACCAGGGACCACAGGGTGGGGGGAGAGTAGTAACCACAAGGGGCCACAGTGTAACTCTTGAGTAGTAATAGAAATGTTTTATATCCTAATGGCAGTAATGGTAAAACGACAGTATACATTTGTCAAAGCTCATCAAATTGCAGTCTTAAAATTGGTAAATTTTATTGTATGTAAGTTACATATCAATAAAGCTGACAAAAAAGTTTTCAAATATTAAAAAATCTTGGCAAGAATTCTGAAGCTTTCTGCCATCCCCTACACTAATTGGGGTAATAAAATTTCATGAAAATTTTATGAAAAGAAGACTTTTCATCTCCGTTCATTTTTGCCTGAGGAATCGAGGCACAGCAGAATCAACAGGTCTTATCACAATTCATCAATCTCTTGCATAAAATATAAGTTCACCATATTTATTCACCACATGAGCAATTCAATTAGATATTCATATAAATATTTCAATTAATATCTAGCAGTTGCTCATCACTAAACTAAGGCAAATTTTGAGGAAACATGGAGAGTGGAATGATCAATGATCAATAATGTGCTGCTCTGAAAAAGCAACAAAATAATTTGCGGGCAATGTCTTTCACCAAGATAAAGATTATTATTCAACTTTTGATCCCCCCAGATCTATTTTCTTTCTCCAACCATTCATTTCATTAAAACTTTAAAAATATGTACACGTTATGCACAGAACATGGGGATGTATTTGTCTGTCTCCAGTATATGCACTCAGAAGTTTGGTGAAATCAATAAATGCAGGAAAAAGGTTACTTTTCGTCTTTTCTCCCTCAGACAACTCTTTTTCGGGGGGCTTGTCAATCTTATGAGGTGGGAAAAATGAAACTTGAACAGAAAACAAAATTGAAGCTAAAAACAATAGATAAGATTGATTAACCCCACCTTATCAAGTAAGTGTCAATAACAAGGAGCTACTGGGCATCTGCACTGTTTTCCTCTAAGCTTTTAGCCTTACATCCGTAAAACCTCAAGATAACTATCTATCATGGAGTCAAAGTGGCGAACAACTGTGTGGTCCTTTGATAAGGGACAGTGTCACAATTTGTCTCCTTCTCTTCCACAGATCGCCTCTAATGGGGCAAGGCCAGGCCACAACAGCTGCAAATAGCCCGAAGACATTCTTTAGTGTAAAAGAAATCCTCGGGAAATATGTACAACAGGAATCTAAGCAACCTTCAAAAAATATCTAAATTTAATGCTGATTTACTTGGATGTTTCATGTCAATTATATTTGTTCTCTTCTTTCTAAACTCTACTGTTGATAAGCCATTTTTTTAGTATAATAAATGGTAGAATTGTAATGCATTTAAAAATGAGATGATGTGAACACTTCTCTGAAAGCCAAAATGAAGCATCTATGTAACTAAGTAATATTTAAAATCTGTGGCTGGACTATATTGACATTTATAATGCCTACTGGGGGTGAAGTTATGCAGTTAGATATACTATAGAACATCATCTTTTCTGTTAAGAAAATGAAGAGATAGTCCATTCTCCCAGAAAAAAAATTAACCTAACTAATGAAGAATGCTTAGTGGCATTGAAAATAATGTCATAATATTAGGGAGTGGGGGGAATAGCAACATTTTAAAATATGAGTTATGACTACAATTATGTTAATCATTATTCACAGGAAAAAAAGTGATTGAAAGTTTGCAACATATATTAATTGGTATGTTAGAGTAGTGAGATTGTGGAGTATAATTTTTTGTTCTGTTTTATACATTTTTTCAAAAATTAATTTTTATTTCTTGACTTTTTTTTCTCTACACATTTGAAAATTGAGCAAGTTTACATTAAGATTCCCTAACATATCGTGTCCACAAATATTAGCTTTAGGGGGAAAAATAGAGTTCTGTATCACCACTAGCAGGGCAGATGTTGTCTCAAGCAAACCTGAAACTATCCTACTGTGGGTAGCAGCTGCCAACTTCTTGAACAGGAAGCAGCTCTACTCAAGGGTAGTGAGAAGAAATGCAATCCGGGTAGGGGCTGTGAAGTCGTCTGTTGTTATGCAGATTTCGGTGGAATGAAATAAAGTGGAAATGAGGAAAGAGAATCTAAAATCTAAGATTTATATAATCCATTTAGAACCTCATAGAACACACTGATGTGACCAAGCAAACTTGACTTGACCACATTTCTCTCCTTAACCTATAGTTTGTAACTTTTTTTTGCCTTCCATCTGCTTTGGTGTTCATTTCTGATTGACTTGATATGTATAAAAATATTTACGAAGGAAATATTGAGTTTCCTCAGGCTCCAAGCCCCTTTCGAAGAAGATTCAGCTCTTTAGCCCATATGTGTCCCCTAACATTCTCCAGCTAGCATGATGTCTTAAGTACATTCTTTTTTATTTTAAAGGCATTTTCATATATTTTGTTTTCACCAAAATACAAACAACTATCAAAAGTGTATAATTAACTAGTGTAATTTTTAGACATTTATGTTGGAAGTAAACAAGGATATTGGCCAAATAAGACCTGTGAGAATGGGGCAGTAGAAAGGAGTAGGAATCATTAAAAGGGAGCAGTTTATGGAAGGGGGAGGGAGGAACCACTCAAAAGAAATTTTACTTTACTCATCATTTTATCCTGGGTCAATCCTATTGATCCTGGATGAGTAAAGAATGTGAACTTTAGAATCTGACCAACATGGATTCAAATCCTGTCTCTACCACTTAGTAATTGTGAGGTTATAAACAAGTTATCTAACCTGTCTCAATAGTGTGTTTCCTTTCCACTAGGAAAACACTTCAAGGAGATGTTTCAAGTAATAAATTGAGGTCATTGTGTATTTAACCAGATATAATAAGAACTTCACAAATGTTAATTAATATTCCCTTTCTTTTTATTTTCTTCTGCAATTTGGAGATATATGGCCCCTAAAATCCAACTTTGCAATGTGTTTTAAAGCCCCATGTATAATTCACTAATAGCCTCATCCTCATGATGGTCAAGACTTGGTTTCCAAAAGCCAGGCTGGCTCCTGGGGATTCCACTTTGTCTTGGGGAGAAGATCCAGGTCTGTTTTCTAACTCTGTAAGCAAATGGCGTGGAAACTCCACTTGTATGCTTCTTGGATGAGGAATCCAAACGCCTGTTTCATGCTAATCTGTTACAGGATGGAATGAGCTCCCCAGAGGTGAGCTGTGTGACAGTGGAGCCACATGCAAAGACCAGTAGAGAAATGACTCTGAACACAAGCCCCCAGATGAAGCCTATAAAATCAGGGGGCACCGCAAAGAGCCATGAGCAGCCCAGTTATGAGTGAGCAGGGTCAGCTGACTGTCCCAAACCTAAAGGTCTACTCAACCTGAAAAACTGCCAGAGATGCTGATGCTTAATTAGCAACACATATCTTCTGAAAACTGACGTTGTCTTTAGTTTGTCAAAATCCCAAATTCCAAATCATTATGGAAAAATATATTCAAAGGATGTATGGCGAGACCTAACTAGAGTATAAGCAAGTTGTTTTTTTAATTAATTTTACTTTTTTTGCCTATAAAATCAGAATAAAAACAGCTCTAAACAGTCTGTGGTAAGTAAATAAAATCAGCAGTTTTGCCGATTGAAGAACTATCAGAAAGAAGCCTTTTCTAGAACAAAAAGTGCTACCAGCTATTCTAATTTGATAGAAAAATTAAGCTCATATGATGTGTAATAATAATCCATGAGCATGCTCTAACAGCATGTAGCATGCAAGCATTATTTCTTAGAGTATTTTCAAATAAAAACAAATGTGACTCAACTTTGAAACATAGATAATTATGAAATTTGGATCTATTAGACTTGCAAATGGAACAAAATTCCTAAGATAAAAATGGGAGAACTTTTGAGTCTTTGTTTTGCTTTCTATTTCAAAACCCAAAGAGGCAAAAATTGTTTTTACAGAAGCTTTTTCATCCATGAGGAAACAATTCTCTCTCTCTCTCTCTCTCTCTCTCTCTCTCTCTCTCTCTCTCTCACACACACACACACACACACACACGCACACACACACCAATACATGAATGTATATAGCAGTATCTTACAGGAGTGCTAAGCATGTGATATACATGATAAAGCATTGTTATACCCAGAAATATGGCTCTAAAATAGTCATAGTGGCTGTTCAATGAGGAGAGTGTGTAGGATAACCCAATTTGAGAAAGCTGTGCTACAAGATCAGATTCTATTTTTAGGCTGGATTTTTCTAGACAGATGTTAAAAACCCATAAAGAGGATTTTAAAAGTGTTATTACCGGTAAGTTATTGCACCCTTAATGTAGTCCGTACTGTGGCAATAGCGCTTCAGGAAAACATCTTTTCTTTCTGTCTCTTTCTCTCTTTAAACTTTATTTATAGCCTCGCAAAGGACTAGCATTCACATAACCCGCCTTTGCAGGCGTGCCAGGAGATTAATGATATCGCAGTGTTCTTGAGAACAAAAATGTGTCTACCACTGTGTTGAATAATCTCTCCTTTCACACATTAAAAGTGAGATGAGGCCTACTTTAGAAAGCAAGGACAATGTGTCACAAAGAGTTCGTTGGCTTACAGACATTCCCGTATTGCTATCCTGAATCACAAATTGTTTTCATGCATGTTATCTTCAGAATAAGAAAGCTTTTATCACCATCACTTTTTTCAAAATTTACATAGAGACTAAAAATTTAACTTATTCCAGCTTTTTTTTTTTTTAAATCTGTTGCTGGTAAAAATTGAGAATTTAGAGAAAGTTGTTTCCTATGACCTTTTTTATCTCTGTTCTCATTAAATTGGCTAACAAGACAAAGCTATTGAAAGATTTAAATGTTATAGATTAGCCATTTATGTTAAAGTTACCTTTGCCTAGTTTTAGTAATAATAACAAGCCATGCCATATGTTAAATGTTCAACATGTATTATCTCATTTAATCCTCATGAAAATCCTAAGAGATAGTTACTAACTATTACCCTTTAATGGAAGAGGGAATTTATGTTTGGAGAGATACATGACTAACCAATCCTAAGTCACCCCTCCAACAGGTGACAGAACCACATCTTAAACTCAGGTTTGGGGTGGGGGGCATTCAATGCTATATTCTTAGCCACTATGATATACTGCCTCTTGGACAATATTCATTTAATATAAACTTTTATTCAGACAGGTGATGCTTATAGAATTTCATCGCCAACATTTAGGTGTGTGCTATATGTCAGTCACTGCCATTGGACTTTGGAATTATAAAAGTGAGTGAAACATATGACACAAGAGACAAAACATATTGATGGGGTAAAAACGGTCTGTGCAAAAAATGATATTGGGTAAATGTGACAGATACATGCAGAAAATATGAAACTAGACCACCTTCATATACCATAAACAAGAATAAACTCAAAATGGATCAAAGACTTAAATGTAAGACTTAAAACCATAAACTTCTAGAAGAAAACTAGGCAGGAAAATCTCTGACATTCCTCTAAGCAATTTTTTCTGACATATCTCCACAGGCAAGGGAAACAAAAGAAAAAAAAATAAACAAACTGGACTATGTCAAGCTAAAAAGTTCTTGTACAGCAGAGGAAACCATCGGCAAAAAGAAAATATATTTTCAAATCATACATCTTATAAGGGGTTAATATCCAAATTTTAGAAAGAATTCATGCAATTCGATACACACACAAAAACAATCCAATTAAAAACGGGCAGAGGACCTGAATACCCACTTCTCCAAAGGTGGCATACAGATGGCCAATAGACATATGAAAAGGTGCTCAACCTCACTAGTCATCAGAGGAATGCAAATTAAAACCACAATGAGATATCACCTCACACCTGTCACAATGGCTATCATCAATAAATCGACAAAGGAGTACTGGCGAGGGTGTGGAGAAAAGAGAACCCTTGTGCATTGTTGGTGGGAATGCAGATTGGTGCAGCCACTATGGAAAACAGTATAGAAGTTCCTAAAAATTTATAAAATGGAACTTCATTATGACCCAGTGATTCTACTTGTGGGTATATATCTAAAGAAACCCAATACATTAATTTGAAAGAAAATATGTGCCCCTATGCTCACTGAAGGGGTTTGGGGTGCTGGGTGAAAAAGGTGAAGGGATTAAGAAATACAAATTGGCCTTGGCTGGTTTGGTTCAGTGGATAGAGCATCGGCCTATGGACTGAAAGGTCCCAGGTTTGATTCCGGTCAAGAGCACATGCCCTGGTTGTGGGCTCGATCTTCAGTTGGGGGTGTGCAGGAGGCAACCGATCAATGATTCCCTCTCATCATTGATGTTTCTATCTCTCTCTCCCTCTCCCTTCCTCTTTGAAATAAATAAATATATATTTTAAAAAATACAAATTGGTATCACAAATAGTCACAAGGATGTAAAGTACAGCATAGGGAACATAGTAAATAATATTGTAATAACTATGTAAGGTGCCATGTGGGTACCTGAAAAATCAGGGGACCACTTTGTAAAGTATATGATTGTGTAACCACTCTGCTGTAAACCTGAAACTAATATAGACTAATACTGAATATAAACTAATTTAAAAATTAATAAAAAGTGGATTAAACAGAACTGGGGCCACAGATCCAACTCAGGCTCTAGTCATTCGGTTTTCTCAATCCATCTGACACCATATGAAACAATAAAATGCACTCACAGCCCTGGCTGGGTGGCTCAGTCGGTTGGATTGTTGTCCTGTACACCAAAAGGTTGCGGGTTTGATTCCACGTCAGAGCACATACCTAGGTTTCAAGTTGGGTCCCTGGTGGGGTTTTTACAGGAGGCAACCAATCAATGTTTCTCTCACATCAATGTCTTTCTCTCTCTCTTCCTTCCTCTCTCTCTAAAATTCAATGAGAACATACCCTCAGATGAGAATTTTAAAAAGTGCAGTCACATCTCACATTAAATATAATTCAAATAACTACCTATGAGCTGCATTACATTTTCTTGAGATTATCTTTAGGGGGTATTTTAACATTCATTACCTTGATGTAGTCAATATACTTATTTTCCAGAGTATCAGACTTTTTTGCCTAGGTCCTCTGTCTATGATACATAAAAGTACACTGGATATAATGAGGAAGATAGAAAAGTAAACTAGGAAAGTGACAATGTGGTAAGTAAATAATACAGATCAGTGCAAAGTATTATAGGGGCCAAAGAATATGATTTCACAGAGCAAAGAAAATTTGAGGAAAATT
Organism: Myotis lucifugus; assembly: GCF_000147115.1. NCBI lineage: Eukaryota > Metazoa > Chordata > Mammalia > Chiroptera > Vespertilionidae > Myotis > Myotis lucifugus. The sequence goes on from NW_005871048.1 coordinate 29,878,286, forward strand.
TTGGGGTATCAGTAGCATCTCACCACATAATAAAACCCTCAATTACAAAGTTATTGAGTTACAAAAATATGTGACATGTCCAAGAAATATCAAGTAATAATGTGTGACTTAAGAAGCATATTTGGGCAACATGATAGAGGATAGAGATGGAGGGAGACTTACAGTTCAATGCCTTTTCATTTTTAATATGTAAATTATACTAAAACTTATTTCTTTACTGTACTGAATAGAACAGATTGTTTTTCACTAACCATAATTTAAATTATAATTAATGTTATTCTCAGACATTATTTTTTGCCAATTTTTCTACAGGAACTAATTATACTATTAATTCAGAACATTTATTCATTAGCAAGTGTTTATAAGTTATTTGAGACTACACTATGTATGTACATATAGTTTGTATGATATATATAAAGTGCAAATATTCATTATATGATATATACATATATATATACCATAAATATAGCATAGACAAAAATAGTAAATATATAGTATATTTTTGTGTATGTGTATATGTATACATTATATATAAATATTATAAAATATATATTATAAAAGATATTATAAGATTAATATATATATAATCAAGCAATCAGTATATACATGTGCTTTATGTCCATGACCTCAACATTTTTTGTTACATCATGTAATATGTCCAGCAGAAATGACCAAATTTTATATTTCCCATTTAAAAAATTGAACAAAAACATTGAAAAAAAAATACTTTAAAGTGTAAATGGAAATCTTTGAGGATGAAACTATCTGGGGGGTGGGGTGTGGTTACCTGGTAATTTGTTTAAGTAGTTCTTTTCAAAGTATTTAACATGCTAACATAGTCTGTCTCTACTAATACCTTAGATTACTAGCAGAGGAAAATAAAACAAATAGCTAGATACATTAGTCTCTGAATTAAATTTCTTTTAAAATGCCAGAGAAAAGATGCTGTTCTATATTAGTTAGTGTTTAGAAATGGGAATGCTGAGAATAAAACCAACTAAAATGGTAAACCAACCAAACAGGATAATAGCACCACTAGTTCAAAGCTATCCCATCTGAGAACTCTTGCTCTAAATGGAAAGAAAAGATTATGGAATTGGGAGTTTATCATATAACTGAGTTTCACCTTGTGAAGCAGTAGAAAAAAAGAATGAACAGGTATTTTAAAGCATAGGCTGAAAAAAATTGGGCCATACTGTGTAAAAAAAATATATGAAAAAAAGACACAGAGAACTGAGAAAAATTCTCCCTTTCAAACTACAATGATGGAAGCCTTTATACCTGTATTTACTAAGATACATTGGCTAAATAAAACATAAAATGCATGACTGGTCAGGCAAGACTTGGTTTGTTTTCCATGCCTAAATATGGTAATGAGAATGACACCAGGTTTAAATTATGTTGTGTTGTGATATAATTAAATAGTCATCATCCCCAGGCCACATAATTCTGTACCTTAAAGTCTTATTCCTGGTAGTGTCCTCTCTGTTTATTTGTATTACTGTTTTAATGAAATTCTATATTTCCCTTTTCTTAAAAAAAGCAAATTCTTAGTTTTGATCCATTTGTAAGTTATTCCTTGCTTGAAAATCATAGCCTAATATGCATGCCCTCATATATCTATCCTCACCAGAGGATATTTCCTCCATTGATTTCTATAGAGAGTGGAAGGGAGGGAAGAGGTGGGGAGAGACAGAGAAACATCGATGTGAGAGAGACACATTGATTGGTTGCCTCTCGCACATGCCCCTACTGGGGCTGGGAAACCTGCAACTGAGATACCTGCTCTTGACCAGGAATCAAACTCTCAACTCTTCAGTCTGCAGGCTAATGCACTAACCACTGAGAAACCAGTAGGACTTTACTCTGTACATTCTAAATAACTAACATTAAGTTAGACACTGAGAATATAACTTTAAAAAATACAGACATAATCTTTGCCTTGTTGGAATTAAGGTCTAAGAAGGGCAGAGACTAACAATTGCAAAGCCGTGTAGTAGATGTTATGATGGGAAAAGTAAAGGGGTCGTGAGAAATGTCAAAAGAAAATTACTTAGAGGAATCAATGCCTAGGAAGGCTTCTAAAGGAAGTGAAATCTAAACTAAGACCTAAAGTATAATTATCAACTGAGTCAGAGAAGGGTGGGGAAATTAGGGCAGTGTTTTAGGCAGAGGAACAAGCATATGCAGAATGCCAGAGGTAGGAAAGCTTGGATACTATGGTGATGGGGAAATTGAAAAGATAAGTAAAAGCTATTTCATAGGGCATTGTATGCACAATCAAGAAGACTGAATATTTTTTAAATTTATTTTTATTGATTTCAGAGAGGAAAGAAGAGGGAGAGAGAGATAGAAACATCAATGAGAGAGAATCATTGATTGGCTGCCTCCTGCACACCCCCCACTGGGGATTGAGCCCACAACTTGGGCATGTGCCCTTGACTGGAATCGAACCCAGGACCCTTCAGTCTGCAGGCCGACGCCCAATCCACTGAGCCAAACTGGCTAGGGCGAGACTGAATATTTTTAAACTGGGAAAGAACATAATTAGATTTGCTTTGTAGAACCATTTTTTATTTTCTATGCAGAGAATTGAAGACAGAATTGGAGGTAGGGAAACCAACCATGAGAGTGTTGTAGTAGATCAGGCGAGAGAAAAATTAGGGTAGGGACAGTCAAGATAAATAAAATTAAGGAAATATTGGTACCTGTACTTAAAATGAAGAGTTTATAAGATTCATATTGTACGTGGGTGAGTCAGGGGGAAAAATGGGGAAAAGAAATATAAACCTCAGTTTGATGAGAAACCAGATAAGCGGTGGTACTATTTAAAGGGAGTGGGGAACATGGGTCAGGAAAGCTGAGAAGTCCAATTTTGAATATGTTGAGTGTGAAGAACATTTGGGCCACCAGATGTGGATGCCTAGAAACCAGGTGTATATAGAGGTTTGACACTCAAACTGAGGTGTAGGCTAGATTTAGAAATTTGGAAGTCATCAGTTTATAGGTTTTACAATAATTTAAATTCTAAAACCAAATGAGATTGACCAAGGGGAATAGATAAAGTAAGAAGGGTAAAGTGGCAAAGGCTGAGCTCTGATAAAGCCTAACATATGAGGAATGAGAGGAAAAGGAATATTCAAAAACAGGACTGTGGAAAAGATGGCAGAGAAAACGCTGAAAATAGGACGAATAGGAAGAGTTTCAGAAAAAGGGAGTATTTGACAGTGTCCAATATGTTTGAGAAGTCAAATACAAAGACTAAGATGTTTCCATTCTTCTCATATAGGCCATTTGGTGATATAGAAGATAGACTACTTCTATTAGCATATATGTAATACATGTATGTGTATACTAGAAGCCCGGTGCACAAAGATCGTGTACTGGGGGAGGGTACCTCAGCCTGGCCTGTGCCCTCTCGCAGTCCGGGACCCCTTGGGGGATGTCTGCCTGCTGGCTTAGGCCCTATCCCCAGGTCACAGTCCCGGACCCCTCGCTCCTTACAGCCCGCTTGCAGCGTAGGCGGGAGAGGCTCCTGCCACCACCACTGCGCTTGCCAGACATGAGCCCGGCTTCTGGCTGAACAGCGCTCCCCCTGTGGGAGCACACTGACCACCAGGGGGCAGCTCCTACGTTAAGCGTCTGCCCCCTGGTGGTCAGTGCACGTCATAGTGACCGGTCCTTCCGCAGGTCATTGCACTGTTAGGTCGATTTGCATATTAGAGTTTTATTATATAGGATAACTACATGTAATTATGTGTATCTTCTCTTCTCTTCGCTCTCTCTCTCTCTCTCTCTCTCTCTCTCTCATGGGGTAGGTACTAGTATTATGCCCTTTTCAAGATGAGAAAATAGACACAAAGAAGTGTCAGTTGTCCAAGGTCACACAGCTAGTAAGTGGCAGAGCCAGAAATTGAAGTAGATTGAGGACTTGAGTGGGAGGTGAAGGAGTAAAGACTAGGAGTGCAGATAACTCTTTCCAGCAATATCACTGTGGGAAGATTGTCTGCTTATCAGGGCCAAGCTATCTGGTAAATACTACCCAAATTGCAGACTGACTCTCTGACTCTCAAGGAATAACAAATGGCTTTTGAAGAAATCCTTCTAAAAATCCAATTCTACCTCAGAAGACATACCTGTCTGCAATGGGTGTGATCCAGGCTCTTTATGGAGAGACTCTAGGGGGACGAGAGCCTACAGTCACTCATGGCCAAGATAAAAAAGAAAGGCCCAAGAAAAAAGATGACAGTTCCCTAGGCCATGGTGCTTTCTTACCTGGAGGAGGAGGTGATTGAACACAGCTGTGACCTGCTCACCTCCTGGAACCTAAAGAAATCTGCCCGGCCAGGACTCTCAGCCTTGGCCGTCAGGTTTCTGGGTAGTCCTCCAAGTACTGTCCCTTTGGAAAGGTTGCTCAGCACACCCACCAAGAATGGTAGCTTCAGCCAGTCCAGGCTCATGATGGACCATTTTGAAAAACTTATCCTTTTGGAAGTGAATCTTCCATTAATACACTTTCAGTATTGAAATCACAATGGAGCCACCAGGCTAATGATGTTGTTGCTCATTAGGCACCAGCTGACTGTCACGGGCTGGTGGCTAGCACCAGTCAGGCCCAGGGAGGACATCAGACCAGGCCCTCTCAGGTCCACACTGAGTTTCTCTTGTGGTCTCACTGTGACGTCTATATGTGCCTTACTCCTAGTGCTTCAAGCCAGGTACCCTGGTGTGTTTTTTACGGAGCCTCTCTTGTCTATTATGAAAGACAGTGACTAAATTTTAGCCCATAACTGTTTTTAAAAACTGGGGGTTGATCTTTTCCTTCTCCTGGGAGCACTCGGGCGCCTTTCCCTTCTTCCTCTTCATTCCTCTCAAGTGTGCATCTCCTAAACTCTAAGGGACCCCAGGAGACTTACGACCAGGAGAGGGGTGGGCAGTGGCAGCGAGTCCCAGGTTGGCATGCTGAACCCGTCTCCAAGGCCACCTTTTTTCTCTGACTTCCCAGGAGCCACAACAGCCCCGCCTAGTCGCTCTCCTACTGCTTCTTCTATTCTAAGTCCTTCCTTGTTTCACTGTCCCCAGCTTTAATAAACATACTATAAGTAAGTAAGTAAATAAATAAATCCAGTGTGTTTGAGTGGTAGTGGTAACAACATAGAAAATTTTTTCCCAGTGTACCATCTTCTTAAGTTTTGAAAACAATGCATCAGTGTTGTTCCTTAAACCTAACATTCAAGTGTAACTCTGCCTGGAGCTACTTCAAATATCATCCCAACAAAATTCTCCCAGGGGTCTACCAAAGTCACTAGAATCTTGAACACTGAGCTTTAATTTATTAGTATGTCTTTATGAGGTACCGGTTATGTACAAGCACTGTCTTTTTAGAGCACAATCTTTCTAGAAACATCTTTATAAAGCCTGATTGGTCAATATGCTCCACCCTGAGAAATGAGTTAAACGTTATTGTCAAACAAGTTGGGTTTTCTTTGTATGGGTGAAATACCACTGACTTGTGTGGAAGAGAAGAAATTCCTTCAAAATTTTCTTTGCATTTCCAAATATTTTGAGAATGATTGTGTAGCCACATTCATCATCTACTAATATCTTCTTATAAACCATTGTTGACTGAGAAACCACATTAAAGTATTTGCTATTTACATGATTTACTACTCTGGTGCACGTTCAGTTCTAATGTGGAATGAGTAAGAGTATAATTATAAATCCTTTTAAAATCTGATTTAGAAATACAAAGTTATCTCTGTAGTTTTAAAAAATGTGAAAAAAGATACTTAAGTAAAATTGTGAAAATTAGATAGATCAGCAAGTTTTAAAAAATTTAGGACACCATCTTTCAATTAGTCTAATAATTCCAATTCCAATTTTCAATTTAGTAGTCTGTTTTCTGTCTCTTTATTTTTAAGAAGTTTCATTTCCAAAACAGAAAGCCAATAATGTTTGCAGTTGCCTCAAGATTTTTCTTTGGCCACAATTGCCTATTTTCCATAATTAATTTCCCAATGACAGTTCCATAAATTTTATTGTCAGGTTGACAGCCAAAGACACTCTATTCTCCCCCCTCCCTTAGGAATGTAAGTGATGCTGAACACAACTAACATGAAATTGGGAAAGACAATGACTTGTTTTTAACCACAAGAGGCATAATAATATTTAGTTGAGCCAAATTTTTTTAAAAGAAAATAAGTTTGTTTCCAATATTCTAATATGTTACATTGGTCATGTCAAAATAAGGTTACATTGTCCCTAGAACAATGCTGATATTCCTCCAAATCTCACCATTCTACTAAACATGAAGTCTATCATGTCACGTGAGAGATAATGGTGCCCTTCTCCAATGACAAGAGATGCATTAGGGGTTGTAGCCCTGTGTTTGACCGCAGACCTTATTTTAGCATTGGACCCCTGATTTTCAAAGGTTACCTTTCCCAAATTAAAGGAAGAATGAGACATGAGGGCTCCCCTGTGCTGACTGCACTTTACTTACATAAGATCCTTTAAGTTTCTCAATAAGAAACCGTACTTCCAGGCGATAAATGGGTCAAATTCACAGAATATTGAAAGTGTGGGAGGGAGGTTGGAAGAGAGAGAGGCTTTCCTTCTTTCTATTTCCAGCATGTGGTGTAACTGGGATATTCACAAGGTTCTGTTCTAAAGAAAGACATAAAGTCAGAGAGGATTTAAAAAGTGCTAATATAATAAATGGGCAGCCTCCGTGGTTTCTTTCTTTTTATTTCCCTACTACTAAGTATTTTTGATAATGTTTTCATCACTTTTAACCACCTCTTCCCTCCTTCTTATTTGTCTTAACCTGTCTCCTCTTATATATAAAAAACTCATAATTGTCACAGTCGTTATGTGGCTCAATGGTATCTGTACATAAATCCTTTGATTCAGACAATTACCCTTAGATTCAAGCCTAATAACCCAGTGGATATCTGCCTCATATGAATTCTCCCAACCTAGGACACCTGGACACCTGGAGAATCTCCTTGAGCAGTCCTTGCTTTATTTAAAGGGCTAGATAAAAATGACTTCCTATACCATATTTACTCTACAATCAGGAATCCTCACTGAACACACATGTTTCTACTCTATTCCCATTTTCTTTCTCTTCTGGCTGATACCAAGACCGAAGTCCTGGGTCTCAGGCCAAGCAACAGAGGAGAACAAAATAAACACAATGAACACTAAAATGGGAAGAAGGAAGAAACAAGTGTATGTGTTAGTGTTTGATAAATGAGGGCTTGGTAACTAATTTTCTTTCATCCAATCTCATCTGCCTTTTCTTACATCAGTGGAGCAATCTCCTTTTTGCTTTCTCAGTAAAAAAAAATCATCAATGTTATCTATCAAAATCCTAAATTAGCTTTAGTTTTTGCAATAAAAGTTGGCATGAAGACTCTTTTCGTTTTTCAGAAATAACATATGTAACTAGACATCAAGTACCTTAAAGTCTACATTCTTCACTCATTAAAAACAATTAATAATCCATTTTGGCTCACAGAAACTAAATGTTCCATCATCAATTTCTTTTTCCATTTTCTAAACATAGGCTCTCAAAGATACTTGGTGAGTGCATGACTAAGATCCAATCAACTGATGCTGACTCCATCATAATGGGCGTTCTTTGCAGGTTCATTACCTACTTTCTTTTTTGTTCTAGGTTGCTTTGTCAATTTATATAAAGCAACTGTTTCCCAACCAACTGCATTATATTGTTGACTACAGTAGTAATATCCGTGTCAGAGACAGGTAGATTTTTGGTGGCTTTGCTCTACATTCTGACACAGATGTGGCTTTTTTCTTCTTTGTCATTTTCTCAGAAGCATCTTACAACCTAAAAGGAACCCAAAGAAACCAATTAATCCACCCCTCTGTCTTCACACAGTTAAAGGATTATTTTTCATATTTACATTGGAGGCAATTGAGGCCAAAAGAGGTTAAAAAACTTGCAAGAATGTCTGTTTGTTAATAATAAAAGTTATTAATAATAATTACTTTCATAGAATTTTAGAGGACTCAATAAGTTAACAAATAGAAAACTCCTAAACAGTGCTTAGTATATTTAATAAATAGTATCTATTGTGATTTATCAACCCTAGTCATTTAGATATTAAACTAATTTTCCTTATAGATTGAATGAGATGTATTTAGGAAAAATAAAATAAAGTGCTGTTTTAAACTGAGGTAGTGAACATGAAATATTAACCTAAGGAACTATAGAGGCTAGATACATAAGCAGCTTCAGAAGGTGTTATATAAATATTGTGTTAACAATGGACTTGGACAAAAAGCAAAGAAGGTCGATGTGAAGTTCCCAGCTTCTGAGGCTAACAGTAAGAGATGAAAACCTTGCTCTCTTACAAATGTCCTTTGCAGTTATTCTCAGATTTACCATAAAGTGACCCCTCTAGATAGCAATGCAGTGTCTCTTACATAATGGAGGCAGTCTCTCCAAAAATCCCTCACTTCTTCAATGAACATGTAGGAATGGAGAGAGCTCAGAGACTGAGATGCATGTTGTGTAGAAGGAGCAGACTACAGCTGCACTTGCATGCCCAATTATTTATGTTTTAAGCCATGCCTTACGGATAGCAAAGATGATAAGAACAACAAAATACTCATTTTCCCACCAAAGGAACCAGAGGCTCAGAGGAGACCACTCCACGTGGGGCTGCTCTGGCCAGGGGGAGGGCAACGTGGCCAGGATGCAGCTCCTCCTCTTACCCTTCTAATGCAGTCCATCGTGGTCTCTGTGGTGCAGCAGGGCCTTTAGCCTCACCCCCATGCTCAACAATTCTCTCAGTGGTGTCTGGTTCATGAACTGTTGTTAGTTGTCTTCTTGTGAGGAGGAGTGAAGTCAGAAAGACCTATGTCACCATCCTGGTGACATTACTCCCGTTCTCTCAGCAGCATGTGACACAATTGATCTCCTTCCTTTCTTTGAAATGCTGTCTTCACTGGCATATAAGACGCCACACTCCTAATCATTCTTATTTGTAACCATTTAACCATCCAACTGTAACTTACCAGTGCATGTGCAAGCTTACCCAACCTCTTTCCTTTCAACCCCTAAAGAATAAGCTCCATCCAATGACAAAGTTTTTAATTTCTCGGTAAGTGAGAGTCCTCTTATTGGTGGAATTTGGATATTTCTACTTTCTGCTAATGCCAGCACCGAATTCCAACAAGTAGCCGGGAACTAACAACGCCCAAGGCTGCTTCTTTCCAAAGAGACCATGAACATTACAGATGAGCATTCTTTGAAGAATGAAGAGTCAGGTTGGTGTTTAACTTTGTTGGAGCCTCTGCTGGTTACGGGTACTGGGCAGAGTGGTGAACTGGTGAGCCCTGGAGATGCCTGTTGCCATCATTCAGATTTTGTAAGGGCAACTCTGCCTAGAGGAGAACAATTCCTACACTTGCTAAAGCTAGAAAAGTGAAGCATCCAGAGATACCGCCTCCAGTAAAGCAATAAAGCTCCATTAGCTGCTCTGCTGTTACACGTTTTACCACAGCCGGCTCTTCTTCAGGCTGCCTTCCCGTATGTGGCTCTGTGATAAATTTTATCAGTGGTCAGCGGGACCGGGTTGCAGCCTGGGCAGTAGCACAGTGGCTTTTTATCTAGCTTAGTTCCTCCTGCCGTGCCCCCCACCCAAAGCGGTATTTTCTTGGTGTAATTTATGTTGTGGCATTTCTGTCAGTAGATGTGGTGTCAGCAATTTGTTCCTAATGGAAGTTTACATGGAAAAGAGATACTTAGCCACAGAATAAAATTAAGGATGGGCTAAAACTACTAAAAATTGTAAAGCAAAGGTGTTTGTGCCTGCTCAGAGCCTTAAAAACATTAAACAAGGATTGTCTTTTGCCAGGAAAGCTTGTTTTCCAAGTCTAAAATACTGGTACAAGTAATAGGTACAGAGTGCATCTACTCACAGGTAAAGCTAAAATTGTGTCAGCACTTAGGAGCTTCTCCATTCTGGAGGCCTTACAGCACAGGCATGAGATTTTATATGAAAATGGTCTTTTAAAGTTTTAGAAGCCAGAATGCTCAATAAAAATTTGTGGTGTTTGTACCTTAGAAAAATATGTAGGTATGATATATATTTTTGTAAAGTTAAAAAACAGCCCAGTACAAATTTGATTGGATAAATCATTTTACTAAATAAATATACTGTCCCTTAATAAAAACTTATTATGGTTTAAATAATAAGATTTTCAATTATGCCATTGCATGTTATTGAGAGCATTTAGAAATAGCTGCATACCACATTAAAAATGAAGTAGAAGCCCAGCTGGGGTGGCTCAGTGGTTGAGTGGTGACCTATGAACCAGGAGATCACGGTTCGATTTCGGTCAGGGCACATGCCCAAGTTGCGGGCTCGATTCCCTTTTGGGGAACATGCAGGAGGCAGCTGATGAATGATTCTCTCTCATCATTGATGTTTCTATCTCTCTCTCCCTCTCCCATCCTCTCTGAAATCAATAAAGATATATTTTTTAAATAAATAAAAATGAAGTAGAAGTTTTGTTTAGCTCTAGAGTTATTTAGACTCTGGACCCCTCCATCTTAGAAAGGGCTTTTATACAAATGGGATCCTCATGCGCTCGGAGGCACAGCGCACAGCAGGAGCGTAGGTAGTGCTCTTCCTACATCTCTCTTCCCGTCTCATTCTCTCCTCACACAGAACACATTGCCCGAGAAGGGAGGAAGAAACAAAGACACCGAATCCTCTTGACAGTTTCACTACATTATCATAGGAAGCTTCCTGCCCTTGAATTAACAACAAACAGATTTTACCACTTACATTTTCATGTGTTTTTAAAGTTACTTTAAAAATATCTTAATAGCATTTCCCCCCCCCTTGATTTTTCCCCTAGTTGATCCATTCATCATATGGTCTGTATCTTTGAGGCGTTGGTAATATTCCGAGCTGCATGTGAAATGAAGGTTATTTTATGCACAAAGATGTTCAGAAAGGAGATTTACTCCCGTGAATGATTCCTGCATTTGAAAATGTGTTCTCAAGTCAAACTGGCAAGAAAGACTTGAGCTCCATTAGTTGAAAATTTTTACCCTTTTGAAATGATTTAAGGGCCTGTCCATAGTAATTTTGATTAAAGATGAATGTTTTGAAACTCAGTCGCTACATCCAAGGTGGATCTACCCGAGTCCCACCACAGACAGCAGAGCAGCACACACAGCTTACACACGCCAAAATGCCAATATATGTATTCAGCTTTGTAAATACACCTTTAAAAATACCTCGCCATATTTAGCCACTCCTAAATATGTATTTACACAAGTCTACACACTGTAAGTGTTTACCTGGGAGACAGAAAGGTCTCTCTGGTAAATAATATGGGTTTTATAGCCTTTCATGAAGGAATTTTTTGTTTGCTATGTAAAAAAAAAAATCAGCTCCTCTCAGTTATAATTTAATAAAATTTTTCTTTCCCTCTAAATTTACTGCATAGCACTTGAGGTAAAGCCTTGCAATGTTAAAAAAAAAAAAAGCAGCACTGGTGTTCGCTCTGGGTACAGAGTGGCTTTGATTCATTCTGCTGAAGACTACAGAGTAGAAAACATGGATACGATGTCTGAAAACCAAACAAATAAAAATAACCTGTCAGGTATATTTTAGAGCTATGGCTATCGAGTAATTACCTTGTTTTCCAGGTTAAAAAAAAATCAGAATCTCTAGGAAGAGCCAAATGATTTAAACTACTGTCCCTAGAATTTTCTAGACCATTGATTTAATTTTATGTTACCTCAGTTTAAGAAGGTTAAACATTTTCAACTGATAAGCAATATTATGCTAAATTAAAGATATAACAACATTTTTATAGAAGAGCAGCATTGCCCAGAACACCAGTCCAAGGACAGGAAATTTTTAGTTCACACTCTAACTTCCAGATACTTGGCCTTGAGCAATTGAGTTGATGTGACTAATACTTTTGAATTTATAAATTAGGTTGTGATCCACCCTAGACCTAATGAGTGATGAATACATACTTAAACATAAGGTACTGAATTTGAATAGAGAAAAATATATCTTTTTTAAAAATAAGAAACACTTTCCTTTTTCTAAATTGAAAGATACCAGGTGAAATAGAACATGTTTGGGATTAAAGAGATGTCCTGTTACTTGGGAGGTTCTCACAATTTTTTCACATCCCATCCCTGTCTTTGCTCTCCCTTTATTAAGGTTTTTGAAATCATCTAACATTAAACATCTGGCTCTTGGTTTTTGTGAGCCACGTTAGGGTCCCAGAAATGGATATGGCTTAATTTAGAATCCTTTAAAAAAATTTTTTTTAAAGAGAGAATCTCTCTGAAAGGATCACTCTCCTAATCAGCTCACTTCCTCCTAGAAAATAAATGTGCAGGATTTCCAGCCGCTTGTCTCTGGAACCACTGAAGACTTTCCTGTCATCAGTGGAGTTAGAGACCTACCAGAGAAGAACAAAGACAGGCCCCTCACAAGAATTCTAAAGACACTTAATAAATCACAGCTTTATAGTAAAAGGTCTCCTCTTTCTTTGCTCAATGATTTTCAAAAGTTTTCTCTTTCAGAATCTTTCTGCACATGGGTGTTTGTGCCTGAGTCTTGTTTATATTGCGGAGGTGGGAAGTATGGACATTTTTGGCAAGTCTAGATACAGAAACATATCAACATTTTTAAAAATTTATCTTTATTGTTGAAAGTATTACAGATGTCCCCCTTTTTCACCCCATTGGCCACCTCCACCTCAGTCCCGCACCCCACCCCCCAGGCCTTCACTGCACTTTGTCTGTGTTCCTGGGTTATGCATATAAGCATATATGTTCTTTGGTTAATCTCTTCTAGCCCCTCTTCCCCTCTTCCCCCCTGAGATTCATCAGTCTGTTTCATGCTTCCATGTCTCTGGATCTATTTTGTTCGACAGTTTATTTTGTTCATTAGATTCCACATATAAGTGAGATCAGGTGATACTTGTGTTTCTCTGACTGGCTTATTTCGCTTAGCATAATACTCTCCAGGTCTCCATGCTGTCTCAAAGGGTAAGAGATCCTTCATTTTTACAGCTGCATATTATTCCATTGTAAAAACATACCAACTTTTTAATGAGTCCAATTATGTACCCCCACGTAATTGTTGAAATTTGTGAATGCAACACAGGTGCTTGTATGTCTTTCTATCTCATCTCTCAATACAGCTTGGAAGACATCAAATTTATTGATGTGTGTGTGTGTGTGTATTTACATCTCATATACATATGTTTTAAAGTACTTTACTTTTCAGTATTTTTCTTCCATTTATTTTAAAAATGTTGAAAGAAACACCCTATTTTAAAAGATTAAAACAATCTTTTAAAAAATAAAAAATAATTTGTTTTAACTTTAAATATGCTTGAAATTTAAATACAAAACTATGCTTAATGAACATGGAACAGGGGAGTTGCAACTAGGTCACCAATTCAAATCTGAATACCCTACAGCTGTCTATCATGAGTATCTAAAATGAATGCAACAAAAAATATCTGATTATATCTCCATACAAATGTTATACCTACTCTGCTAATTGAAATGGAGCATAATGCACTATTCTTACATTCAATTTACACTTTTGAAAATTATTCTATAACATCTTACATTTTCACAAAGCGAAGAGAAAATTCATTATCATGTCAATAATACCCTGACGTGCTCCAAAGGACACAAATAATATCTCCCCCACCTTCTGAGCATGAACCCACATGATGTAATTCTTTCAGCTCCATCCTAGATTGTCACATACCTCTGCACATGACAGCTTAGCAAGATCACTCCTATGTACAGCAAACCCATCCTGGCCGTGGTGAATTATGTCGCAGGGTACTGCAAGAAGGAACAGATGAGCGAAACTGCTGACTCCCATGTTGGAATCATAGTCTGTTAGAAGAAGCACTGCTTTCTGTTTCTTAAAACCTCTCAGACATCTGGAGAAATACAATTTCTATTCATTTGCTTTGACCAGTCACTCCACACCTTATCCCCACAAAAACTCAGACACAAGTTCAGAGTGCCAGAGTAAGGGACAAACCCCTGCTATGCTAGAAGTTGCCCCTCCACCTCCTTCCCTGTTTTCCTGGAAACAAACGTGTGCACTTTGACTCTCGTCCCTGAGGGTTCTTTCCTGAAGCTATGACAAGATTTCAGCGTGCTTGGGTTTGCGTGGAGCCTGAAACCTGCATCGGTTGAGATGAGGGGATAGTGGAAAGGGTACTCAGCTAGAATGAAATCACAATAGTTTGTGTGGCTGCCAAATGTAATTTTAGATGCATATTCTCTAAAATTCCCAGGGGATAGTGCCACTCTAACCTGCACTAGTTAAATCAGTCCTGGATGTACTGTGTTTTGATCTTACTGCTACCTTATAAGACTGCACAGAATTCAGGGAGGAAATTACAGGGCCATAGGGGAAATACAAACATATCCCAGAGATCACAGTTGAAGCACTGGGACTACTTTTTACAAAAAGGAGGAATTTGGAATCCCTTTCAAATATCTCAAGAACTGTTCAACGGAAGGTGGAATTTGTATAGAAGCATCATGGGATAAAGTGTCTGGCTGAACATAAAGAACGTTCTATGAGTTTGTGTTGTCCCAAAAAAGGATGGACCAACTGCCTCGAGAACTGAGGCAGCATCCCGGCAAAGGCTAGATGGCCCCTTGGGGGTTGGGCTAGATGACCTTCAAGCCTCTTCCCAATGCTGACGTTGCATGAATCTATAAAACCAACCCAGCTGAGGAAGTGCCAAGGGCGCTCATTGAGGATACTCCTAGAGTAGTGATGGCGAACCTATGACACACGTGTCAGAGGTGACACGCGAACTCATATTTTTGGTTGATTTTTCTTTATTAAATGGCATTTAAATATATAAAATAAATATCAAAAATATAAATCTTTGTTTTACTATGGTTGCAAATATCAAAAAATTTCTATATGTGACACGGCACCAGAGTTAAGTTAGGGTTTTCAAAATGCTGACACGCCGAGCTCAAAAGGTTTGCCATCACTGTCCTAGAGTCTAGGACCTAGACAATCATCCCACCTAGTTATATCCTCATTTTGGTCCTTGCTGAGTCCATGATTTCTTTCAAGGAGCCTGAATTCCCTGTGGTGAATGTAATCATAAAAAGAGCATGGATTCCATCAACAGAGTACCCTGGTTTACAATCCTGGCTCTTCCATTCGGCTACTTGTATAAATTGAGGAGGCCAATGAACCTAAGAATCTCAGTCATAAAACTAAGAATTACTCTCATCTCACAGATAAGTTATGAGCATATAAAATCATCTGTATATTTCCTGGTGTATGCAGTAGGTATTAATTGTTACAGTTGTATAGATACATGATACTGAGATATCGTGGCCAAAACAGCCCACTCCTGGACATCCTGGGGGAGGATGATCATATTGGAGTAAGTTCTGAAGCAGTGAGCTGGGTGATGTATGTCAATTACCTGCTTCTATAAAGGCTCCCTTTTCTGTCAAATTTATGTTAATCTGGGAAAGGAAAAAGATCCTACTGTGGAAATTGTGCTATAAACATATAAATGTGGTAAATGAAATAATAATCACAGTGATGAACTTCATCAAAATTTACATGAGATGAATAATGCAGGGGCTGAGGGAATTATTCTCTACAGCAGCAGAAATCCTCTACACAGCTCTTTCCTAATCTCAAGATTCTTCCAGTAATACAGAGTTTATCTGATTATTATCACTCCTTCATCATTTCAAAATCAAATCACCTAAGGTTGGAAGCACTGGTCACAAGGACAAGAGGAAAGGCCTGATCTCTCTGCTAAATGCATACTTTTCACTCTTGGCAAATGATTCCTAAATTTCCAAACTGAAAATTGTGATTTTTTCAATCAGGAGGGTAATTATTTTCACATATAAATAGTTGGTCAGTTTGATCCAATAAACTGCTGAGTTTATTAACTAGTTATTCTGTATATTATAAGCCTCAGCTATAACTATTATATATAATTAGCTCTGTATTTAATCTACTTTCAGGTATTAAGCCTATATTTAGCTGGCTACTCCTTTGAAATTAGAATTAAAGATCTTTGATCTGGTCAGCCTTGACCACATGTATGGGAATTTATGACATGGATTTGGAATTTTACCATCCCTTGAAGGACACTAACAGCCATTGGGTTCTTTTCAGTTTAAACAGGAACATACACACATTTACACTGAAAGTAGTATTGGCTATAATTCCTGCTAAAATGGTTTGTGTGCCCAAGAAGGGATGACTAGATTTGTTTGAAACATTTACTCCTAATTTCAATGACTGGTTTCCTCAAATACACAGCTAAGTTAGGCAACCTTTTAAAGAGTTGAAATCCTTCCTGCAATCTGGTTATGATACATGACTTCATGCAGCATCCAAAGATGCTTGACTTTCAACTTGTGAGTGGTTAGCAGTTGGGAGGTCGTATTCCAGGAACACAATTCTCTCACTCCAGTACAAGTGCTCTTGCACAGAGGAGAGGGGGCAAATTATTCAAAGGGGAGGGCTATGGGATAGCCCCTGGCTTCCTGCCCTACCTTCATGTGGCAGTAATTTTCCTACACAAGAGGCAGAGGGCCTCTTCTTGACACACACTGTCTGCCTCGCCTCCCACACACAAACCCACAAAAAAGTCTGACCCAGCGCCTATTAAGGAAAAAAGCTCTGACCTGACCACACAGCAATTCTGGAGCATGAGCAGTAGCCACTGCCGTGCTCCTGGCAAGGGTTTCATTGCATCCGATTGAAAGTGGGCCTAATAAAATTCTTTTGTCAGGAGTCCCAGTAGAGTGTTGGCAATTGAGTGCATACTCTCCCTTTGGTAGGAATGACTGTGGAACAGCATGAAACCTATGTGTTGGCAGCAAGAGAACTAAAGATGAGTTGGCCTAATACTTACAAGTTATCTGATATGTTGAATCACCTCTAAAAATAAAAACAAGAGATTTAAAGAAAGTTGTGAGTCTCACAAAAGAATAAGGATGGTTAGATGAGCTTTTTGCTTACAAAGAATGATTTTAAAACATGCTGAGGATATGAGCAGAGGAAATAAAAATATAGAATTGTGAACACCTCAGATGTTTTAGTTCATTCAGAATTCAAGGACTGGGGGTTATAGCCAAATCCCACAATAATTCAGTGAGTATTTATTAGTAATTTGTCAAAAAGCCCTCTTATCCACTAAGTTATTACGGAGTACAAAATTCAGTAAATACCAGGCACTGAACTTAGGTTCTAAACAAACAGAAATAGATCCCACCCTTACAAATATATATTCACAGATATCTATAATAATAAAAGCATAATATGCTAATTAGACCAGACAGCCGAATGTCCTTCCAGACATCCTTCCGGACACCCTTCTGGACACAGCCGCGGTGGCTGAGAGGAGCAAGGGCAGACAGCCATGGTGGCCGGCAGCAGCTGTGGGGTGATGGGGACAGCACCTTCTCCTGATCAGCCTGGTTGCCTCCCACAGAGGGAGGCCAGACTATGACTTAGGCTTATGCCATCAGTAGGACATCCCCTGAGGGCTCCTGGACTGTGAGAGGGGCAGGCCAGGCTGAGGAACACCCCACCCCCAGTGCACGAATTTTCATGCACCAGGCCTCAAGTAAGGTATAAACCCTTCAGATAGCAAAGGATAAGTGGTAAAAATTAGAAAAATTTGAGTAAAGGCATTAAAAAGAAAAATAAATATTCTAGAGAATTATTCAAATATCTTTTTATTTTTCAAATTTCTCAGTGTGGTAGTGTGTCCGTCTTTTCCCTCTCCACCCTGTTACATTGCCTAATTGGTCAAAGCCACTGCCTCAATGTCCTACAAGGTCAGGATTATTGTTACTTCTCTTTCTTCTAACTAGCTTCTGACCTATTGACCCAAAGATACGCATAGTCCTAGAATAGGTTTGAGTTCTAAGTCACACAAATACAAGGCTTCTTCCCAAAGGAATATTTTGGGATTTCTTTCACTGGGATACTGTGCTTTCTCAAAGAACCTAAATGAGTAGAGAGGACAGCTTTGCTCATGGCCACCACTACCCTCAGAGAGCACAGATCTTGGGGCTGGAGAGAAGCACAGGGGCAAAGCTTCCATTCTCTGAGATCCTGGTTCAATGTGATAAAGCCACTTCATTATCTGTCATTAAATTCAATCTCAAACTGTATTTGATTGAACAAAACCACATTGTTTATTAGATTAAAAAACCTGCCAATGCTTCAGGTAATACAGGACAGAGATAAAAAGAGTCTGTATGAGCCATGCAGAGTGGCAAAAATAGAGCACAAAAATGTGTAAATATTTTCCTTAATATGACCAAGATTTTAAAAGTAAAATGAAGAACCTGTCAATGGGGCTAAAATTGAACCACTCAAACCAGGCTCAATGTTTATAAATGAAGAAGAGCCAAACCAATAATAATATTGTGGCATTGATTCTTTATGGTCTCAGTCACACCCACCTCATCATTTAATATATTTTTTCTCCTAATATGTGTTCAATCCTTTTTGATGGCTTGGCTCAGCGCTTAAATAATGGAGCCAAACCATATCCCTTTGGTTGGTCTCAAGCTTGGCTGGACTTTCAATGACTTCCACATATTATGAGCCACTCTCACAAAAGGCTTAATATATAATAAAGCTACCTACCTAACAAGAATCAGCATTTCTGAATTCGTTCTATGAGCCAGTCACTGTGCTTAGGAGTTTACACACAGGATGTCATTTAATCATCATAAGAACAGGCTGAGGTAGCTAGAATTAGACCCATTTTTCTGATAGGGGAACTGAGGCAGAGAGCTTAGGACTTTCCCATGGTCACAGAGTTAACAAACAGTGAGACCTTGTTTCTGTCAACTGCATTTTAACTGCTGCTGGGTCACAGGGTGTTGTTCTGCTATACTTTGAGGAAAATTCCCTGACAAATTAGGATTGCTACTTGTGGAAATGTAGAAGGCTGCATATTGCTGCAATATGTGAAGGCTGCCAATATTTCCTAAGGGGTCTGCCTGGGAAATAAATCGCTCACTGTGAGATGGCACAGAGATCTGAATCAGTTCACAAACATGATCAATTCCTAACCCCCCGCCTTCTGCCGCCACCACCACCACCACCAGCAGCAAGAAAAAATAGGACTGCTGCACACCCACACCGCGAATTATTTTTTGTGATTTGTGTTTTCTCAATTTCTTTTTAAATGTAGTCGGTGTAGTATGAATGCCCCTATATGCAAATATTGGGTGAGGGGTTACCCAAAGCAAGAGTTACCTCGGGCCAAACCCAAAATAGCCCTGGTGCTCCCACCCCTGAACTTAAAAGCCAGCCCATTCTCCCTGCTCTGCTGCGGTGACTTCAGTGGTCACAGGCCGCAGCCTGGGTGGTCCGCCATGCCCAAGCACTCCCTGGGCCAGGGAGCAACCACATGCCCTGGTTCTGGGGTGGGAAAGGATGGGGAGAAACAGATAGAGCTGATAAATACACCCTGGCTTCCCCTGACTCCCTCTTGGGGAAAGTCAACTATATACGAGCCGACTGTGCTTACACAAGGCGAAGCTTCTCAACAGTACAGCTCTGTCTGCATTGCCTCGGGTTTTTCCTTCCTGCCTCCGCGCAGCAACACGGAGGCCACGTGGCACTTCAGGGCTGGTGGGAAGATCATGACACTGGAAGCAAAGAGGCCCCGGTTCTGACTCCAGCTCTGTCACTCTCAAGCCCAGATGTTCAGCTCTCTGCCCATCCAGGCTTTTCATCTTCTATTTCTCTGGGCATTGGGCACTGGGGCTTATTTGTTATTTCCTGTAGATAGAAAAAAAGAAAGTATTTCTGCCAGACTTCTGCAGGCCCTATTAGAAAGCCATCATTTGTAGCAAGCAAGGTTCAGTCCTCGAAAGAATTCTACTGGCAGTCAGCGCTTGTGTCTTCTGGAGGGCTGACAGGAGGTCGCAGGGAGAACCCAGGTCCACCTCAGGGCTGCCCTTCTCAGGAGAGGGGAGGCCATACACCCGATGACTTCTCAGCAGAGTCCGGAAGCGAGAACACTGTCCCGTCGTGTAGCGGAGACAGCTCTTGCTCCAGCCTGTGACCGGGCTCTCATGGAGCCACATCCGCCTCAAAGGGCCGGTAGAAACAGAACCACTACCTCTGGGGAAAGACTCTCCCTCTTCTTTATGAGACTCATAAGGATCCAGTCCTAGAAGATGAAAGAATGAAAACGTTCCCTCAATTAAAGAAAAAGGGGGAAATGTGTTAATGCCATAGGCTGCAGGGTTGGGAGAAAGAACTGGCCTTTTCTTTTTTCTTTCTTTCTTTTTTTTTTTTAACTGGAAAGTCCATTTGCCACCTTTATTCAACAGACAGGAGGAGCAGATCTCATGGCCACAAGTTGTTTTATCTAATTTTTTCCCCTCCTGGTTTTCTTTGTTGTGAGTTCCAAGCTGCTTTGTACCCTTCCATCCTTTACCACTACTGAGTCTCTTCTACAGATCTGTACAAATAAACAGGCCGCTTCCCGATTGCCAGCCAGCGGCACCACATCCTGTGTTAGCGCTGATGATAAATAGGAGGGAGGCAGGTAGTCCCCCAAGCACATGTGGGAAGCATCCTCGCCTCTGAACAGAAGCACACAGCATTCAATTCTAGCCAAAGCTTGTTTGGCCTTGTGGTCTGCTGAGTTGAAATGGCTATGCGATTTTCCCTCTGAATCTAAAGATTATGTTTTTCCTCTGACATTTTTTCTTTCCTAAATTTTGGTATATAAAAATATAACCCCTTGGGGGAAACTATTGGCTTTAGCCATGAATCCCAGGTGTATCCTAATTAGCTTTAAAACTCACATGTAAAAAAAAAAAAAAAAAAAAAAAAAGCTTC
This sequence comes from Myotis lucifugus, assembly GCF_000147115.1. NCBI lineage: Eukaryota > Metazoa > Chordata > Mammalia > Chiroptera > Vespertilionidae > Myotis > Myotis lucifugus. The sequence goes on from NW_005871048.1 coordinate 29,899,216, forward strand.
ACGGTGAAGACAGCTAAAGCAAGGAGCAGCCACAATTTGGGGCTAATTAACTCTTCTGGTAACATCTAGTGACTGAAAACGATGGTCTCAAAGATTCTGTGATGATACAATTCTACCCAGGATTGTATCTGTTCTTTCAACTTTAGAATGATTAGCAACCTGAAATTATTTTTAGCTCTAGTTCTTATTTATTCTTTTCCTCGCCCCAATTTTGTATTCTTCACTTTCTTCCAGCTAAACCCTCCAAGCTCTGCTTAAAATATAGGAATTCCATGAGCAAAAATACACTGAGGGGGTCAGCATGGGGAACAATCCTTCTTTTGCATCCTACATACAGCAGTCTCAGAAGCCAGGGCAGACTGATGATGGGCAAAGAAAGGGAAAAGTACTGTGACTCCACTGTCTCCAAGAACTCTTATTTTGCACCCCAAGATCTTAAGCGGCCCTCTCCCACTTTTCTGAACTGCTCAAGGGAATGCTGTTTCTATTCGGAGCGGGTGCCTTGGTAGCTGATCTGCAGTAGAAGGAAAACCACACCTGTGGTTATAGGCCGGTCCCAGGAGGGACCAGCTAGAGATGCCTTAATTGTACACAGCTGTCCATCCGTCTGGGCCAGCCTGTGACAGTCAGCAAGTGGGCCTGGAAAGTTGCAATAAAAGCACACTCATTCCTACTGAGGTCTCTCCCACCCACCTGTCAGGGAAGGCATCCTTTCATCCAGCTTACAGTGTCCATGGTCTGAAAGGGCTATCCCGCAGGCTTAGACAAGGAATAAAAATCTTCCATCTTATATTAAGAAAAGAGAATATTGGCCCCGAAATCAAAAGAGCTGGCCTCTAATCTGGAGTTTCTCCTTATGAATATTCAATCAGGGGATTGTGAAGGCCCCTTCCACCTATAAAGTTTCTGTGAAAGGATGTGTTCTCACATTCGCTCCTTTGAAGACCAATGGCTGACTTCTGTGTAGATAGAAGGTGGAGGAATGAGACTCGAGGATACCCAGGTTCACATTTCATAGGGAATTCTCATAGACATGTGTTTACCACTTTTTTTCTGGAATCAGGAGAGCTCTTGCAGGTCAATGTGGGTTATAAGGCTTACGTGAAATAAAATATCATTTTTCTGATACACTGACCACCAGTCAGAAGGTTAAATTGAGATTCCTTTGCAAAGCAATAAAGCAACTCTAAAAGTTCAAGTAAGATAACTACAACAATGGAAACACCAAATGAACACTTATTTTGTGCCAGACCCTGAGCTCAGGATGTCTACGTGTGTTATCCCGGCTTAGCATTATAAACACACGCTGTCCTCTCATTCTGTTCTCCAATTATCCCCTCAGGTCGGCTTGCCATATGTCCACCTCCTGCACAGAGATGTTTGTATAAGGTAAGACCTTTATGCACAAACACACCCAACCAGCCCAAATCCACCCTAAGGACTGCCATAGCCTTCCTCTCAACACATTGCTTCCTGATGGGAGGGAAACAGCTCCATATTTGTCAAAAGGGAAAGAAGTCCCCGTGTTTGTTTTTTCCTGGTGCACTTCCTTCAAGTCTCTGGAATTATTTTATCGACACCAGGAGTGTTTAAATCAATATCTGCAAAAGCTCTTAAGCTATAATAATCAGGATCTTCAGCACTCAATATATTCTGACAAACCCGCCCTCTATGTCAAGTGAAGTGGGTTAACTCATAGGTAGGGATTTTTAAACCCACTCCTTAGCTACTAGTACTTTCAGTAGGAAAGTCCATAATTATTAAGTCAAATGCAAGGGGACAAGCATCCCCAACTATATAGTTTTAATTCCCTTTAAGTCCAACCTGCACAAACTTCATCACTCCCTTGTAGTGTTGCTAACTAATGAGTTGAATTTTGGCAGTCCATTAATCTTAATTTTGTAAACATTGATTTTTTTTCCTGGGTTTTGAATGGAGCTAAAATTAGCATGGTTTTTATTTTGTTTTGTTTGGGTCTTTTTGTGTGTTTTTTTAGGATAACCTCTATTTCAACTTCCTGCTACTGGATATTTTATTACAACAAACAGCTCTATCCTTGATCAGGGTCTAAAAAGAAGTCAGAAGAGTTCTGGGAATAATGATCCCACCTCTCATCTTGTTTCACACACTTCCCCTGTCCCTTCTGGGACATGGAACCGCCGTTGACTTCTAAGGAAATTCACTTGAGGCTCAATTAAAACTACAGGGCACAGAGAGAGGCATGTCCTCACCTTTTCCTCCCCAGTAGTATCTGTTTCCAGGACCGACCAATCCTGTCCAGGAGGACATTTGAGGGCTTGTGGTATATGACTAAACCGGGAGGGTGAACCCAGCACTCACTCATTTGACAACCCCTGGTTCACTTCCACTTCCTCTCTTAAGTGCAAATGTCTAAAATTTAAAACTGAAAGGGTCTCTGGCACCAAAGGGAGTACTCATGGCTTCTGATCTTTCCCCAACATTCTCTGGCTCCTTAGCCATTGCCATTTAGCAAAAGTTTAGGAAAGAGCAGTTTTATTAGTGTAGGGGACATGGAGTGTGAACTACACTCTTTATTTAAGCTGAGTAGGTCATTTCACATCACTCATTTCCACATCATGCTCTCTCTTTAGCGTGTTCTCACTTAAAACAGGCTATCTATTCTATCTTTCTTCTTTTTCTTTCTCTGTGATAGCCTATTCCAAAAGGCTTTGAGCCTTTTCCCCTTATTTTTCTCAAAACTACCATTAAAGACCCTCTCCTCCTTTCTCTACTCTATCCCTTTAGTTTGTTGCCATTACTTCATATTTCTACTGGCAAAATACAAATCCAGTCTTTAAGCATTATCTGCTCACTTACAACAAACCAAACAACCATATTTCTTCTTTTGAATCATCCTGACATTTATCACTGTCCTTCGAGATTTTATGTGGCTCACTGAAATTCTAAAAGCAGTCACCAAATCAGTCTCGGGAAAGAAAAAAGAAAAGCTCTCCAGTGCCTAAGGTTGGATTTTTGGTGATGAAGAATAGAGGCCTCGTGGTCAGATCACAGCCAGCCAGGTAGAAATCTCAGCTCCAGCTTAGTGTCATAAGCTATTTGCGCCTCATTTTTTCCCATCTACAAATTGAAGATATGATAGTCTTTACTTCTCAGGCTAGTTGTGAAGACTAAATGAGAGCCTGTGTATAACACTTAGCATAGTGCCTGGCACATGGCTTCTTAATAAATATTAGCTACAAAACAAAAGCATACACAATTGTTTACCAAAGGTTACATCCTCAGGCCCCAGTTGCAGTTTGAGGATTGTTATTCTGCTATACCATTTCATTTTCAGCAGCATTTTATTTTATGGTATGAGGAACATGGGAAGGTGTGCACAGATGTATATTTGCATTTTGAATTTTGAATCTTTGAATTTCTCTTTTACTGACCTGCCACCAAGTCTGAAATCCAGCAGTAAGTGCCTGCATTTTGTGAGATGCTGTCAATCAGACTATGACTGGTAGGAAGAAGTAGGGATCTAGTCCCTGCCCTTTGAAATCTAGCTGGAAGAGAGGACACACACTCAACTGAAAATACCAGCCACACAAGAGCCATCTCACACACAGCTCTGCTAGTCATTGATTAAATGAGTGGCACAGTGACTGTCAGTTTAGACAACTACTACCTGACATGGCGTAGGAAGAATTCATGGCGCGAGAGAACTAAAGCTTAGCTTTGACATATGGGCCTGTTTGGATCAGATAAGAGAAGTGGGCTGAGCATTACCAGCAGGGAAATTTCAGAAACAGTGGCCCAGAGTGTGGACAGAATAGAGTGTGTTCAGTAGACAGTGAGGTTCTGAATTGTGCTAGAGCAAAGTGGGAATATTTCACACCTACTTCTAGTGGAAGACAGAGTAGGACCACCTTATGCTTAAGTCACTGAGTGTGGGCTTTCACTTTGAATTTCTTATGGTGACTCAGGTATAACAAAGAAGTTTCTTCTAGAAAACTATCTCCTAGCAATTGTCAGTGGTTCATCAGAACTCTCTGTTGAGGAGTCTGAGGCCACTGGCTCACGGGAAAACAAAGAATGACTGAGTATTAATGTCTGCCACAGGGAAGGAGAAAGAGGTGACTTACAGGCTTTAAGTCTGCCATCCAGGCAATGTAAACAAAGGAGGTCAAGGAGGGCAATTCAATCCAAAGAGTGATGCAATAAAAAAGATGTTTGAAAAGTTTAATTTGGCAACAGATCATAGGATGGGCTGCTGAAAGAAGAGAGGAAGCACGGAAGCCACTTTGGAGGTTTTTGCTGAAACCAGGACAGTAACAATGCAAACATAAAAGAAGGAACACATTTAAGAGATTGTAAGAACGAATCGATATACTTAACATGACTTCTAAAGGACCTTTAAATCGAGTTAGGGTATTTTTAATAGACTTTATTTTTTTAGAGCAGTTTAAATTCACAGCAATATGGAGCAGAAGGTCAAGGGTTTCCCATACAGCCTCTGCCCCCACACACGCATAGCCTCTCTCATTATTCACATCCCCAACTGGAGTGGCACATTTGTTACAACTGGTGGACCAGCACTGACACATCACCAGCACCCAAAGTCCAGAGTTTCCATTAGGTTTCACTTTGGAAGCTGTACATTCTATAGGTTTGGACAAATGTGTTATGACATGTATCCTCTATTATAGTATCATACAGCGTGGTTTCACTGCCCTAAAAATAACTGTGCTCTGCCTTTTCCTTCCGCTCTAGCCTCAGGCAACCATTGATCTTTCTCCTGTCTCCATAGTTTTATCTTTTCCAGAATATCATATAGTTTGAGTCATATAGTATGTAGCTTTTCAGATTAGCTTCTGTCACTTAGAAGTATGCATTTTATTGCCCTCCATTGGAATGAGCTTGGTAGCTCATTTGTTTGTAGAGCTGAATAATGTTCCATCGTTTGGATGTACCACAACTTATTTATCCATTCACCTACTGAAGGACACCTTGCCAAGTCTTGGCAATTATGAATAAAGCTGTTACAAACATCCACGTGTCAGTTTTCATATAGACATACGTGTTTTCCTCTTTGGAAAAATTATCAAGGAGCACAATTGTTAAATTATATGATAAGAGGATGTTTAGTTTCGTAAACAACTTGTTCTCCAAAGTGGCTGTACCATTTTACATTCCCACCAGCAATGAATGAGAGTTCCTGTTGTTTCATGTTCTTGCCAGCATTTGGTGGTGTCAGTGTTCTGGATTTTGATAATTCTACTAAGCACATAGTAGTATCACGTTATTGTTTTAACTTGCATTTTCCTGATGACATATGATGTGTTGCAGAGTTAAGACATTTTGATTCTTGAGAAGGGTACCATATTGGCTAGTTTTACATTAGCAAAGATTTATTCCATTGAATGCATTGCCAAGCACTGCACTTAACAGACAGCAAGGTAAGAGGGCATTTGAAATACAATGTAGGTAAGTTCTGAAAAATTATCCATAAGGACAATTTTGGATAAGATCTATTCTTAATGTCAGTGAGTATTTTGGTAACCATGGTAAATGCTTTACCTTGGTAAAGCAGAGGCCACCTAGAGGGATTCAATGACCTTGCAGAGATGTTGGAAAATAGTGAACCTAAACCTTGCCTTCATCGTAATTTCAACCAACACCTCTGGCCCTGCCTTAGTTCACCCACTTCTGTCTCTCTGTCTTGTGATAAGTTGACTATGTGTATAAGGTATATCATAGCAGTTATGCTAAAAAAATAGATACAAGACTGAAGCCAGATCTTATTTCAAGGACAAGTCTCCCAAAAGTCTTCCTGGAAGATCGAGCAGAGGTAAAAGGGGAAGACACTGATTATAATCATTGATACTGCAAAATGTATTTATTTGTTAATTTATTGAGGGAACACTCTGTATGAGCTCTGAATTTAAAAAAACACTTCAAAATTATAGCAATGATGTATAACATCCAGAAATATGCATTCTACTTAGGAGGAAAAAATAACATGTTTATTAAAATTAAGGAATACATGAGATGGCACAGGCCATACATAGCAAATGTTCCTGCCTTGTATCTCACCAATTAAGCTCAGATATGCTGCAAGTTGGTTGAAGGAAAGTATGATTTGGGAAACAGGAATAGCCATTCATGTAAGGGCTGAAGCACAGAGATTTCCCAGAGCTAGATGAAAGCGAGGCAAAAGAGAATAACAAATGAGGAGGAGCTGTGTGGTGAAGGACTAGCCCTGACTGGGGCTCCCCCTCTTTCTGTACAAATGTGTTGATTATGTGAAACCCACTAGGCTGAGGGAAAGATGGTTGGAACATTTCCTTAGACAATGGCCCGATTGAAAGGTCACTTCCTGCCACTTTCCATATCCCTGGGGGGCAATCCCATCCTGGCTCCCAGTACACAGTGATGGCTATGTTGAAAGCCAGGCTTCCAAACAAATGCCTGCCTTGCAGAATCATAGGCCTCCACTTTGGGGTTTAGAGATGAATTAAAGATTAGTATTCATGCTTAAATGTCCACTCAAATATAATGCAATCTGTACAATTTTTCAATCATAGTCATTGCAAGTAGCTGCGAATGTTTTCCTATATTTTGTTGACTCTATGATTTTTCATATCATCTGAGAAACAGAAATTCTTCACTCCCAAATGAGCAACATTTTTAACTCAACCCTGACCCTAACATGATAAAAATCTGTGCCGTTGAAAAGAAACATAAAGTGTTTTGTTGTTCTGTGCTTTCTTTTCCCCTGAAAGCCATCCAAGGGACGAATCCCGTTGCCTGCGTTCACAATGAATATGACATAGAAAGAGCATGGTATTTTAGACAGAGCTTTCAGAAAAATCCATATAAGGGCAAAAAGAAACATTGATGCTGAATTCTTTCCTAATTTAAGGCATTTTGAGTCCAGTTTTTATTTAAAAAAGAAAAAAAAGGAATAAGAATTCCAGGGCAAATGCTCCTGGGATTTCTTGTGGGAGATAAATGTAGTGATGAGCAGACATTGTTCAAGACATTGTTCAAGTCATTGAAGGAACCAAAAAAAAAAACAAACAAACAACTAAATGTCTCCTCACTGTGCCTAACCAGCAACAGCCTATACAAGGGACCTCACCTTTCCCCCAGCCCACAGTCCACATCCTCAGTTCTTGAATCCCAACATAACTCAATACTCTAGCATATTACACATGTTGGTGTGTTGTTTTGAAATTGCTCTGAAGTTACTTAGTGGAAACATTGCATAACCTAATGCAATGCTTATCAAAGCAGATGATCTACATCAGAATCACCTGGGGTTTTATTAAAAGGCAAATTCCTTAGCCTATGCCTGGAATTGCTGAATGTGGAATGTCTATGGGAGAGGCCTGGATATCTGCATTGTTAGAGGCAGTCCTGTGGTACAGATTCACGTGTAAACAAGTCTGGACTTTGAACTCTGGGCTTAGTTCTACTACTGAACATTTGTTGTAGACTATCAGCCAGTTGCTTAATCTCTGTTTTTTCACCTATAACATAGTATTATTGTGAAGAAATATACGCAGAAGTACTCAAACATATAAGAAAAATATCCCATGCACTTCTGAATTCCGTAATTAGATTTAAAAGTCTTTGAGATCCAGGGATTTCTTTTTTGTATTTTCCCTATTGGTAATGTCATATTGATAGCTGGATTTTAGTAATTGTTGTTTAATATACTATACAGCAGGAGACTTGAAAGCATTTTCACCCTGATACTTAGAGAAAGTCAATTAGCCACTAGGAATCCACATCAATGTAGAATTTACTTTGGTGAATTTACTATGAACCAGGGTCTTCCCTAGGTAGGACTTAAAGGTTAATAAACTATCAGAATTGATTAAACTTAATCAAACTGTTCTTTGCTATTTAACAATACTTATAAGGTGGACATGTAAGGCCTCCTTCCTAATTTATTTAATTTTCCAGGAGAAAAATAACTCAGGTAACCTAATAAGTCATGTTGACTACCCAACATTGATTAAAGTAAGACTAAGGAGAGCTGCTTTTTAACTTAAAAAACAAAACAAAACAAAACAAAAAAAACAACACAACGTGGACATTATTTTAATGCTTTCTCATATCAATACTTCGAGTACTATTTTATACCCCTATTTTACAAATGATTAAACTGAATCAAAGGAAAGTTAAGTGGCTTTCTCCACAGCTTGATATGTGGTGTATCTACAAGAGGGGAAGGCCTGAGTGTGGCGGATCACCGGGGCCAGGCAGGGAGAGTGCTGAGACTGCCAGGGGGGACGCTCAGTAAGGTCACTCACTTAATGCCTGACCATTGCCCTCCTTTCGGTTGATGTATTTATTTCTTTAAATGTGGCTAAGTATTTATTCAGGTTCAGGTCTGTTTTACAGGCTCTGGAGTCATTTTGTCTTGTAAAGTCAGTGTTTCCCCAAGTCCATTTTATTTGGTAAAAGGATGAGTACTTTTTTTATATAAACAGTTTTGTATGTATTATCATGGTTATTATAAAAAATATATAACCCATATCCTCAAATCTAATTTCAAAATAATATTCTAAAGATGAGGTTAAATAATTTAAAATGGTGATTTGATATAAAGTTAATGTAATGAAAAACATGAAATAATAGTTTTGGTATTGTGCAGAAATCACCAATTTATGGAAGGAATAATAAGGGCTGTTGGGGAAAGATTGCTTTAAATTGATTTACCTCTCTCTGTTTCATTTGGAGTTGCTTTTAGAGTTTAACTTTAAGGAAAAAAATATTTGTTTCAGGTCTTCAGGGGCTGCCTCAAAGTAGCCCCTCATAAGCCAATAACATATGTATATTATTCAAAATTATATTGCTGACTATGTAACTCCAAACCACACTAAATATACAGTGAAAATGGCTCCATTTATTGACTTATACCTAATTTATACACTGTTCTAGTCATTGCACATATGTAGTGTTAATTATCAGAACTCCTGTGGTATAGTTAGCATTATCCCCAATGTATAGGTATGCAAACTGAGACCGTGAAAATGCAAAAATTACCTAACAGCCCCCTAACTTACTAAACATGGGAACCAAAACTGAAACTCAAATATGTCATTCCCTAAAGTGCTTGTTCTTTTCCCAACACATATTGCTTCCCTGTATTAAATTTCTTAAAATATATTACCTAAAATATTTCACAATGTCTTACACAGCTAAGTTTCAGTGAGTATATTGTAGTTATAGAAAAGCTATACTCTATTACTGTGTCTGTTTGTCTTGAAGAGAATTGAGTTTATTGTATTCTATATGTGTTGGCTTTGAGTCACTATGTTTCTTTTCTCTGAAGCTAACATTGTCTCTACCCATGGAAATGAGAATCTGGCAACTATATTTATACATGAGAGACCATCTTGTCCTGGCCAGCTAGGGATCTACACCTCTCCTAAGTCAGAGTCACTCTGATTGATTTTTTCCTGTAAATCTTGACTAAGGACTACTTTGCTAAACAGAGAACAGGTAAACTGGGGAGCTATGGGACAGTACATGGGGTGGAGAAGCAGAGAGAGAAGACTGAAGCAAGAGTTCACCTAGAACTAGAGAGAGAGAGAGAGAGAGAGAGAGAGAGAGAGAGAGAGAAACACGACCAATCTGGATTTCTAGTGACGACCTCTCCTGAGCCTCAGTTATGCATCTCCTACCCTTGTGCTGTGAAGTATCTGTACAAACAAATCCTTGTTTTAATTAAGCTAGTCTGACATGGATCTCTGTTATTATAACCAAAACCGAGTTAATTAATACAGTCACAATGTTGGAAAGATATTTCTCCTTAAAAACACTTTCCAGTGAGTGGCCCTGAACCATTCAGGTTCTTCTGATCATTTACTGGTAGTGACAATATGACAGATTATTTCAGTTAGTTCTAGAAGCCAGTCCATTTGACTACATTGTAATACATACACTTAATATGCTAAGATACATGACTCAGGTTTTTGGTGAGTTTGATTAAATTACACAAATATTTTTGTATCATAAAGATATTCAAATGAGAAAATATTACTTTCTCCCCTAAAGAGCAGAATCACAAAAGATGGCCTTTATTGATCCCCTAAACATGTTTGTCTCATTTAGCCCCTTTGGTTGCTCCTTCTACTCATCCTGTCTTAACCATTCTTAGTAGAAATTCTAGAATAATTTTTGACCCAGACAAAAGTAGAAGCAGATTTAGCAACCAAAGCAGTATATTACTTAGCATGTGTTAATATGATGGTACATACCAGAGGAACAAAATAAAATCATCACAAGAAATTACTGCAAAACACAAGCACTCTGTATAATTCAAACTAAGCCTTGTAACTGGTTCAAACAATTTGGTTTTGATTTTATACATCACCAAAGTGAGACATTAAAGAAGACTCTACAGAGAGCCCTTTTTGTTGTTGTTGTTCATCCATGTTTTTCCTTGGGTTTAAGAAATGGGGAGAAAAACAATGGAAAACCGTAGCTTTTTTTTCATTGAATTGATTTTTAAAAAAATCAGTTTGGAAATTAAAATCAGATTTTTTTCAAGCAAGAAAAAAATACATCTGAGTAAAGCACTTATACTAAATGTCTTAGCAGAATGTGGATTAAATTACTGGTTTTAAAACCACCCTTTAAAAATGGCACTGACTCTGGAATGGAAAAATCAGTGGGTCCAAAGTAGAACAAGATTTTGACACTAGTAAAATTGAAAGCTAAATTAAAACTTGGTGTAAGTTATTGAAGATTTAATAATCCTAGGAAAGTTCTGCCTATAACATCTTCCTCGCTGAAATTAATATTTTCCTAAGTGTTTGCCTTTAATGATTGTTTCTAATTTATTACAGAAATTCTTTAGGCTATAGCTATTGAAACCTGTAATTTGATCCTCCAAGTAGATTTGGGGAAGCAAATCCACATGGGCCTGAGTATCCAATCTCTTGACCTTGGTTCTTTCAGCTGTAAGTTGTTCTTTTCAATGTTTCTGCCCAAGAGAGGAAAGGCCAATCTAGAGCTGTGGGAGGTACCCTTGCTTTGTGAGCCGCCATAAAAGTTGGCAGGTGCTAAAAGATCGAGTGCCATAAGACCACAGCTGAAGTTATAAATACATGTTTTTAGAGAAAAAAATATCGTTAGTAGCATATTAATATTATTGTATGTCATGCTACAGATGAATTTACTTCTACAAAATGAATGCCTTGTTGAAAAATGAGCCAGCAGAGGTTGCTTTTAAAAGGAAGAATTAATGCACAAGGTTTACATTGACTTTTTTTTGAAATCTAAAAACTCTATGTGCATTACTCATTGAATTCATCAGACCACTAAAAGTTATTATTAGGCACTGTTAATATATTAGTATACAGAAGAGTAATGGGTCAGGCTGGCCCTACACTGGCAAATAAGCAACTTTCCATGAAGAGTCTATTAGAGACAATATCACCCTAAATCCCCACAAATGGTACCATAACCCCTGGTTGATGCCAGTGGAAACATGTAGCTGTTAAAAAGCAAACACTGTTGAACTCCTATACAAACTCTTTCTGCTGCTTACAAGATCCTTCCCTGTACCCCTTTCTGTGGGAATAATTTTCTTTTCTTTTACTCTCAGTTTAAATGTCATCGTTTCTCTGAAGCTTTCCCCCCATCAGAATTTTGCCCAGCCCCCACTGAAACAGAATTGATAAGTTAATCACATACTCCTCTGTGTTACCATAGCATTCTGCTAGTACTTGTAGCACAGCACTTATCATGTTGTATTATAATTAGCTCTGTGTCCCCTGGTCTATCTTCATGAACCTGGAGACTTTTGAAAGTGGGGACAAGGTGTAATTCATTCAGTGCTTTGTTTATAACAGGTACTCATCAGAAACACGTGAATAAAATCCTCTTAATAAAAGTATACTCACCCATTCCCTCATTCACACCTCTTTTCGACAAGTAGTGTCACATAGTATATATTTGGTGTCTTATTCCAAAATATTTTCTCAGAGCCATTTCTCAGAAGTGGAGGGTAGAGACCCAGAGGTCACTGGAAATCTTTCAAATGCATGGCATCACGTAATGGACATGAAGTCTCATTAAATGACAGAATTGCATTTGGTGCCATGCTAGTATCAAGCATGGATGACCATGCTTGTGAGTTCTAGAGCTCTCAGAATTGGAAGAGACTTTATGAGTAATCTATTTCAAGTTCAATGCAAGAATCCCTCTCCCCCCATTCCTCACAGGTAAAATCTGTCTAGATACAACCAGGGCAGAAATCATCTTTCTCAGAGACAGCCTGTTCCATTTCTGAAGAAGTCTGTTTCTTAGAATGCACTTTCATTTACTGAGCCAAAATCAAATTCCCTGAACTTCAAACATTGATCCTGGCTCTTGCCTCTAATGTTTCAAAGATTTAATCTAATCCCTCTTCAAATATTGAAAGGCAGCCATGGTTCCCTCTAGGTATTTTCCACTACAGCCTATAAACCTGACTAAAGCTGTATCATCCAGCACACATGTGTCTATTAACCACAAGGACATCATGAGAGATCACTTCAAAGGACCTTACTCATGTGCTAATACTAGCATTTCTTTAACCACCAACTAAATAAGCAATCGCTTAATAATTTATTTATATTCTATACTAGAGGCCTGGTGCACGAAATTCATGCATGGGGGGAGGGGTCCCCTCAGCCCAGCCTGCACCCTCTCCAATCCAGGACCCCTCGGGGGGATATCTGACTGCTGGTTTAGGCCCGATCCCTGGGATCAGGCCTAAACCAGGAGTTGGACATCCCTCTCACAATCCAGGACCGCTGGCTCCTAATTGCTTCCCTGCCTGCCTGCCTGATCGTCCCTAACTGCCCCCCCTGCCCGCCTGTTTGCCTCTAACTGCCCCCTGCTGCTGGCCAGGTCACCCCAACAGCTCCCTCCCTGCTGGCCTGGTTGCTCCTAACTGCCCACCCACCCCCCACCAGCCTGGTCATCCATTGCTGCCCCCCTTGCCAGCCTGGTCGCCCCCAACTGTCCCCCTTCTGGCCTGGCTGCCTCCAACTGCCCCCCACTGGACTAGTTGCCCCTCACTTCCCCCCCTGCCAGCCTAATCACCTCCAACTGCCCCCCCACTGCCCCCTCTGGCAGCCTGGTCACCCCCAACTGCTCCCTCTGCCAGCCTGGTCACTCCTAACTGCCCCCCCCCACTGGCCTGATTGCCCCCCAATTGTCCCCCCTTGCTGGCCTGGTCACCCCCAGCTGCCCCCCCCCCCTGCTGGCCTGGTCACCGCTCATGGCCCCCTCGCTGGCCTGGTCACCCCAAGCAGCCTGCTTGTTCAGTCATTTGGTCATCCCTCAGTAACCCCTGCTGGCCTGGTTGCCCCATGCAGCCTGCTTGTTCAGTCATTTGGTCATCCCTCACTAACCCCCCTGCCGGCCTGGTTGTAGGTAGCCATCTTGTGAGGGTGTGAGGGTTAATTTGCATGTTGCCTTTTTATTATATAGGATTTCCTTCTGTTATCAGTTACAATTCAACTGGAGAGAAGGGGCTCTTAAATATTCAAAATGGGAGAAGAGGACAAACTTTTATAAGGAATTGGATACACAGAAGCAGGAAGGCTCACTGAACAGGGAGGGAGTGGTGAGGCACCCTAATTAGAAATAGCAGGAAGTCACTAGGACTCCTAAGTTAGAGGAAAAGAGAGAGAAGAGCCTGTGATATCAGGACCAGAAGTTAGAGTCACCTAGAGGAAGGCAGCATGAATATATAGCAGGAGCTGTAGCTACAGAGAAGACACTACAGGAGATATTTCCAGAGATACTACCTGAGACACAGAGAAACAGGGAAAACAACCTGGTTTCCCCATCCTGCAGCCCTTTACGCTCCCACTGGGGTTTCCCACTGGCTAAACCCACTGGAGAGAAAGCTGACACAGAAATCTGTAAAATGCAGCCAGTAGGGGAACTAGAGCAGGGAGGGGTGGAAACATACGCCTTTCCACACGTCTACATATTCTGTAAATATTACACACTTGATGAATATATCAGTACTTTCGTTGATTACCTTCATCATAGCACTTACTTCATTATGCTTTGTTTTGGAGGTTGCTCCTCACACAAATGTTTTTCCCAAATCTGAACAAGTCTGACATAACCATGTTATCATTGTTGTTATTATTGTTGTCATTTGACCATTGTTGTTGTTGTCATTTACCTCCATAGCATTAATTCTGTGTTGCACACAGAACACTAAATTAATAAAGATTATTAATTATTATTCTCCCAAAATAGCTCTTCTTTTATTATCCCTTCCTTGTTTGCAGTTCAATTTTTGCTTCATTGTGTTTGCATTATATTTTTCAGTTTACAGTGTGTTAATAAAAAATTAACTGGAGTTAAATAGACCCAATTTTCCTTCTTAGAGGGTTCACTAGACAATAATGTCACTTGACTAATTTTTTTTAACAGTACACACCCAACTTTGATTGTTGTGAGGAACACAAAATGTATCATGAAAATGTTCAATGACATTTAAATGATACATATCAACAGGTCTTTGATATATTTTTATATTTTTAAATAATTCTGTTTTATTTTTTTTGAGATTTTACTAAAGCAATACTTACATAGTAGCCCTGGCACAAACATTTTGGCATTTAACAGCCAGGTAGCTTTATAAAATCATAAGTCAGCTGGCTGAGTTTATGAATTTAACTAAACTTTCACCAAAAAAATGGCAGACTTTAACCATAATTAGCAGAATTGAACAATAATTACATAATTGTGTTGATTCAGAATGTATGTCCAGAGCTTTTCCTAACTGTCCAAAATAAAAAATTTTAATCACAAGCACTAGACTGAGCCTCAAATGGTGACATATAAACCTTGCTGTCCCATACAGTAGACACTGGCCATGGAAAGCCACCAAAAACTTGAGATGTGGTTCTAACTTTGCCTAAGTTGTAAACATAAAACATGCACCAAATTTTGAAGACAGTATGAAGAAAAGAATGCAGAATACCTTATTCATCTTTTATATTGACTACATGTTAAAATTATAATAGCTTACATATATTAGGACCAATAAAATGTTACTAACATTAATGTCACTCGTTTCCTTTTACTTTTTAAATTGGGGTCCTAGAAAATTAAAAAATACATAGGTGGCTAACATTTGTGGCTTTCTTCATATTTCTTTTGGATGGTGCTGGTCTAGAGCAAATGAAGAAATGTCTGCAGAGACAGGACATAGCAAGTAAAGAAGAAGTCATCTCTCCTTTTAATTAGTTTTGGAATGGCGGCAGATTTGATGTCAGACATTTAAGAGACAAGACTATTCTCTTCAGTCAAGCAAAACTCCCACTGTGGTTCCTAAGAGTTCTGCCTGAGTGAAACAAATGAGATTAGGCCCATGGTGTTTACTTTGTACTAAAACATTTTCTTTTTTCCAAAACTTTCTTAGTACACTGTTGGCTACCAGGCGGTAGACGTACAGAATAGAGAAAGGATGAAAGAACAATAAAGGAACAATTTGAAAGTGTTGTTGTGAAACATGTAACTAGTGCTGTCAACTGCTGGTTCTTTCCATTTTGTACATTTACATTTCCTGACTATAGTTTAAGAACATTTCACTGTGTGTTACTATCAATCATCCTTAACCTAGAATTGCACTGTACATTAGTAACAGTTAATTGGCATATTTAAAGTAAATAGCTACTTAGTTTTGTTGTGAAGGTTTTGCATACAAATCTATAGCACCACACGCTTGTTTCAATAACAAATATCCCTGCCTGCAACATTGCCACTTCTGTCAGTAGATGAATAGAGATACAGTCCCATTGAAATACACTGCGCGCTAGAAAACAGCCCAAATGATGTGCGATGTGTAAGCGGGCACTCTCTGCCCACCAAACAATGGCCAGGCAGAGGGAAAAACACAGACATGAAAAGGAGAGGCAATGCAAAGTTTTAGAAGGATGGTCAAGAGAAAAAGGGAAAGGATAAAATGGAAACTATGACGATGCCTATATATTTTGTATATATTAATGAGCTAAACGGGAGATTATTTAGTAGACGTTGTCTTGGTCTCTGCCATTTGTTCAATGTCAGGTTTACATTCAGCAAGCAATATACTTCCCAAAGCTCAGAAAGCGATGTCATTCTGCTCCTCTCACCCCTCCAAGTCCAGTAGCAAGTGGAATTGTGCCTTTCCCTTGGGCAGCATGGCTAAAATGGGAGCAGGTTGGGTATTTGATAAAAGAACATACAACAACAAGAACTTCTTTCCAGCTGTAAATCCACTACACCTATGAAATATGCTTTTAAAACAAACAATCCACACTTATTTTTTTTATAAACTCCAGTGTCTCCCTCACCTAGAAAGAGGAATCTTTACCTAAGTCTCAACGTTTCCTTTGCTACCTGCACCAAGAATTCAAAAGAGAGCATCGTGTGTGTGTGTGTGTGTGTGTGTGTGTGTGTGTGTGTGTGTTGTGAACTAGATGAAGTGCTATCCTTTTCTCTAGCCATAACTCTGCAGTAGGATAAATGGTTGGCCATATGGATCATTATCACAGTCCATAAAAACCCTATAAACAAAACAAAAGTTTAAATTTAACAATATCACTATTAAATAGTACAATTAGAAATCAGAAATCATAGTGGTGTTTTTGTTATCAATAAAAACATTATTTCAACTCTAGTAAGAGGTTAAAGAAGAAAGAAAAAGTTTTATGGCAATAACCTCTAGAGAGCTCACCACTACTCATTTCTAATAGTATTTCTTTAACAAAATTAAAATCTGAGTTACCAAAAAAGTTTACTTGGCATATCATTTAGATACATCATCAGTAAGCAGTTTTGCTACTTTTTATGGGCAAACCTAGTTATAGTATTTTTCAGTGCTTGGAATATGCCAACATCTTCTGCAAAGGTAGGAGTGGTCTGAGCAAGTGTCCTTCATCCGCCCCCAGGTATTGCATCTACCTTGTAAGGAAAAAGAAGAAAAATTGCAAATAGTGGTATCTCAAGCATCAGAAAATGTGAAGAGGGAAACTTCTCTTTCTCAGTAAAATTATCATGAAGAATTTCCCATTTGTTCTAAATTTCTGATTCTGAACTCTTCAGTTGAGGTCCACAGTCCTCCATGCTCCCTGTAAATTTCAAAATAGATGTTTTGCTATCACTATGTCAAAACTAAAAACCAAGAGTCCCTAGTGTTTCAAGGCTCTCTTTCCAATGAAGCTGTCCTATTGTCTACTGATAGCAACACCATCCAGGCTGATATCGGGCTTGGGGTTACATGCCTCTTTTTGTCTTATAGCCTGTTCAATTCAAGATGACATCCTATTCCTTCTCCTGTGTACTATTTCCATTACGTCTTCCTTTCCTTCCACAACTCCATTAAAGCTCCTGATCCATGGTTAATGCATAACAAGAGGATTGCCATAACCTCCTCTTCATAAAATTATGAAACCATGGACTCTAAAATGATACCTCAGAAATTCTCTGAACACAGTTAGTGAACACGGTTTTTATTTCCTCCAATCCATTATGGATGGATACTTTGGTAAACTAAAATAAAATAAAGTGAACTTTTGGAAAAGTGATCACATGCTTGTATGTCACAACTATGTCAAATTGTTATAGATGTTTCTAAATGCTGACTCCCAATTTCTGTGAATGTTCATCACAGATCTTTATCAGTTTTCTGAACTAAATCAGTCTGTATACCAACTCTAAGCAGCACCAATGAATTACCTTCTGTCAAATCACCATTATTTTCTAGGTTCACCATTTATATGACTTCATTCCAAGTACCAAATGTAAACATAAAACTTAATTGTCTATTCAGATAAGTTGAATCTAGAAAAAAACCTGGAAATATTTTTTCTCTTCCATGAAATAGCATCTGATTAGAATGCACATTAGAATTCCGTAAGTTAGATAAAATTGTCAAAAGATCTGATGACATAGAGGTACCCGTTCCTTGATCAAAATATGAGAGGGCAAGAGGATACTTGAAAACATGTGGCTACAAGTTTTACAGAGAAGCAAAAAAATCACCCCCAAAAGAAAACCCCACCCAAGCTTAGTAAATAAATTTTAAGAATATTATGTAAAAGGGACATAAAAACTGTATCCAAGTTCTTATCACTAAGATGGCCAAATTCAGTATTGAAAGGCAATAAGAAACAATTTCTTAAATAACATATTTCTGTGCAATATCCCTTTAGAGCTAGTAAGTTTTTAAAAAATCATCAAACTGTTCTTTTTGTGTTTTATAAACAAAATATCCAGATTAATATCTGAAATTTTGACCATGGTGACTGATGTCAATATGTTTCAGAGATAGAAAGAGATATCTCAGTGAGATACTCACCCTGAAGCTGAGCCTGGGCACATAGACCGTTTGTCTTATGGACTAAAGCACAGGGATAGCAATACCCTCTCATCCATAGGCTCAGAATCATAATAACCTCCTTCTCTCTGGGTTCCAATGCTTGAGCCAGATTACTTTTCTTACTGTTTCTTCATATACTTTGCAACAGGATCACATTGCATTTTTCTTCAAAACTCTGGCAGATTGTTTGGGCTAGAGATAGATGGAGACAAGAGGCACCATCTGGTGCAAGATCTTTATTCCTTGTTAGCACTGCAGGAGTTCTGGTATTTTACATGGTGCCGGCAGTAGCAACGGCTTTTTCAAATGCATAAACTGAGAAGGTATAAGATGGTCAAATAGCCCTTGACACTGTCTAATCACACCGCTGGTTTCATTGGTGTAGAGTTGGGTGTGTTTTTTTAATTTTTGTTTTTGTTGGTTTTATTTTTACAATTCAGACAACCAGTGCCATATGGTTTCATGATTTACAAAGATGGTCCTTGACTATAGATTTGACGATCTCAACACAACTTCCAGGCTTGCCAGAGCTGTGCTACAGCAGAGAGAGCAAATAGCTCATGATATTTCTTCTCTGATGAATAAGCTCCAAATCACGGGTTTAAATTTGATCTGGGATGGAAAGAAAAAGAACCATGTCCTCCCATATCAGCATCCGTGGTTCTTCTTCATCAGAGGTCAGTGTCTATCCCTGCATCATTGACCCATGGCTTCAGGGACCAAAAGCTCAAATAGCGCCCAGGTTAATTCTGTTGACTTAGACCGAATATATACTTTTGTTCTCTTCCATATCTTTCTATCTGTTGGAACTCCAAGCCAATTCTGAAATTTAGCTACTGTTCTAAAAAATCTAGTGACTACTGGAATTTTTTTCACCTTTCACATGCAATTGCAGTCAGTATTTTCTAATGGAATTAGCTAAGAGTTGGGAGCCAGGAGATTTGCCTGATGATGCTGAGAAGCTAACTCACAGCTAGTTTGTGAGGATAAGTGAAAAAAATGAACTGGAACAGTGCTTTGGAAACAAACTTAAAAAAAATGGGGCTTATCTTGACTGCAATTCAAGAATGGAGTTAAAAGGAAATCCTCATTATCGGCCCCTGATTTCAGAGGACTACTTGAAGTTACTGCTGTTGGAAAGTGTTGTCAAAAATTTGAATTATCTATCTACTTATCATATTAATTCCACCTTAATCTCTGTGAATTGCTTTGAAATTATCCTATACAGGAATACTCCTTACTCTTCCCTCTCCTCTTGGCCAGTTCCTTTTACCTTCTTGTTAATCTTAAACCCTCACTTCTCTTTCATGCTTTCTGCATATACTTTCTTAGCTCAAGCCTCACCTTCTTTTTTTTCTTTTTTTTAATATATATTTTTATTGATTTCAGAGAGGACCGGAGAGGGAGAGAGAGAAAGAAACATCATTGATGAGAGAGAATCATTGATTAGCTGCCTCCTGCACACCCCACACTGGGGATCAAGCCCGAACCCCAGCCAGATGCCCTTGGCCAGAATTGAACCTGGGACCCTTCAGTCTGCAGGCCAACGCTCTATCAACTGAGCAAAACCGGCTAGGGCAAGCCTCACGTTTTTACACAAAATGATCCATGAATTATGACTTTTTTCTACTGAGCCCTTTGACTATTTATCCCTTCCATCCACCACTACCTCACTGAAAGCTTTCTTTTTTGATATCATGAAATGGTGCAGATATAACTTGAAGAAGGAAAAGAAGAAATAATAGAACATACTTAAGAAAAATAGGGTGCTATGTTGAAGAAAGTAGATGTCAATATGACAACAGATGGTGGAGATAAACTCAGTATTGATATGGTTGATCCAATATATTTGACACATGGTTGCAATTGTAAAGCACACACACAGCTCAAGTATAAGAAGCTTGGCAGGTGGTTATTCATTGATGCTGTTTCATCAAGAGCGATGCCACAATTGATTCCTTTTATATTTGCCCAAGAGGCAGAGTAGCTCACAATGTTTAGGTCATTCTTCTTAAGAGCTAATGATCTGTGAGGAGCCTTATTTTTGTGTTAATAGCAAACAATCTTCAAAGGAGCTATACCTGTATACTCCTCACACCTCTCAGTTTGAATTTTATAACTGAACTCTGCTCCTTTTGGGAACACATGCCCCTAAAGAAAAAGTGAACAGACATCACTCTGTCTTGATAAACTGGGAGAAACCAATCTCCCTGAGTAAGTTCATGTCTTTTCTTTTTTCTTTTAATTTAAATTCTTTATTATTTAATGTATTACGTAAGTCTCCTTTTTCCCTCACTGATGTCTCCCCAGAAACCTCCAACCCCCAACACATGCCCTCACCCCCCCTGCCCCCACCTGTGTCCATTGGTTATGCTCATAAGCATGCATACAAGTCCTTTGGTTGATCTCTTACTCCCTTCACCCACTGCCTTCCCTCTTAGGTTGGACAGTCTATTTGATGCTTCTATGACTCTGGTTCTATTTTTGTTCATCAGTTTATGTTGTTCATTGTTTTCCACAAATGAGTGAGATCATGTGATATTTATCTTTCTCTGACTGGCATATTTCACTTAGCACAATGTTCTCCAGTTTCATCCATGCTGTTGCAAATGGTAAGAATTCCTTCTTTTTTTACAGCAGTGTAGTATTCCATTGTGTAGATGTACCGCAGTTTTCTAATTCACTCATCTGCTGATGGGCACTTAGGCTGTTTCCAAATTTTAGCTATTGTAAATTGTGCTGCTATGAACATAGGGCTGCATATGTCCTTTCTGATTGGTGTTTCCGTTTTCTTGGGATATATTCCATTCTGCACCCGGTAATCCCACTTCTAGAAATATAGCTCATGCAGGTGAAACAGAAGGTGGAGTCCAGGGAAGGACCAACATCCATGTGCTTTAAACTGTAATAACTTCCAAAATCCTGTCTTGGGAGATAAATCTGAAGCTAGTGAAAATTTAGGATCCAAATTGCTAACAATACGTAGATCATCTCAACATCTACATGGGTCTGCAGTGAATAAAAAATAAAGA